>NC_134571.1:146888154-147247529 GCF_050947875.1 Dermacentor variabilis | reverse complement strand
TCGCCCCAGTTCTTATTGAACATACCATGGTTCTGGTAGCGTTCGCGGTTTTCAAAGTTCTTACAGATGGCGGCAAGTGATAAAATCACATGCAGTTATCGCAACGACTGCCTTTTTCGACCGACATCGATAGACGCAGCGCGTTTGCCTAGTCCCATGTCAACCGCGTCAACTGAACGTCGCAACGACTTCCTGGCGATAGCATGCCATATACGCACAATATGCACGTAAGTAAAGAGTTCACACCGTGGACGATTTCATGTTATATCCAACGAACGAAGAACGACTGTTTCGCAGCGGCGCAAGATGGCTGACACACGACCTCCTTTGGATGGCCTTCGTTCCTGCTCTCTGGACGGATCATCTTTCTCCGGCGCTGTACTGTTCCGCGATGTTGTGCGCGCGTGCGGTGGGGCAACTCCAAGTGA
Organism: Dermacentor variabilis; assembly: GCF_050947875.1. Classification (NCBI taxonomy): domain Eukaryota; kingdom Metazoa; phylum Arthropoda; class Arachnida; order Ixodida; family Ixodidae; genus Dermacentor; species Dermacentor variabilis. The sequence continues at coordinate 147,247,101 of NC_134571.1, read as the reverse complement.
AGAAGTAGAGCACTGGCTCCGCTTCGCTTTGCGCTGCAGCCGCCGGTTCACTTAGAAGCAAAACGGTGTGCTCTTTGCTCTGCGTGCATGAGTGATACATCGCCATATTGGGGGCCAGCCTCCTACAGTTGAAGCAGGAGCTTACGCTACGTTTTGTTTTCTATTGCCGCAAGAGTTGAACGGGCATTCTACTCTCTCAGAAGGGCAGAGTGACAAGACCATTTCACTTTCTGCTTGCTGACGGAGTGAACAGTGCATTTCACTCCACTCGACATTTTGCGAGAGTAAAACAATGCTCTGAAGAGTAAATCGGCCTCTTTACTCCTGCAATACTATCCCTAGTTCTTAGAGTGTGCGAGGGGTTTTTAGCCACGTGTCTGCTCTCCTAAGTTCACACGTTACGTGACGCCATAGCGCAAAAAAGTATATTCCACATCCGCAGACCTTGGCATTGAGTAGCGCTGCGAGAGAGAGAGAGAAGCGACGAAGGAAAGGTATACGTAGGTTAACTAGACTGACCCCCGTATTCACAAACCAAACTTAACTTATCGCGATAAGGTCACTTATGAAAGGACGAGAAAAGTATAAGTATAAGAAAAGAACAAAACGCACCTTAACGCGCCATAAGTGTGCCTTATGAAAGGCACCCTTCACTCGTTAAGTGTTTTACCTGGGAGCGAGGCTAGAAAATTTTTTGCTACGAAATAGATACTTTGACGACGTTTAAACTGCTTTTATTATAAGAAAGCAATAATGGCATGCACACAAGCATCTGTACATAAATAATGTATAAATGCTTGATAAAACTTGATGAAACGCTCGCCGTTTTTGGTGAGTCCACCATTTACGTCTGGCCACGTTGGTCTAAACCACTCGACGCAGCGCACGTTTTTGTACCGTCTTCTCCAGATTGGTTTTGTCCGTGTTGTGTTTTTATTTCGTTCGTCCGTGTTGTTTTGCCTTGTTATTACTTCCTTCGCTTTTTCTTGCTTATTTATAATTAGCTGTGCATTATTTTACTCACTTTTTATCAGTTTAGTTGTTTAAATAGTCGTAGTATTATCTTTTTTTTGGTAAACCGCGTTGAGAATGGAGCGGCGCAAAATTAACTTCACGGACGAAGAGCGCACCATCCTGATGGAGAGGCACCGCGATGTGCTTGAGTGTAAACGGACTGACGCGGTGTCGATCAACGCAAAGAAGAAGACCTGGGAAAAGTTGGCCGACGAATTTAACAGTCGCCACAACGTCCGGCCACGAACGTCCAAGCAATTAAAGAAGTGCTGGGACAATCTCAAAGAAAAGTGGCGCCGTTCCAAAGCCGAAGACACGCGGGAGATATTCAAAACAGGTGAGCATTATTCCTCATGTGCCGAAATTTCTGCATCTTGCTTGTATATATATTTGATGAAAGCACGGGAAGCCATCGCTACAGCTGATTTCTAGCGCACTCTGCAACAGCTTGTGCGTGTGCATACGGAACAGTGGCGAGGACATAATAAATTCATCGCCAAAAATAACGTTGCAGTAAACTTGCTTGATCGTAACATGCAGGCAAACAAAGAATGTGCCTACGCATGTTTGTTTTCCGCGAAACACTTGCACGACCGGCAAATTTCCTCATGTTTTGGTTTATTGAAGGCGTCGTTTGCTACCTCAAAGGACGTCTTGCTGTGAAAGAAACGCTACCTTATTTGTTTGCAAAGCGTGCTAATGCAGTCCTTGGGCGAACGCCATCAACTAGCTTTGTGTGTAGGCTTGTCGTGTGCTGTAATGAAATACCAGGGACAAGGAAAACTTGGGCACAGTTGCAGTTCATTAGCATATGCCTGGTGCTATGTGCGTGTGAGCACGGCGACCTGTGTCTGTATTTTCTTTGTGCTCAGCTAGCAGGGTTCCAAAATGACTTAAGCTACATCATGATGTGTTCATATGTTTCTGCCAGTATTTTCGAAGCGGTGAAACTGAAGAGGTATCGTTATTTTGCTAACGTTGATATTTGCTTTTCAAAGGTGGTGGCGCCCCGGCAGGACGCCACATGAATGACGAGTTGCTCAGGGTCGGTGCAGTGGCAACTCACATGGCCACACGCCTTGTCAATCCATTTGACAGCGACTGCACTGGCCCTGGCACAGAGCCGACGCCAGCTGTAGCAGCACTGCTGGCTTCGTCACAGCCGGGACGAAGCACTGATGCAGATGGTGAGTATTAGTTTATGTGCAATATTATATCTGGACTAATTATTTAGGAAACTAGATTTGCTAATACAGAAAGGCACCAAATGAGGCATTGCAGGTGGCTAATGAACAACTCGTTCTGTATTACGCATTTGACACAGCAGTATTGCAAGAAACTAAGCTACTTTTTAATGTCGAAGTGCTGACATTACTTTTGGGCATCATGGTGATGAGGTTGGAGCAGTGCAGCAAGGGTTTTATTTATGGTTTCGTATAATGGACACTATAACGAGGAATGATGCAGTCATTGGTTCTGTCTCAAAGGCTTCCAAAACTGGTTTTTGCAGTTGCATTTGTGCATTATTTCATTGTTTTCATGTCAGTGTTGCAAACGAAAATCCCTTATTTTTTACAGTGGAGTGGTTACATCGCCAAAGTTGCACGTGTGCAATGTACAGTACACATGGATCGATATGCTCTTGCACTGTCTGGATACAGAGGAGATGTCATAATGTTATCTGCTCTGAACATACGAGAGGCACCATGCCTTGTGGAGATAACTGTAAATTGACCATGTTGTGTCGTGTACTCGATATATGATTAGCTGTGTATGTTCATGGGTGCCTATGCTGTCTGTTTGTGGTCATACATGTGTTTCATTTGTTGCCACATGCGTGTGGAATAGCAGGTAGACTTGCTATTGGGCAAACCTCTCCAGCGTTTCCAAAGCGCCTCTTTTTCCCATGCAATAGTGCCCATAATTTCCTGCCCATAACAGCCTGCATGCAGCTACCATAACACAGTGCAAGTTTAAAGTATGCATGTGTTGGAAAGCTGGCGCACGCCAGGACGCTGCACTCCCCCTTCTCTCGCGGACAGAGAGAAACGGACCGTCCGGTTACGAGTAGCGTGCATATGCTGCGCTGATGAAGTTCACTACACATTCTACAAGAGCCGGGAAACTTTTCCCCCGTTTAAACCGTCTGCGTAGATTGCCGATAGATTTGGGGCAGCACACAAAGAGCGCATCCCCGCTTACGTTCCACGAGGAGGCATGCAAGAACATAACACTACAGTTGTTTGCCCGGAAATGAACGTACTGAATCGCTGAATGCACCGCCAGTTCAACCTACCTACCTGCCTATTTTTGTCCTTTTTAATTAAAGAGTAATCTAAAGTGAATGCGGAGTTTATATGGATTTACGAGAAATAATCGGCAATAATACGAGCACGGGTTCTAAATCCACTGGAATCTTGTACTGCGGTCTGTGGCTGTCCATTCGGCAATGTTGGTGCAGGCTGGTGAACACTGGGTGCAGTGAGGGGCTGTACATCGGGAGGGCATGGGTCACGCAGAATTCTGCTGAGGTTGTGAAGCGCCGCACATGCAGTGATAACTACAAGTGTAGTGTTTGTTTGAACTTGCAGCTTCATCTGAAGGCACGGAAACCTCCTCTTCCATATTCCAAACACACGTTCCACGCTCTTTCTTGTTTTTGCTTGTGACTTGTTGTACCTGAAAAAAATAGCTGCATTATTTTTCTTTGCCGTGAAAACATTAACAGAAAGAGAGGCGATCAATTGCTCTTGATGTAATATGAACAGTGCTTTGTCTTTCTTTGTTTGATGCATTTTGCCTTTCGGCGATGAGCTCTTGGAATGAATTGCGGGAACATTATTGAAAATGAGCAAATAAAAAGTGTTTCAATTCTGTGTTGGCTTTTGTCTAGTCTTGCATGTTCAAATATGTTGCTTTGCATGCAAGAAGCTTTTCGACCATTTTTGCAGGACACTTTCTTCTTGAAAATAATTCTGATAATCTGCAGCACTGCCTCATAGAAATTAGCTAGTTTGCCTGTACTCTGGGCTGCCTTGGTCAGGATCCTTGAGTGGAGTCATGAGGTATGGCCTGCAGGCATAGCCCATATCTCCGAGAAGAATCCCGGGGACGACACCAGTCTCGTAGAGCACTCTTGCACGGCTGCTGTCGAAAATTCTGCTATCATGGGCAGACCCTGGCCAGCTGGCCACTACATCATAAAATTGTAGGTCAGGGCCCGTGATGCCTTGCAAAACAGCAACTTTCATTATAAGGGCGGTAGGTATCCAAAATGTACTTGCACATAGAGAAAATTCTGTACAGGTAAGCATTTTATGGTGGCGTCACATTCATAACCGACAGACTGGTTGACTTTTTTTGTCATTAGTTAAGTATGAGCATTACTGTAAAGCCCCACAGTAATGGTTATATTGATTGTGCAAAATGCGCGAATACACTTGTTGAAACCAGAGTGGTAAAACAAAAGCGGGTGCTCCAATAATCCTGTTCTCGTAATAGTGTAGCTCTGTGATAGAGTTATGCAGTGGAATCTGATTACATGATCATGTTCGATACGAATTTTTGAGTCGTCCCGGCCCAAGTACATTAGCTTAACAACTTGCTAAATTTCAGATTTTGCGAAGCGCTTGTAACGCGCTTGGTGATCCGAAGAGCCGAGTCGTCGTGTGATCTGCGGTACGTGCGAGCGTGAATAATTAACGAACGCGTGCAGCGTGAATAATTAACGAACGCGTGCATATGCTTCCCTAAATTTCATGACGCAATCTTCGCCGCATAACAGCATTGTATTCCGACAAAGTTGACTTTAGCAATTATATGTACCCTTGCCGAATTTTCAGGCGTCCTTGTTCTCATTACGTTCCGTTACATTGGGGTTAATAACCTACTGATATTTTTATGTCCCTAAAAATACACACACAATCGAGATTATACTGGGTGAAAACATAAAGGGTTATATACTGGCGGCGCTGTGATTTCATCGGAACGACGCTGAGGAAAACGTTGCCGGTTCAAAGTGCTGGTCACGGCACTTGCATATTAATGAGGGGCAAAACGTTGGTGCAGATTCGGGTTAGCAAATTCGAAACATCGACAACTGTCGTTGCACAGATGTACACTGGCGGTGTGAAACAGCGTCGTAAATGATTCTGGTCTTTTACTTGGTGTTACGTCTGTTACATACAGAGTCGTACTACCAGCGGCATTCTGTACCGCTTCTGTTTGCGTTTCGGTATTTGAAATGGGCACTCACCTGAACATTTATCGAAAAGTATCCTTTTCGGTTGCGATAAACCTCGGCGTGGTCACCACCAGGGATCTTAATCGGCACATGGGTGCAGTCAATGCACCCGCTGACACCGGGAAACTTTCCTAACTTATAAAATTCGCTGATCACACCACTCACTTCTGAAGCGGCAGGGAACTTCACAAGCGCAGTAAACAGGCTTCTCGCGATCATGGTAGATACGCGCTCGATGACCCGGGAGACCGTCGGCTGCGAAACATTTACGAGGTCCCCGGTCACAATTTGAAATGTGCCTGCTCCATAGAACCGCAGTGTTATAAGGAGCTGCAGGAGAGGCGGCACAGGGAACCCACGTCCGTCGGTGTGTATCCGCAGAGGCAACATTGCGAGCAGCTGCTGCACGGCACTTTTGCTGAAGCGGAATCGGCACAAAAACTCGTCGTCGTTGTAAAGCTCCATCGGATTTAAACGATCCCTGACTACTCGACGCGGCGGCGATGCGTATTCGAAGGCTGCTCCAGTCGATATTTCTTCGTGGTGATCCAGGTAGCCCACAAACTCCTCGAAGTCGTCCATCGCCGCCATTTTGTTTGTATACAAGGGAGCGTTAAGGTAGGTCAGAGGCTACCTTAACCGAGCCTTACTTATCACGACCATAAGTACGAGAAAAGTTCTGCGATAAGTAAAAGGTTGGTTCTTGAAACGCGTTAAGGGCTGTTCACTGACTTAAGTCATAAGCATAAGTATAAGTTTGGTTTGTGAATACGGCGGTGAGTTCAGTTTACTACTTTACTCGTGCGGAGAGGGATCGGGGAGTTAAGAAAAAGTGAAAGCGAAGACATCAGTCTATATCGCACTTTTACATGCACTAAGTTAGGTGCGGCATGTCTACAGTCAGGCACTCAAGTCTGATGCCTTCAGGAACGGAAGAAGCACTCGAATGCCTTTCTGGGCTGATGAACTGTGAGGCCAGGCTCCAAAGACGTTTGCTTCTGTAAATGGCCTATTGTCCGGTCATTTCAAGGCACACTAGAAAGTTTGCTGGCTAACACTCTCAGGGTGTAAGAGTTGGGGTCAGGCATGTAAAAAGGGGTATCTATCCCATGCCGTTCTCCGACTCATCCCCGCTAAGGACATTGTTGAAGGTAGGAACGTGTTCTCATCGAGAACGAGGCGTATACTTGGTTTATTTACGATATCTACATGAAGAGTAGAGAACGTTACATTTCGTCAGTCTAGCATGACTGAAGTGAAGCAGACCGAGAAGCCTAAACCGTCTGCTTAAACCCCCTCTGCCCTTCCTAGATCCCCAGGCCAGGGAAAACTGCCATTCAACCTTCGTCCAATCGGGTCATCCAGAGTCGTCGAAGGACCCACGTTTAAGGCGTGTGTTCACACACTCACTCCCGCACCTTTGTTCACTGAACACAAAGAAAGCAGGGGAGCCTCGTAGACAGGGCTTCTCACGCTTGACTCGAGCTGCCGCGTCTTGGTTCCTGGGATGACCCAGCAGTTAGCTGGGGCGTTTGTCAAACAACCGTGGCGGTTACCAGGGTCCGGGAGGAAACGCCTCAGAACACCCTTTTCCAGGAATTTTCTTGCTCCCATTAGTCCATGAAGGTGACAATGAACCAACGAGCAATGCTCGGTCGACCAAACGTGTCTCGCCTTACTGGCGCCGCCAGCCTTTCCGTAGGGGACGCATGGACGCATTGTTGGCTTCACGAAGCGATTCGTCGCAGCGGGGCAGGAGAGGCTAGAAGATCATTACCCCTGCTGGCCGATCGTAACAAGGCCTACTTCTAGTAAACATAAATACCCAAGTTAGTGTAATGCAATAGGTAATACAATAGGTAATGCAGTGCCACGAGCGGCCATTCGCGAAGCAATTTTGCGCATATTCGCAGGCTTCTTTCACGCTCGGAAAAACATTTTTATGCACCACGTATTGAACAAGAGAAAGCTGTATCGCGAGTTTTTCATGTTGCTCTACAATTTTCTCATTGACACTTTTCATCTAATTATAATATTTGAGAAGCTGCCAAATTATTTAAGACCAATTTTCTCATTAGGCGGATTGCAAAAAATACTGAGTAAGATCTCCATGCGACGGCAAACAACGTTACCTTGATTCTGTTCAGCTACGTGGCACTTGCATATATTTTAAATCTTGCTGCATGATAGTTGGGAAACCGTAAAAAAACTAATTAAATTACGGGGTTTTACGTGTCAAAACCATGATCTGATTATGAGACACGCCGTAGTGGGGGCACTTCGGATTAATTTTGACCACCTGGAGTTTTTTAACGTGAGCCTAAATCTAAGTACACGGGTGTTCTTGCATATTGCCCTCATCGAAATGCGGCCGCCATGGTCGGATCTGATCGCGCGACCTCGTGCTTGGCAGTGCAACACCGCAGCCACTAAACAACCACAGCGGGTTGTTGGGAAACCCTGTATATGCTTGAAGGAAACATCTTGCAGGTCCCCGTATTTTCATATTGGAGAAATATGCAGGAGACCACACATTTGAAAGGAAATGCTTGTGGCATGGCCTCCGTCAGAGCAAATGATGGGGTTACAATACCGCCGCTTTTATGCACTCATGTGTAGGCACTAGCACTATAGCAATGGACAGCTTCCAAAAAAACTGCTGAGCATGCGAGAACGCCCACCATGCGGTTGGAAAGCCAGCAGACGACTCCCCGCCTGGCTGGGCATTCCGGCACGATCAGGCCAGCTCCCGTGTCCATGTTTCTGAATGCTATACCAGCGCACTGCTTCGCGTATGAATCTACGAATTATTGAGGCAAGAATAACGTCATTTTTGTTTTTTAGTTTGTGGGGATGCGCGACTCTCACGCGTCCCCTGACATGTTCTTTTCTCGCGTAGCTCCCGTCTCCTTTAATCCGGCTTCGCCGTGTGGCTTTACTGCGGCAATCGGTATGCTTGCAGGGTAGTACGAGAGATGGCGCGAGCGTTGCTCTGCTAACTCCACCTCACGGCGGGGTTACTTGGGCGCAAGAGAAGGCTCTTCGTCTTTGGCTCGAAATGGGAAAGCGGCGCGGACGTTCTGCGCGCGCCCATCCATGCTTCTGCGAGATCGTCTCGTGAGGCCTACCCCGGAATGGACGAACATGATCGTTCGAACGCGCCACCGTTCGCGCAACCGTACTCGCAAACGACCAGGCGTCGGTGTCCATGGGGCGAACATATTTACTCGTTATCCGGCGGCGGTGAATCGGACTTCTGCGATTTGTCGTGCGCCCATCGGTATGCTTTGTGGATAGCCACTCGGCTAGCAAACATTAGTCTATGAAAGATGCAATAAATGCCCTTGTGATTGTTTGCACTACTGTGTTGTCGTTCTTTTGTCCCAGGAGCACGGGTGAGAACCCCACATCTGGCTGCCCAACGTGGGGCTCTTGGGGCATCGGACGATAGTTTTAACAGTTTTGTTTCGTTCGAGACTTTTCTTTGAACCGAAGCGTGGGGCTTGCGTGGATTTGGATCGCTAGCGTCGGCGGCGTGCTTTCTTGAGCGAGGCGATGGTGGCTGTAGTGTGTTTGAACATTTCAAGTTGGTAAGCTTTTTCGCAAATGATTTTTATATGGCATTCGTCGGTACGAGTGCCACGTGGTCTACATCCTGGGAGAGCGAGGCTTAGCGCCCGCGGGGCTTTGGCAAGTCTGAAGCGAGTGAGTGCGGAAGCCTCGTGGGTGGTCCGAATTTCATATGTACATAGCTTCTTCTATCCCTTTGACTCTTATGAAGTCGCGGCTCTGGGAGCCGGGTGGCCGCGGGCCACGGGTGCCGCTACGGTTTGACTGGTATTGCGGCATGGCACCGGGTGCTCCGACACCATCTGGGGCGGTGGGCGCCTTTAACTCGGATGCTGTGCGCACCTAGCGGGGTAGGACCACCTAACACAGGTGACGTCTCCTCGCGGCTGCCTGTATTGCGCCCATTTTGGATGTTATTTTTTGGATGCTGGTTGTCACGGTAGCGACGCTTTAGGCCTGAGGCTCTACGAAGTTTCGTATCGCACGTGGAGGGACACAACCTGACGGACCGTGGCGTTGAGGTGTTGCACTTTGCTTCCCTCATTCTAGTTAGCCTCGCACGAATTTAAATTACTCGTTTGACTCAAGGAAGCGAGCTTCGTTCCCGTGAACATAGCATCTGAGTAGCCACCCGATTTTCTTTTACTAGCCGAGTTGACCATCGTAACATGTGGGCGATGCGCATGCAGAATTATTCTCCCTTGCGCTACTTTAGTGTTTGCCGAGTGCGTTGAGTGTCCGCAGCGTGAGTGGAGTCACCCCTGGTTTGCTGTCACCTGCACATCGTCTACGTTGCTGCCCCGGACTACGATCGAGCCACCCCGGGCAACGGTAACGCTGTGTCCATTTCGGCGCAGCGACTTCGGCGGCCGCCTGTATCCAGCTCACAATCCTCGGCGGCAGAGAAAAGAGCCGGCGGTCACCAACAGCTACTGCGGTTCTCGCCAGGAGGGCGCTTGCTCGTACCGACTACTGCGTCGCCGTTTCCGGAGTCCTGGTCTGGAATCATGCCTTATGTCTGCATAGCTGCTGCTGTGACCAGCGGACGCTAGCGGTGTACCCAAGGACAATGTCGGCTCGCATGTTATGGACAGCGTGTCGACATTTCGTCGGCGCGGCCACTGTTGCATGTACTACCTTGTTCGCGAAGCAAGCGTTGACGTTAGACTGTGTGACATGTTTCACCGGAATATGTAGTGATTTAAGGTTGGAGGGACGAGGGGGTGCGCGACTCTCACTCGTCTCCTGATATGTTGTTTTCTCGCACAGCTCCCGTCTCCTGTAATCCGGCTTCGCCGCGTGGCTTTACTGCGGTGGTCGGTATGCTTGCAGGGTAGTACGAGAGATGGCGCAAGTGTTGCTCTGCTAGCGCCACCTAACGGCTGGATTATTGGGCGCCAAAAGGAGTGTTCTTCCTCTTTGGGTCGGGCTCATCAAGCGGCGAGGACGTTCTGCGCGTGCGCCGATCCACGCTTCTGCGAGACCGTCTCGTGAGGCCTACCCCGGAATGGACGAACGCGATCGTTCGAACGCGCCACCATGACCGTATACGTGTAGACGACCAGACGTTGGTGCCCAGCAGGGGCGAACATACTCGCTCGTTATCCGGTCGCGGTGAGTCGGACTTCCGCGATTTGTCGCGCGCCAATCGGCATGTTTTGTGGATAGCAACTCGGCTAGCAGGCATTAGTCTGTGAAAGGTGTCATAAATACCCTTGTGACTGTTTGCACTACTGTGTTGTCGTTCCTTTGTCCCAAGAGCACGGGTGAAAATCTCACTAGTTGTTTCCGTCCGAGTAGCGATACTCGCTAAAGAAAGCATCATGGGTGAAAGCCGCAAAGCACTTGAATGCGGATAGCTCAGTGTGGTAACCAAACGAGCACTCGGGGAATTGGATTCGCAGCGAGCACTTTATAACAGGTACACGTCATTAATTTTGGCCTGTAATGAGCCCTTAGTATTAATATTTGCCCTTCTTCAATTTTAGGCGAGCCTTCATACTTTTCTATGCAGTCTGACTACGTGAGAACTGTTTTCACATACACCCGAACTTCCGGCCAGGCTGCAGTGCATCGGCACGGTCGTTGCATGGATAAAGAGGCACGTAATAGCACGTTAACGACAGCAAAGTAGGATTTCGGTGTGGCATACGCGCGACAGTATCGGCTAGTGGTTGCAGAGTGCGCTCTTGTGTTCGGTGTACGCTCCCAGGTCTCAACGCGTCTAGCTCTCAACGCGCGGGCTCGCGGGCTTAAACCGTGGGCATGTGCGCGCGCCAGCTAACACACGTGTTTTTATTTGCGAGTGGAAATGGCATTCAAATGCCGTATTCGCTAACGATTATTTTGAAAATCATGTCATGCCGTTTCGCACGTCGCTACGCTTCCGATAGCACATAGATTGGCTACTTGATGCGACGAGTTACATGACATAAATGCAATCTGTTCGAATATATGGCGCTAAGTCCGTGATAATTCTATGCTGCCACTCGAAGTGTGAGATAAGTGAGCGATAAAGCAAAGGCTAGCCGACGGAATGCAGCCTGCTTCGACAGCTGACAATGCGACAGGTTGTACGGGTTAGTGTCTACTCAAGCCACTCCAGTTCATCTCTGGGCTTCGTTTTAGCTTTGTTTTAATACATACATGTAACAGTTTGCACAGCACTAAATGTGCATTGTAATGCGTATAGTTCAGCTTCTACAACACTGCAGGAAGAGAAAAGCAAGAGTGAATCTACAGACGTCAAATCCAAGGGGGCAGGTGCAAGCTGCCCGAATAAGATCCAGCTGTGGGTCACTGACGCTCAGATTGAGCGTAACATTCTTCCCATAACCCTCTTCTTTACGTGCCCAGTCTCGATGGGACTGACGCACGGTCGCGGTTGTTCAGTGCAGGGAGCTCCACATCTGGTTGCTGGCGATCGCGCATCGCGAAGTCACAAGTCCATCCCGTGTCCAAAAAAAGTAAACGGAATGCGGTCTTCCTCCTTCATTTTGACACGAAGTAAGACGACTAAACAAACGACGCAAGCTTGATTTCATGCGATCAAACTCGACGGCGCAGGTAGCAACAAGGCGACGACGGGGAATGTTTTCCACACAAGTATACTCTCGCACCCAGCGGCCCGAACGCTTCCGAACGCCTACGGCAGGGGGCGCTCACTTTTTTGCAAAGTGTCCATTAATTCGATCGATATATAATCAATAGTGAAATTTCAGTGACAATGACCAGAGACGATTACGGTAAAGCAGAATATGTGACATGGCAAGCATTTGCCCTCTTCGGTTGCAACACCCACCAGGGCAACTCAGGCCAAGAAAGCGACAAATACAGAAGAAGACTAACATGTACGTACTATCGCCAAACCATCACAAAACTCCTATCATGGCGCTGTTACATGTGTCGTGACAGGCATTTACAATCTTAACTTCGGTAACAAGGCGCTGTAAACACAGTAGCAAAGATAATATACAACGATAGCTGAGAAGGTAAAAAAAGGTTCGAAAAGTATAAGCACCAGCAGAAACAGCACTGCCAAACCATCACAAAAGGTGTGGCATTAAAGAGCGAAACAGGTGGCCTTGTCGAAGTTTCTTTATTTTTTATGCCTGAACGAATAGTATCAAATTTACAGATTAATATTGATTCTCTGACTTCCCTGTCGTTATGCGTCTTAGAACCAGACTGAAGGATGCTGGCTTTAACTTTCTCAAAACAGTGACCAGACATACGAACATGTTTAGACAATGGTACATTAGGAAGGCTGATGGCAGGTGCACGATAACTCCAAATTATTCAATTCTAGAATTGTTAGATTGACGTCCTCAAAGAAGTGCAGTCGTCGACCGGTTTATATACATCGATATTGTTATGTGCGTAAAGAATTGCGTCAACGGCGCAAAATTGAAAAGCGACCAAACAAAAGCTGGTGCATTACGACGTCTGGCGTGTTTTTCATTATAATGATTGGTCCGCTCCATTATTTCATATTTATGACAGTAATAAAGAATCACAGACATGAAGTGAAGGAAGACGACTGCCAGGCAGCGTAATACGAGCCTAAGCTCCAGCATATTTTCAGTAAACTGACTCTTCTTGTGTTATGGGCAGTTAGGGACGGATGGTCGTGGTTTGTGGTCCGAGATGGCTCCCCTCGATGGCTTGAGTGCACGCTGGCAACGCGAAGGAAGAGCCAGCGTCTGGTGGAGGACAGCGTTTATTTCTGCAGCAAAGCGTCCGACCGGGCTGAGTCCAGACAACCTCCCCCATCTCATCCCGAGCGCCCCCTTTTAAGGGTGTGGTCTCGCTCGGTCAAACAACCACAACAAAAACGCGAACATCTTCTGGCTGTCTCAGCTTCCCCCCCCCCTCCCCGCCCATTCCCGCGCCCCTGCGGGAGCGACACTTATCTTGTCAAACCCCGCGAGCGTTTCCAGTCAGCAATGGTTACTGCTTGGTGGCCCGCTGCAGCAACATGGGTTGAAAAAGCCGCATCCAGTGGAATTCCATTCCTCCCTAAAATAAGGACCCGCCGCCCACGGCCTATACTTCCACGAAACACACTTGCCACGGGTGCTTTGCAATCTCTCTGCGCGCTGGTACGGGGGACGCCTTGACGGCTTTCAACATAATCTCTCCGACGGCCCGGCCCCCGTGTGCATTGCTAAATGCTCGGCGCCACTGCAGCTGCATCCGGTACGAAAAAGACAGCTAAGAAAAGCATGGCGAACTGTTGCAAATGCCCACACGTGTACACTCTCAAACTGACTTGGGCGCATGCAGACGAGCAGGTTGCAGCCTGCATAATCTGCATGCTGTTACGTTTCGCCTACGACGCGCGGTTTAGCCGGCGCGACTGCAACAAAGCGGCAGACATTTTGGCCCGTTCGGCGTCGCCGCTACGCTCCCCGCCAAGCGCGTCCAGGCATGTTCCGATGCCACGTGTCTTCATGTGCGTGTGTGAGTGTATGTGACATTGTGCCCGACCGGCGGCGATACGACAGTAGGAGTCACCTTCTCCTCCCAGTCTTTGTGCCCGACCGGCGGCGCTACGACAGTATGCGTCACCTTATCCCATTGTACAATCACGTGCTCGTCTATTGAGGGGTTCCTTCTTGCCCTCAACTGCGAGAGTATAAAAACAGCTGCCCCCGGACGCCAAAAGAGGGCTCCGATTTCTTCTGTTGAGTAAAGTGCACCCCCGTCTCTCTACTTCGGTCAACCTGACCGCCAACTCTTTGCGATGTTAAAATAAACAAGTTGTTTTGTTGTTACCAGTCGACTCATGCTTTGCCGGGACCTTCGGATGCTTCCAGTTGTACCCCAGGCCGCCAGGCCAACGCTACCCTTGGGGCTTGCGACCCAGGTGCAACAACGGGCGTCAGCGCCGAGTTCCCAACAGGTCGTACCATCGGTGCGACCACAACAACCGTTGCCATCGGTGGGATTCAAACAACTGTCTGCCAGCGGTGAGATCGTGACAACGGAGGCCAGCAGCGAAGAGATGCAGTTGACTGTATGCTGAGCAGCTCAACGACGATCCGGGAGCAGTGCAACGAGCCCTGTGTGATGACTGGTTGCCTGCAGCGGAACGACTGCGCTGAACTCTTGACTGCGAGGTTTGGTGAGTGCGGGACTTTCTTCTTCTGAGCTTTGCCAGGCTTTTGTTAGTGTCAGAAACAGAGCTGGTAATTGTGGTTGTCGTTGCTGCCGGGTTAGATTGCGGCAAGACAATAATAGGCAGTAGAGAAAGCAGCATTCAGAGCAGCCATGGATTTGAAGTCGTTGCGCAAACCGAAATTGCTGGAGCTTGCAAGAGAGTTGGGTCTGGATGTCTCAGACAAACTAAGAAAACCTGAACTGCTAAGGGCTATTCTTGAGTTAGAAGCTGAGGATGACGAGCTGTCGGAATGCCTTGAGACCATTGAGGAGAGGGAGACTGCAAAAAGACAGGAGCGCGAACTTAAAGAACAGAAAGAAAAAGAAGAGCGTGAACGTAAAGAACAGAAAGAAAAAGAAGAGCGTGAACATAAAGAATAGAAAGAAAAAGAAGAGCGTGAACTTAAAGAACAGAAAGAAAAAGAAGAGCATGAACGTAAAGAACAAAAAGAAAAAGAAGAGCGTGAACGTAAAGAACAGAAAGAGCGAGAGCAACAAGAGCGCGACCGTCAACACGCTTTGGAAATGAAGCGTCTTGAGGTAGAGATGGAACGCGCTCGTAATGGAAGTCAGGCACACGGTGCAGGAGAACGCGTATTGTTCAAAATGACTGACCTGATGCGGCCTTTTAAGCTTGGAGAGGACATTGGTTTGTTCCTGGTTAACTTTGAGCGAACGTGCGAGAAGCAGGGGTTCTCTCGGGAAACGTGGCCACAGCTCTTGCTCACTTTGTTACCCGGCGAGGCGGCCGACGTAGTCGCTCGCTTGGATAGAGAGGAGGCAGAGGATTTCGACACAGTGAAATCGAGTCTTCTAAAAAAGTACCGGCTGTCAGCGGAGGCGTTCCGTCGGAAGTTTCGGGAAAATGAGAAAGGCAGAAGTGAGTCATATACAGAGTTTGCGTACAAGCTAATGTCAAACATGCAGGAGTGGCTCAAAGAAGAGAAAGCGTTTGGTGACCACGATAAAGTTCTGCAGTGCTTCGGGCTAGAACAGTTTTATAGTCGGTTACCGGAGAACGTGCGGTACTGGGTCTTGGATAGGCCAGACGTTTGTACGGTGGCTAAAGCCGCTGAGCTAGCCGAGGAGTTTGTGACGCGTCGGGCTCGCGGAGCTAAGGACGGTCAAAAGGGTGAATTTGGCTCGAAGTTTGAGAGGCCGAAGTTCACACCCATGAGAGCAAAGGGGAACACGCGTAGTGAGGATGCGAGTGAAAGCAGTCCGACCAAACGTAAAGAGACGGCGGCAGCCGAAGCCGAACGCAGAAAGCGGTTCGAGATGAGGCAAGCGCGCGTGTGTTATACGTGCCAGAAGCCGGGTCACTTTTCGGCGCAGTGTCCGGAAACAACACCAAAAGTTGTGTTTTTTTCATTATGCAGCACTGACGAGAACATGAAGCTTCTCGAGCCTTACATGCGAGACCTCCTCGTGAACGGGAAAGAGTGCCGAGTGCTTCGCGATTCCGCAGCTACGATGGATGTAGTTCACCCGTCTTACGTAGAACCCCATATGTTCACGGGCGAGTGCGCATGGATCAAGCAAGCCGTGGAAGCTCATAGCGTGTGTCTGCCAGTAGCAAGGGTGCTTATTGAAGGACCTTTCGGAGCGCTTGAGACGGAGGCGGCAGTGTCATCTATGCTGCCGCCCCAGTACCCGTACCTATTTTCGAACAGGTCCGATCACCTCCTGCGCGAGAGGGGGCTTTTGTTTGGTGAAGCTAGTGTTCAGGCCTTAACCAGATCGAAGGTTCGGGAGCTCGCTGCAAAGGCGGTAGTTGCGGGGCCGACGTTATCAAACAATGAGAAAGGGTCAGAGGCGCAGCAAGCTGATATTCAGAGCACGCCCGAACTGAATAAAATTGAGTCTGTAGCGTTGAAGGCGCCAGATACTGGAGAGGAAATGCCCGACACGGGAAAGTTAGAAGAGCTATCTACTGATTTGCTCATCGCGCCTACGTCAGACGGACTTGATAGGTTGCTAAAAGTCAGCCGGTCGGCTTTGATAGCCGAGCAAAAGAAGGATGGTAGCCTAGAAAACGTGCGCTGCAATGTCAAGGAAGGTATCGCCCGGAAAAATGCGCGTTTTGTGGAAAGAGGTGGAGTCCTGTACCGGAAGTATCTAGACCGCAGAGGAGTGGAGTTCGATCAGCTGATCGTGCCTCAATGCTATCGTCAGGATCTGTTGCGCTTGACGCATGGGGGTTCGTGGTCCGGACACCTAGGAGTTAAGAAAACTAAGGACCGTCTCTTGCAAGAGTACTATTGGCCAGGGTGTTTTCGGGACGCAGACCATTTCGTGAGGACATGTGACACCTGTCAGCGGGTGGGCAAACCAGGGGACAAATCGAGGGCGCCGTTGAAATTGGTACCTATCATTACGGAGCCTTTTAGACGGCTCGTTATTGATACAGTGGGACCTCTGCCGGTAACAGCCACGGGGTACAGACACATTTTGACTGTGATCTGCCCAGCGACAAAGTTCCCTGAAGCAGTGCCGCTTAAAGAACTCAGCTCAGTTGAGATAGTCAATGCACTACTGTCCATATTTCCGCGAGTTGGTTTTCCTGCGGAAATCCAATCAGATCAGGGCACAGTGTTTACTAGCGCTTTGACGACAACTTTTCTCGAAAGGTGTGGGGTAAAGCTGTTACACAGCTCAGTCTACCACCCACAGTCGAATTCCGTTGAAAAGCTCCACTCCGTCATGAAGCGCGTGTTGAGAGCCTTGTGTTTTGAACATCAAACTGACTGGGAGCTGTGTGTGCCTGGGGTGATGTTTGCATTAAGGACCGCGCCGCATGCAGCTACGGGGTTTTCGCCAGCTGAGCTGGTGTACGGTCGCTCGCTGCGATCTCCGCTTCGCATGCTTCGAGAATCGTGGGAAGGCAGGGGCGACGACCCAGTCGTGGTGGAGTACGTGCTTAAGCTCCTCGAACGCTTAAGAAGGGCACAGGAGTTGTCAGGTGAAGCAATGGCAAAGGCCCAGCAGAGGGCCAAGGTTCATTATGATCGGACCGCCAGGGCCCGTCGTTTTGAGGTGGGCGATGAGGTCATGATATTGCGCACATCGCTAAACAACAAACTAGACGTGCAGTGGGCGGGCCCAGCACGAATTGTTCAGAAACTGTCGGACGTTAACTACGTGGTGAGTCTGCCAGGAAAGCGGAAAGCACAGCAAGTTTACCACTGTAATCTGCTCAAACCTTATAGACAAAGGGAAGCAGTGGTGTGCATGATGGTAAACGTTCCTGAAGAGCTTCCGGTCGAGCTTCCGGGACTAGGCTCAGTGACGAACAGGGAAGACACCGGTCAAGTCATTAGTGACCTTCTCAGTAAAGCACCGCTGTCGCGTGAGCAGAAAACCGAACTACACCAGCTCTTACAAGAGTTTCAAGGTCTGTTCTCTGAGAGGCCTGGTAGGACTTCTGTCCTTACTTATGATATAGAACTTACCTCCCCAGAGCCAGTACGATCCAAGGCGTATCGGGTGTCACCCCGCCAGAGCGATATTATGGAGGCTGAGGTAAAGAAAATGCTACAGCTCGGTGTTATTGAGGCAGGTGAGAGTGATTATACCTCCCCTTTGATTTTAGTTGAGGTACCGGGCAAGGAACCTCGTCCTTGCGTCGACTACCGCAGGCTTAATTCCATCACTAAGGATCAAATTTATCCGATCCCTAACATCGAGGAGCGCCTTGAGAAAGTTAGTAGCGCTCAGTTTATTTCCACCCTAGATCTTGTCAGGGGTTATTGGCAGGTTCCACTTACAGAAGAGGCTAGTAGGTATGCGGCGTTCATTTCACCAATGGGAACATTCCGTCCTAAAGTGTTGAGTTTTGGTTTGAAGAACGCGCCATACTGTTTTTCAAGCCTCATGGATAAAGTGTTGCGGGGACAGCAAGAATTCGCTTTACCGTATCTAGACGACGTAGCGATATTCTCCGCATCCTGGTCTGAGCATATGGCACACTTGCGGGCAGTGCTAACCCGCCTGCGCGAAGCGGGCTTGACAGTAAAGGCTCCTAAGTGCCAGTTAGCACAGGCCGAGGTTGTCTACCTCGGTCACGTGATTGGTCAGGGTCGTCGCCGCCCCTCTGAAATAAAAGTGGCCACTGTGCGAGACTTTCCGCAACCGCGCACAAAGACCGATATTCGGTCGTTCTTAGGTGTCGCCGGCTACTATCAGAGGTACATCCCCAGGTACTCTGATATCGCGGCTCCCCTGACGGATGCTCTAAGAAAGTCAGAGCCTCAAACAGTCGTCTGGGACGAGACAAAGGAAAGAGCTTTTAGCGCCCTAAAGAGTGCCCTAACAAACCAGCCTGTGCTACGATCGCCAGACTATACAAAAGGGTTCATTGTTCAGTGCGATGCTAGTGAGCGAGGCATGGGCGTTGTACTGTGCCAACGGGAAAAGGGAGAAGTAGAACACCCCGTCCTGTATGCTAGTCGTAAGCTGACCAGTCGTGAGCAGGCGTATAGCGCCACCGAGAAAGAGTGTGCATGTCTCGTGTGGGCCGTTCAGAAATTGTCATGCTATCTAGCCGGCTCGAGGTTTATCATTGAGACGGATCACTGCCCTCTCCAATGGCTGCAGACCATCTCTCCCAAAAATGGCCGCCTCCTGCGCTGGAGCCTCGCTTTACAACAATATTCCTTTGAGGTGCGTTACAAAAAGGGGAGTCTCAACGGTAACGCCGATGGCTTAAGTCGAAGCCCCTAACGTAGGAATCAGCCTCAAAATTGTTTGTTACTGATGTTTTTCTTCCTGAGGCAGGATTTTTTAACATATTGCTTTTGTTTAGTGTTTAAAAGTGATGATATGCTTTCTAGTGCAATTTTCCAATTTGTGGACGCGTTCTGAGTGATGCTAGACTACTGTAAGGAACTAGGCAATGGTATAAAAAGGGGAAAGAGCCTGGCAGGGCTTAGTGAGGGTTGTGCCGTGCTTGCTGACTGAGCGGTTGAGTTTCCGCGTAGTTCTAACGCTTGCCGGGAACGAGAGCAAAAATGTGAACTCTCCCGAAGTCACTTTGCAGTGTCCCGTGCGAACCTGAACGAGAGAACGAGGCCTTCTCTGTGCGCTGCGCTCAAGAAACGTCGAGGGACGCCCGACTTCGGTTATGAGCATCATCGAGCGACATCCCTCCGGACAGCGGATGCAGTCCCCTGTCCATCGGGATCTCCTTCCCCCGGCGGGGCGGTCTGTTACGTTTCGCCTACGACGCGCGGTTTAGCCGGCGCGACTGCAACAAAGCGGCAGACATTTTGGCCAGTTCGGCGTCGCCGCTACGCTCCCCGCCAAGCGCGTCCAGGCATGTTCCGATGCCACGTGTCTTCTTGTGCGTGTGTGAGTGTATGTGCCATTGTGCCCGACCGGCGGCGATACGACAGTAGGAGTCACCTTCTCCTCCCAGTCTTTGTGCCCGACCGGCGGCGCTACGACAGTATGCGTCACCTTATCCCATTGTACAATCACGTGCTCGTCTATTGAGGGGTTACTTCTTGCCCTCAACTGCGAGAGTATAAAAACAGCTGCCCCCGGACGCCAAAAGAGGGCTCCGATTTCTTCTGTTGGGTAAAGTGCACCCCCGTCTCTCTACTTCGGTCAACCTGACCGCCAACTCTTTGCGATGTTAAAATAAACAGGTTGTTTTGTTGTTACCAGTCGACTCATGCTTTGCCGGGACCTTCGGATGCTTCCAGTTGTACCCCAGGCCGCCAGGCCAACGCTACCCTTGGGGCTTGCGACCCAGGTGCAACAACGGGCGTCAGCGCCGAGTTCCCAACAGGTCGTACCATCGGTGCGACCACAACAACCGTTGCCATCGGTGGGATTCAAACAATGCGCAACTTAGCGCTGCATCTTCCCACAAGGGGTCGGCTGCCAGTTAGGCCCTGGTCTTCGTCGTTCTTTTAGTCCCTGTCTATGTACGAGCTGTTAGTGATGTTTTCAATGGAATACCAACTAACCCGTAACCAAACCGTGCTTCGGCCCCCACACTGGTTGGCAAATGGCGTCTTGGTGTGGGGGCCGAAATGGCAGCCGCGATCCGCCATTTGCCAACCGGCAAATGGCGTTTTTTCCCAAAACGATCATCGCAAGAACCCTATCGGGCGATCACACTTCGCAAAAGGCTGAATTGTCACACGTGCTTTTATTCTCGATTCCATAAACTGTCTTGAAACTGTCCTGTGATCCGAAGTTTTGAGACTGAGCAGTCCAACCAATCCCTTTTGTTTTTCTTCTGAGCTTTCTTCGGTCAGTCCAGAAGAAATATGTTTCTCACTGATACGTTTTCTCGGCGGCCACCTACAGTTGGTGCTTATCGCATCAATGCATGGCGCCACTGGTTTTGGCCGCATGAGTATAAATGGACCGAGATTGTTCAGCAGTCCCCACGCAAAGCTGGGCTAAGCAAACAACGATCAGCGGGCTGTTAGACTTTAAAACATTTTTTTAATTATGGCGTTTTACGTGCCAAAACCACGATCTGATTTAACGCGGTAGGGGGGGACTCCGGAAATTTGGACCACCTGGGATTCTTTAATGTGCACCTAAGTCTAAGTACACGGGTGTTTTCACATTTCGCCCCCATCGAAATGCGGCAACCGTGGCCGAGATTTGATCCCACGACCTCGTGCTTAACAACCCAACACCATAGCCACTAAGCAACCACAATGGGTTTTAATACAATTTTAATGTATATCAGATGTCATATAATATATTTCAGTATATTTCAATCATGCGACGTTTGCACTCGGCCTATTGCCAGCTTATCTTATTTTCATTTTATATGTATGTTTGCATGCAGTACTTAACGCAAAAGGCGTATGCCTCCGTCACCTCCTCTTGTCGCCGTCTTCTTTTTTTTTCTCTCTGTCTGCAAAGGTAGCAACGCGAAGTGTAACGTGTCTGTTTACCGCTTGTGTGAGTGCGCCATGTAGCTATGCTAACATACTTCGTACACATCATTCTCACTCCCTGCATATAGTACAACAGGTGGCTCTGTTGTTGCTGTTCACGTGATTCTTTAATCGCATAGAGCGTAGCGCAGTTCGGCCTGTTCGGAAATCGGAATGTACACTTTGCTACATAAAATATTCATAAATTAGCTTTTTAATTATTCAAGTCAAGATACTCGATCTAACTGTAGTCTATTAGTTGTGAAATAACCTCCGATTAGCACAAATCTTATGTCTAGCGCCCCTTTCGAGATATCCTTCCTTGAAATCGGCAAAAAAAGAAATGCGTCGGCGTTCCAGTCTAGGGGGGGGGGGGGGGTTATACTGTACGAGTCCACCTAATGGACTGTCCACTTCGGCCGCTGCTGATTGGCTAGGGCCGCTCGTCTCCTTTTCTCTCGTACAGCTGCATCCAATCAGCAGCGGTCGAAATGGACAGTCAACTAGGTGGACTCTTACAGAATGCTCCCCCAGGTCATCGTACTGCCACATCTACTTGTGTTTTCCAGTGACTGTCTTTCACCGGCTAACACATTTCAAGGTTATCTCCGAGGGTGAAACGCGTTTTTGCGTATCGGAAGTTTCTTTAATATTATCCCTGGTTCTATCTCTTGTCCAAATTGTCGCCGAGCCTTGTGTAACCAGATTGCGTGTGCAACGAGAACAGTGGGGTACATTCTAGGACTGACTCGAGCCTCAGCGATTACGCTGGAAGGTTCAATGAGTCATGTGTAAATATCCGACGCGTCGGATCCCGCTTCATATCACTGAGTAAGATAATACAGGAGTGCCGATTCGCCTGTCCCGCAATGCACTTGACGAGGCCAACCAATGTCCCAGCCGACAGCAGGCGCCCAGTATTCCTCTGTTCTCCCTGCTTCCGCCCACCTCTTCTCTTCTTCGTGGCCTTCCTAGGTACTCTCCTCCCTTTCTTACTTCCCTAGCTGTTGGCGCCAAATTCACGTGCCGTGCTGCGGTGAAGTCAAGAAACGACCATGTCCAGAACCCTTGCAGCCATCAAAATATTAAGTGGCTGCATGGCGCCCTTCCACTGTTGTCGCCGATTGAAGCGGTATATCAATGCGACGCGTTTTACAAACTGTTAGCCGCTCGGTGGTCGGCATTTTTCATGTCCGCGTCCGTTAGCGAAAATGCAGGCTGATCCCGGCGGCAGTGCAGGGCAAGAGCAGTGGCTCGTACCCCCGTAAGGCAGAGGCTTCAAGCAGTCAGCAAAGTGCAGCGTATGTATACATTCTTTGGAAGGACGCATACGATGTACAGAACAGCATACGTTTCAATAAAGAACAAGCACTAAACAGTCATCGGAACCACATAATTGATGATAAGGCACTCCTGATAACAATGCGAAGCTCGTATAGCGCTCCTCTCTACGTTTCCCGGTAAAGATTACTGTTGCACAAGCTGCCGCGGCGACGCAAGCTTGAGACTTGGGGAGTGACGTCTCTAGCCTTTCGTATATAAGAGAACCAGCCTAGTAACTGATTTAATTGTTGTTGTAGCGCGGCTATGGGTACGCAACGCATATGTAGTTAGGACTCTAGAGGAGTAACATGAATACGAGGAGCGACAAAGGGAAAAAGAAACGGCAATATAC
This sequence comes from Dermacentor variabilis, assembly GCF_050947875.1. Lineage (NCBI taxonomy): Eukaryota > Metazoa > Arthropoda > Arachnida > Ixodida > Ixodidae > Dermacentor > Dermacentor variabilis. Next base: position 147,224,033 of record NC_134571.1, on the reverse strand, counting down.
GACCAGCGGCGGCGTGCTGCCAAAATCACAATTACGCTAAACCACCATTGCTACCATTACTTTAAAGCAATAAAACATTGCATACCCTCCGCAGTAGTCGTAGTGGTGGTTTTCAACAGCTTCGCTCGAGATCTACTTTCGAAGGGCCGGGATGGCGAGTCTTCTTCGACTGCGACTGCAACCAGTAGATACGACGAACCTATTTCCGAGAGTGAAAACAGATTGTGCCGTCGAAGTTACCCGTCGCTTTTATACTATCAGATATTAAGGCGGTAACAAGGTACTGTTCGAGCGTGTAGCCAAAGCTGAATATTGGCCTGTGATGGTGCTTGCGGGCGCTAAGCTAATCAAAGGAGAAAACAATACGAAAGGCCTCGTGCGTGTATGCGTCTGATACTACATGCACGACTGTCAATTTAATAAAATTAAATTGCATTTGTTTTAAGCAGAGTTCTAGGATAAAACTCATGGCTGAGTTCGATGCTTCAAAGCGGCATAAAAGCGCCTCTAGTGAATGCGGTGTTGCCTTAGAAACGTGCCGTAGAAAGTTATACTGCGGTGTATATCGGTAATTGTGAGCATGTAAATTACAGAGGTCACAGTTAAACGCGTAGCGAAGTACGTTTCCGCTACATTTCTTCTGCGCTTGGCGCGCACGCAGAGCCATTTTGCGGCAAACACAGAAGACCCCCTCCTCGCAATGAGACGACTTCCGGCCACCGAGCGTGACGGACGTGTACTTCATGGGCTCCCAAGGAGCGGCTTTAGCGGCCCAGCCGGGTCGCGGTATCAGGAGCACTGTAATGCCTGCACAGGATTATGAAATGGTTGTCCCGCATCTGCTTCGAGTGTTTTGAAACACAGTATTTTTGCATGGTGATGTCACAGCCAGGCCTTATCGCGTCGAGCATTTTCGCGACGCCCTAGCGCGTCTGTCACTGCTGCTGGATGTCATTGCCCTTGGGGCATATCAGATGAACCACCTGCGGGCCATTACTTTTAACAGCGAAGGAGCGAAGACAAAGATTCTGCAGGTCGAAGCTTTCAGTGTGAAAGACCACCGCTGCGTGGTTATTGACCCGACCAACCAAGGCGTCAGGCTGAAGCTGTTTTGGCTGCTCCACGGTGTGCAAGACGACGACGTGCGAGTGGCATTAGCAGCGTTCGGAAAAGTGACTGAAATAACCCGTGATAAATGGAAGGTTAAAGGCTGCGTCGGCAGTTGAGGCTTCAACAACACAGTCGGTTACACTGAAACTGAAGGTGGGTGTTACCATCGAGGACTTGCCCCATCAGTTGCGTGTTGTTGAGGACGTTACTCTCGTCCATGTTCCTGGTAGGGCTTCGCTCTGCCTTCGGTGCCGTGGAAAAGGACATATACGCCGTGAGTGTCGGGTGCCACGCTGCAGGCTATGCCGGCGTTTCGGCCACGATGAGAGCCAGTGCGTGCGTAGCTACGCTAATGTTACGGGCCAGGCACGAAGTGATGAAGCGGCCGAACACATCATGGATGAAGCAGACGCGGTCGAAGCAACCCACAGAAGTGGGGGAGATGATGCTACCTAGGAGCCAACATCCAAGGGAACCGCTCCCGCACCCCTTGCAGATACCAGCCAAGCCGGTAAGGACCAAACCCAGCCGGCCGTCGCATCAAAGCCAGCGTTCCTCCCGGAAAAAGCGGATAGCGTGACTGCTGTAAGCCTGGTTACGACTGGGCAGCAGGGCGACAACCAGGAAGACGCCGAAACCGAGATGCCCGCAGCGTCAAGTGTACCAGTGAAGCGGGCTCACGAGGATTCGGATAGTCAGGAACCGAGATTGGTCGGTGAACGCGGCGAGGAGCCTCTGCCGAACGCACCTTCAACGCGCCGCGGACCGTTCAAGCCCAAACCGAAATTGCCACCGGAACGCAATACTGCGTCTGCTCTCCCTCCGCCTTAGCGGAGGCTTCTTTTGCCACAATTGTTGAAGCCCGGTCTTTGATCGGGTCAGTCCTAAGCTCAAACACCTTAATGAATATGGTTTCACCCTGTTTGATGTGTGAGTGGACTGATCGGCGTCTCCCTTTTCCTTAGATGGCTACCAACCTCACGTCCAGCCTACGTGTTGCTACGCTTAATGTAAGGGGCCTGTCGGCGCGTAGAAGGCAACTGCAACTGAACCGCCTTCTGCTAGAAAACGAAATAGACTTGCTCGCGGTTCAGGAAACTAAAATTGAAGACGAAGAACAAACAGACAGAATGGTAGAGGTCTATCGTAGCAGATACAGCGTTTGCGTATGTCATGCTGTTGGAAGAGTGGGTGGATGCATTATTTTTTTAATAAATGGCATTGGGACTGTTGATACTGTGGTCTAGAGTGAAAGTGGTAGTCTTGTAATGTGTGATTTTGAATCGGATGGAGTGGCTTGGAGAGCTGTGTGTGTATACGCTCCGAATGCAATTGCTGAAAGGGAGAGTTTCTTCCGACAGGTGAAGCCTGTCCTGCTTACTGAAAGGCGGGTGATCTTGCTTGGTGATTTCAATTGCGTCTGTAGACCAGAGGATAGGACAACAAACCGTTCCTTTCGAGATCGGAGCGGCTAGTTACTTTCCGAAATTGTAGGTGAGCACGACCTTGAAGATGTAGGCTTGATATCGACGCATGAAGGCCGGGCAATGTACACACTTTCAGGGAGGCAGTCATGCTAGATTGGACCGTATATATGTTCCTGTCGAATGTTCGCTGTTATGTTCTGACTACCAGACAATCTATGTCTCTTTTAGTGATCACTGTCTAGTCATGGTTACAACCGGTACGAAGAGAATAGCTGCGAAATTTAATTGGGACTTGTGGAAGTTAAATGATGAATTACTGGAAGATGAAGAGTACGTTACTAAAATCAAGGATTATATAGCGAACATGCTGCGATGTAACTCCGGAAGTTTTATGCAAGTATGGGAGCAGTTCAAATGTGATATTAAAATAGCCGCTATGGATAGATCATGTGCGCTTCGGCGGAAAGAAAAACAACGAGTTGAAGAGCTGCAGAGTGCCCTAGATTTTATGCTAAGTACGGAGTGCTACGAGCCGGGATTGTTCACAAAAGAAATTAAAGAGACTAAAACTAAGCTCGAGGCAATAGACGAAGAAATGTACCGGGGCGCAGTGATAAGGGCGCGTAACGAAAAACTGTGGTCCGGAGGGACGCCTACCAAACGCGCGCTCAGTGATGAAAAAAAGCACGCCCTGTCGAAAGAGATAACGGAAATATGCTATCAAAACGAAATCACAAATCGAAAAGAAATAATAAAGCAGGCATTCGTCGAACATTACACAGACATATTCAGCCTTAATACTCCGAACACTGACTACTTCAGAACAGAATTCCTATCGCTGATGCCGAGATTAGAGGATGACCTTGCGCACGCTCTAGAAGCCAGTATTACGGCTGAGGAAATTTAATCAGCGATTCTGGAGCTTAGTTCAAACAAGTCGCCTGGGCCAGACGGTCTCGGTGCATCACTATATAAAGCCTTTAGAACAGAAGTGGCAGTCGCACTTGAAAGGCTGATTAGCGAATTCTATGAAATGAAAGCAAGTCCTCCGTCCTTCCGAGCGTCCCACGTAGTACTAATTCTTAAAACGAATGATCCGATTAAGTTACAGTCTGTTGAATCATACCGTCCCATCAGTCTAACAAACGTGGACTATAAGATATTCATGAAGATTTTAGCTCGACGCCTTCAAAGTGTCATTAAGTCACTTGTAGGGCCACATCAGACATGCGGCATAAAAGGCAGGTCAATCTTTATCAATGTTCACACAGCTAGAACTGTCCTTGAATGCTGTGACGGAATGTATGGGCGCGTGGCCATGTTGCAATTAGATCTGCACAAGGCGTTCTATAAAGTCGTACACGAAGTTCTGTTCTCGATCCTAGACCATATCAATGTTGGAACTGTTATTACAGAAGGTGTTAAAATGATGTACAATGGTTGTATAGCGAAGCTGATAATTAACAGGCAGTTAAGTGATGGTATTCCTGTGCAGTCGTCTGTGAGACAGGGCTGCCCTTTATCCCCCCTGCTTTTCGCTCTCTACCTCGAGCCCTTTTGTTTGCGGCTGCTGAAGAGCCCAAACATCCGGGGTTACACTTTTCATAAAACTGAAGTTCGAGTTTTAGCATATGCTCATGATGTAGCCGTGTTTTGTACGGACCATGACAGTGTTAAAACAGTTGTACAAGAGGCTGTAAAATTTTGTACTGCAAGTGGAAGTGCTATTAACTGGAACAAGTGTCTTGGTTTTTGGCATGGGAATTGGCATTACAAGCCTGAGACATTTTGTAACATGCAATGGGCGGTAACTCCAGGCACCTACCTAGGTATCCCCCTCGAACATTATCGGGATAGCAAAGAATATTGGGACAATGAAGTAGTGCGAATGAAAACCCAGACCGGCAAATGGGGAGGGCATAATTCTTCAATGTTTGCAAGAGCCACCGTGTGTAATTTGTTTTTAGTCGCTAAAATCTTTTATGTGATGCAAGCGTTATGTCTGACGAGGATGTCTGTGCAAAAGCTGCATAGAGTATTTGCGATGTTTATTTGGGCCTCAACATGGGAACGTACAAGTCGTAGTAATCTGTTCCATAGAGTGTTGAATGGGGGGCTGGGGTTGTCACATTTGTTCCTCAAACAGATTGTAAGCAGGTTTCTTTTTTTTGCGTGACCAAAAGGATGCTTTTCTGAGAACAATGATTCAAGCTAGACTGCGCGATTCTTTGCCTGATTATGTAGTGTCGTCCATGTATACGGGGCCAATGCCTTTAAGTGCTTTTTTGCGTGAAGTGGTCGCATCTTTCCGAATACTAAAAGCAAGATTTTCTAGCGAATATCTGGCCGCTGCTACTAGTAAGAAGTTGTACAAAGATCTTGTTGATGTATCCTTGCCTGTACCGTTGTATCGTACAGTATTTGTTTTAGATACAGGCACTCTCCCAGTGAAACCGTGGCTGCAAAGCAAAGGCATTTTTGTACCTTGGTCTGTGAATTGCTTTATATGCAAAAAACCAGAGACGATTGAGCATATCTTTTTGGGCTGTCATGACGCAGTGTTTTTGTGGGATATTCTAAAACGTAGCCTTAAAAAGGAATTGCCGTTAAGTGCTTTCGGGATACGCTTCCTGCCATGCGCAGAACCAGAGGGAGTGCCTGTCGATCTGTTAATGCTTCTGTACATGCACAGTGTGTGGCGAACGCGTATGGATATTAGACATGAGCGCATTGTTCAGACCCCAGCACATGAATACTTCATTGAAAGTGTGTTATATATAAGCGAGTTTTTGTGTGCACAGAGTGATCCTCCTGATTGGCTAAGTGCTTTGGACAAAGTGACTAGCCTTCATCGTTCTTATCTCACCACACTGATCCGGCATTGACTAGTTGTCTTTTATGGCCATGTAATACTCACATTGTATTTTCTTTTGCCAAGCCGGTAATAAAAAAAAACCTCATGGCTGAGTGGTTGCGTCTCCGTCTCACACTCCGGAGACCCTGGTTCGATTCCCAGCCAGCCCATCGTGCAAGTTGTTTTTATTTATGAATTGCCTTCCGCCAATTTTCACTCACGGCCAAAGTCGCCGACGACACCGGCTTTTTTGCGACAAGAGCTCCTTAATGCTGTCGCGTTAATACACGACACTCGCACCATCACGCAGTGTGGCTATCTTGATAAGACGGCTGTTGCTGCGATAAAGTACGACGACTTATTGTGCAGATGTATGTAGCGTACTGTGTAACCCATGCGTTATTCGGTGATCGTGCCATGAAACACGGCTCGTGACGAACCAGTGCTGGCGAGAAGGCGCTACGGCGGTTTGAGTGTGCAGCTGAAATATGCCGAGATTTAGCGCTAGGAAGGCCACGAAAATATTAAACCATTTTGGGGGATACCAGACGCGCGCCATTGTCAATGCTCGATTTAGCTCTATGCAATTGCCATTATCCCTCAAGATAAAAGTGTATAACAGCTGTGTCTTACCAGTACTCACCTACGGGGCAGAAACCTGGAGGCTTACGAAAAGGGTTGTGCTTAAATTGAGGACGACACAACGAGCTATGGAAAGAATGATGGGTGTAACGTTAAGGGATAAGAAAAGAGCAGATTGGGTGAGGGAACAAACGCAAGTTAATGACATCTTAGTTGAAATTAAGAAAAATAAATGGGCATGGGCAGGACATGTAACGAGAAGGGAAACCGATGGTCATTAAGGGTTAAGGACTGGATTCCAGGGGAAGGGAAGCGTAGCAGGGGGCGGCAGTAAGTTAGGTGGGCGGATGAGATTAAGAAGTTTGCAGGAACAACATGGCCACAATTAGTACATGACCGGGGTAGTTGGAGAAGTATGGGAGAGACTTTTACCCTGCGGTATGCGTAACCAGGCCGATGATGATGATCCAGCCAAGCTCTGGCCATCCCCTTGCGCGTTGGACAAGCGATTGCCCTTATACCTTGCATAGCACGCCGGTTCCTTGTATGGCCAGAACCTGGCCGCATGTACTCAGTCTATGACACGAAATCGCCTCATGCGCTGCTGAGAACTGTTTCCACCGCTCCAAAGGCTGTGTCACGGCGCTGGTGCTGGCACGCGAAGTTTCAACGCTGGTTCCCCCATGTGTAAGCAAGTAGCACATTTCTTTTACTATCTTTTTGCGGAGCCGACCTTGATCTACGCAGCAACCTTGCCGACCAAGGTACCTAAACTAAACTTTATGTTGCCGTCTGCACGTAACTAATAGCCTGCAGCATATGTGACAGTGAGACACCTACTTTTCCTTACCAACTGTGTAAGGTCGCTCTGATTGTTCGCGTTCTTAAGTGTCACGAATCGGCCACGTGCTGTGTGTATAGACAGGGGTGCACTTGCCCCCCCCCCCCCATGTCAGCGGGGCAACCGTTTCTGTGTTATGTGGGGTCACGGACCGCGCGGTGTTGGGTGACGCGTTGCGGCAGGCGCCAGGAGGGTGAGTGCCGATTCCGGGAAGTCGGAATTGTGCGGACGGCGTTGGCAGTCCGCCGACGGTCACACGAGTCCACACAGACCAGCCTTGAAAGGGACCGCTGTAGACGGTATTGTGGGTCTGGCGCCCGAGTACCTGACTAAGTGGAGGCGCCGCCGCGGTTAAGAAGGGCTTAGCAACCTTGACCCCGTGCCGCATATACCGAGCAGGGATCTATTCTTCTACGCGTCCGGAACACAATCGCCAGCCTTGTTGTTGGGTGCGACTGCCTGTGTGGTGTCGAAGGCCAGCTTACAGTGCACGCTGTAGGGATGCGGTGCACACGTGAAGAGTGCATTCGGACGGCGGCGTCTCGGAAACACGCACTCGGAGAACTTTATCTTGTAGATAATACGTTTGATGGACAAGGAGGGCCATCAGTCCCCCACGCGGACAAACTTTGAGTACAGCTGCACTACGTGGTGTCGATGCCCCTGCTTCCGAGACATTTGCGGCCTAGAGACGCCCTTGGGATTTGAGGCGGCCTAGCGATAACTTGTTCGGGCCTGGCGTGTTTTGCTGAGCGCGTCACTAACTACGGAGAAATGAGAGGGCAACGGAGTTTTAGGGAAGAATGAAAAGTGCTTTGTTTTCCAGTATGTTTATTTTTAAGAGTAAGCCCATCCCTGTGGGTTGTGGCTTAACAATCGGTTGACTCTGATTGGCAACTGAACCTGTGGGACGGGCCAACAGCCCTACCGCCTTTTTTTTCTTTGTATATTTGGGCTATAAAAATCGGGACGACATGCTGTCCCTCAGACTTGGCTGAAATCAGGATTGCTGATAGATCAGTCAGCCTCCGTACTATGTACGTTAAAACGAGTCTGGGCTCTAACAGTCATTGAGACAGTCGAAGAGTGAGACTTTGTTTCTCAATTGTTCAAGTTTGTAATGTATTTGTTTTACCTGCCATGTATATAGAAAAGTTTACCTATAAATATTTCTTGTACATCTGATCTCATCGCTTCCTGCCTGCGTTTCATCAACAACTGCCGACCATCGTCCGAGAAGCTTCAAGTTCCAGCGGTGAAGCGAGGACAGAGAACGAACGAAACTTTACTAACTGCTTTAGGGTCTTTTCTGAAAACTTACCTGAGTGAGGCTCATTGTAGTATAGTACCTCCCATAGCCACTTCTCGTTCGCTTGCTTTCTGTTTCAGTCTTACCCCTGCATAGAGCCACACCAGTCCAGAAACATGTATGAAACCTCTCTACCCTTCATAACAATAAAATTGTTCTCTCCTATTTTTTCCCCGCCTCAATCCACTTTCTTCGGCATCGAAGCTCTTGCGATGAGGATTGGATACATGCATACCGCTGAAAGTTTCTTCCGGCAGACTGGCTCCACTATCCAATGAATGAGATACTGGCCCGGATTCTTCGGCAATGCCCACATCACAAGCACAAAGAAGCCGAAAGGTGTCTGCCTTCCAACGCCCTCTATATAGAGCCTGCAAGCCTATAAGAGTGGCGGTTGCATCCGGGCCCACGGACCCTGTAGTAATAGTAATTGGTTGTTTATTTAAAAATAAAAAAAAAACATTACACTCTGAAGGTGGTTGACCAGCGAAGTTGTTTAGCCGATGACGCGGAATTGAAACATAATTTTGAACAGAGGTACGAACTCATTTATTGTCTTAATGGGTAGTCATCGTGAGGAAAGGTACGCACACTCATTTATTATCTTGATCGGTGGTCATTATTTTATTCGCGACTGCAATCACATTATTTGATAATGTCAAATCGATGCACGTGCGCCACTGGGTGGTCGGTTGGGCCGGATAGGTGTGGCATCGCAAGGGATATGTCTGCAACACGGAACGCGTAAACCGCTTCCTTTTCGGTACCGACACATTCACATTGAAGTCACCGACAACGAGAACAGGGGTAGTGTTGTCGCAGCTAATTCACGCAAAGTGAGGAGGAGGAAGACCAAATAAAGAGAGAACGCCGGGATGTTAACAAGAAATGCGTCTGGGTGGCTACCCCACTCTGGGGGACAGGAAAGCAGGAATAGAAAGATAAGATAGAGAGGCATGGGAGGGGGAGGAAAGTCGCGGTGAGCACGCGCGCGCACGTGGAGGGCCTGAGCGAGTCAAAGACGTTCACATAGGCCAGTCGCCCTGAAGAAAGACAAAAGTGCCTTCATAGCTTTGTGGGCCGACGAGCGATGGGAACGGTCTTCAAGTAGCAGCTGCACAGACAACGGTCGATAGTCCAGTCGTCGCAATGCGGTAGATAATATTTGTCTTTCCGACTAAAATCGATAAGAATGGCACAATAAATGTTCGATGTTCTCTTTCACGCCACAGACGTCGCATGCAGCACTGTCAGTCATTCCAATCAAAGTAGTGTACGCCTTCGTGAAAGCCACTCCCAACCACAGCCGGTATAGAAGTGATGACTCACGTCGGTGAAACCCGGGTGGAGGTCAGAGTTGGAGCAAAGAGTAGCATGAACCTTACGAGACTATGAGTCATTGCATTTTTTGCTTGCTTACGTGGGTATGAGTGATTGATGATGACAGTTTTCGACATGCTGTTCTGTATGTTGTATGCGTGATTAGGAAGAATTAACGCACTGTTCGCTTCAGTTTGCTGAGTGCTTGTAGCCCCTGCCTTACGGGGCTATGATAGAGAGAGAGAATAAACATTTTTATTGGGTGAATGCAGCTTTGGAGAGGCGTCCTCATTCCAGAATGCCTTGAGCTCGGGCCGCGTCCTGGGCCCTCGCAATCAGCCGTTGCTGATCCTCGAGGTCGGAGTTGGCCAAGGCTCCCTCACAAAGCTCGTTAGTGGGGTAAGGGTTCGGAGAATTTAATGGTGCCGCTCTGCAGCCCCGTACTATGTGTCTGAGGGACCCGGGCTCTGCGCAGAAGCGGCATTGCGGAGAGAATTGTGTAGGTGCTATGAGGTGATTTCTGGATGGGTGGGGGAATGTATTAACCTGTAGAGTTCGGAGGAATAGCTCCTGCTCTCTAGGTAGTGACTTGTGTGGGGGTGCATATGTTCTGCGGGTCAGCTTGTAGGGGTGCGTGATGTCTTGGTACGAGATTAAAGGGTGCATGCGCTCGGGTTCAGATTCCTCGGCGTCGGCTAGGTGGGTCAAATCTCGAGCCACGTGGTTGGCGACCTCGTTGCCAGGAATGCATTGATGAGCTGGTGCCCAGATGATCATGGCTGACCTCGTTGGCGGCATTTGATTGATGATCCGGAGCGTAGTGGTATGAATTCTGCCGCTAGCAAAGTTGCGGCACGCCTGTTGGGAGTCGATCACTATGACTTCAACCTCTCTTTGGGAGAGCGCGAGGGCTATGGCCGCTTCCTCGGCTTGGAGGGGATTGTATCGTGTGAGCGAAATGCTCGTCCGATGTTCTTTGTTGACGACTACGGTGGCTGTTGTGGCTGCGCGTCCGGGGTAAGATGCCGCGTCCGTGTAGGCTGTAGGGGGTAAAGTCCCGTATCGCTTGTGTAAGGCTAGGGCGCGGGCCTTCCTTCGCTCTGCCTGGTGCACTGGGTGCATATTTCGAGGTACAGGACGTACGGTATTGTTGCTCCGGATGGCGTGGGGTAAGCTCACAATCTGAGGCGGCGGATGGCTCAGAGGGGCAGAAAGCCCCGGGCGTAAGAGAATGGTCCTCCCCGCTTCCGTAACCGCCAGCCTTGTTCGCTCACTGGATAAATGTGCCTCTATCAGCTCCTCGGCCGTGTTGTGCACACCTAGTCGTAGTAGACGTTCTGTGGACGTACTGATTGGCAGGCCCATCGCCTGCTTATATGCCTTTCTGATCATTGTGTTGATTTTCTTGAGTTCCGTCGCGTTGAGAAGTGCGTAAGGAATAGCGTAAGTTATTCGAGACACGACGAAGGCTTGTACAAGCCGAAGCGTGTCCGCCTCCCCCATGCCTCTTGTTTTGGTTGTTATTCGCCGGATCATGTGGGTAACTTGGGCTGTTGTATTCTTAAGCTTTTGAATTAATATTGTATTGGTGCGATCCGACTGGAAAACCATTCCCGATATCTTTACGCTCTGAGACGGAACGATGGTGTATCCCTCCAGTTGTATGTTGATAGTGGGCGGGTCGGATGTGTGCTTCTTTCGCGGTGAGACCACGAGAAGCTCCGACTTTTGGGGGGCGCAGCTGAGCCCGCATGACTTAGCATAGTCACTCACCACGTCTGCGGCTTCCTGCAAGCGGTTCTCCATTTTACCGATGGACCCTGTGGACGACCAGATGGTAATGTCGTCGGCATATCGGCCATGCCGGATCCCCGGGATGTTATCTAGGAGCGGCAGTAGGCCTATTAGGGCGATATTGAAAAGGAGAGGGGATAACACTGCGCCCTGTGGTGTGCCGCGCCCGCCCAGTAGGAAGGGGTTTGTGGCTTGGTCCCCGACCTTTAGGATGGCTTTTCTATCTGAGAGGAAATCTCTGATGTAGGAGTACGTCCTCGCCCCACAGCCCAGCGCGTTTAGCCTCTGTAAGATTGCTGTATGCTTGACGTTATCAAACGCCCCTTTAAGATCTAAGGCGAGGATAGCCGTGGGGGAGTTGCGTGTCGCTGGTACAATCACCTCCTCTTTCAGCTGAAGTAGGATGTTTTGAGTTGAGAGGTGTGGACGGAATCCTATCATCGTTGTTGGAAGTTTCCCCGAGTCCTCCAGGAATGTTGAAGCCGGCTGAGAACGATGTGCTCTAGGAGCTTTCCTACACACGAAGCGAGGGAGATCGGTCGTAGGTTCTCAATCGCTGGTGGCTTGCCTGGCTTCGGTATCAGACGAACCTCGGCCATTTTCCAGTCCTCGGGAAGGTTTCCTTCCCTCCATACTTCGTTAAGATGAGCGGTAAGCTCTAGTAGCGAGGGGCTGTCAAGATTTACAAGTACCTTATTGGTAATTTGCTCCATTCCCGGGGATGTGTGGCGTCTCAAGCCCATTATCGCCGCTGTTACTTCATGTAGATGAATGTCCTCATCTAGGAGCTCGTTAGGAGTGCCGGTGTAGGGTGGAAGAGGATCCGATGGCTGTGTGGGGAAGTACTGGGCTTTGAGAGTCAAAAGGAGGTCCGCCCCGTTTCCAGGAAATTGGTGAATTACTCGGGCCCTATTGTGGTGGGATTCCGTTTTGCTGCTGGCAGGGTTGATTAAATACCTCAATAACTTCCACGTCTTGGAAGTACTCAGTCTTCCTCTCAAGCTGTCGCAGAGGGATAGCCAATTCTCTCGGCATAGCGTGGTAGCGTATTCCGCAGCATCTTGTGTGAGTAGTGCTATTCGCCTCTTGAGCTTGCGATTTAATCTTTGCCTTTTCCAACGCTTCAGCAGGCTACGCCGGGCTTCCCCCATGTGAGCAATTGCATTCTTCGCTTGCTTAAGGGACCGTGAATGTTTACAGGGGTATGAGCCATTGATGACTATATTTTTTGTTCACGGAAAACAAAAATACACGGAATCCTAGCCATATACCGCTTCGCTGTAAAATTACTGTAAAATTACCTGAAGCCACGTTTATTTAACGTCTGCAGAGGTCATTCTGAGATTTTCGCTGCTTCGGCTATATGTAGTATACTCCTAATTCGTCCCACTTTGCTATAGTACTCGCTTGCCAAGGACGCCCGTGAGCATGGCGGCATGAGGATGCATGAAGCTGACGGAGTTACGACGATGGAAATATAAAGAAGGAGTGATGTCGATGGAACTGGAAAGTTGTATAACAACGGCATAACGACAATGAGATGTCGATTCTGAGATGACGATAGTATAACGACGACAGCGTGATGGCGATCACGATGATCGCGAGACGACAACTGAAGGACGAAGATGGAATTGCGATGAAGCCACGACCACAACGGCATGATGACGACGGTATTACACATGGATTCATGATAGCTACTGTCTAACAACGACGCAATGACCACCGTATGACATGACAGTAGCGGTAATCACGATTGAACGACGACCGCGTGATTACGACAGCATGACGAACAACGAATGATGTCAATGGATCGACGAAGGTGGTATGACGACGACACCATGACAACAATGGGATGACGAAGATTTTTTGACGACAATGGCATGACGAAAGTCGCATGTGGAAGTTAGAATTACCACGATGGAACGACCACGACGGCTTAGCAACGACGGTATGGCAACGTAGGCATGACAATGACTGTATGATTATTACTACGCAATGACGATGATAGCATGCCAGTGGTATGAGAATAATGGGTTAACGACTAGTATATGATGACAATGGCCTGACAACGAGTGTAACGCGAAGACCCGCCGTGGTTGCTCAGTGGCGATGGTGTTCTGCTGCTGAGCACGAGATCGCGGGATCAAATCCCGGCCACGGCGGCAGCATTTCGATGGGGGCGAAATGCGAAAGCACCCGTGCACTTAGATTTATTTGCACGTTAAAGAACCCCAGGTAATACAAATTTGTGGAGTCTCCCACTACGGCGTGCCTCATAATCAGAAAATGGTTTTGGCACGTAAAACCCCATAATTTGATTTTTTTATCATGAAGCTCTATATAAGGTCAATGGCGTGACGACGACACATGACAAGGATGGGATGACGATGATGGCGCGACCACGGCGGCATGGTGACGACAGTATGACAACGGACGCATGATAGCGACTGTCTGACGGCGACGGTATGCCAACGGCGGCATCATCACGATTGAATGGCGACAGTAAGATTCTTGTAGAATGACGAAGAAAAAGTGACGTCGATGGAATGATGAAGGCGATAGTTGAAGACGGTATGACAACAGTGGGGTGACGTTACTGAAGTGATGACGACTGTATGACGATGATGGCGTGATGACGATGGCGTGACGAGAGTCGGATGGCAAAGCTGTAATGACGACGATGAAACGACCGCGACGGCATGATGGCCACTTATCCAGTGGCCCAAGGAGGTCGACAACTTTTCATACGGGGCGTCGACGTTTGAGAATAGATAGATAGATAGATAGATAGATAGATAGATAGATAGATAGATAGATAGATAGATAGATAGATAGATAGATAGATAGATAGATAGATAGATAGATAGATAGATAGATAGATAGATAGATAGATAGATAGATAGATAGATAGATAGATAGACAGACAGACAGACAGACAGACAGACAGACAGACAGACAGACAGACAGACAGACAGACAGACAGACAGACAGACAGACAGACAGACAGACAGACAGACAGACAGATTCAAAACGGCTGAAGCAGGCAAAGAATGCTAATCGTATTAAAACAGAATAAATAAAGGAAAAGGAAGGGAAGCGAATTCCTGCTGCCCATGAGTTGTAATGGTCTAGTAAAACTCTTGCTTGGGCTAGTTGGCTCATGCTTGAATGAGTGATGGCAGGGCACAAAAGACCAGGACTGAAGAAGGACACAAACCACAGGACTACCGAGCCACTCACAACTAAGTTTATTTCCGCAACAAGCCTGCCTTATGTAGGTCAATCAAGCAGAATCACACACGAAACGTTAGAAGCAAAATACAGCCATCCATCGACCACTCAGGAATCATATCTCGCACAAAAGATCAAATGAGCAAACAAGAACCACACGTGCAGGAGCACGGGAAGCAATTCATCGAGCACAGTCTTTACCAAGCCAACGGGGAGAAAAAACGAGACATAAAAAGTACCGTCTACGCTTCGCTATCAAACTATCCAAAGCATAACGCCATTCAAAGGCCTAAGGCCAGTCAGTGATAAAACCCGCATGACTATGGGAATAATGACCAACGAATAACACGGAAAAAACATGAAGACAGGGCGTCTAAGTACAGCTTCTGCGTCAAAACTAAAATCTCTAATAGTCACTCGAGTATCTGTCCGTATCACGCGAGTATCTGTCCATTTCATTGTTTCTCACATGGTTCATTTTTCGCGCGGTCACACGTTTTATCAATACTTAGCTAAGTTTTTTCTGGCACGCTTTCTGTTGTCTCGAGCGACCACAATTTTAGTGTAAATATCATGTGCATTATCTCTTTTTATTGAACTGCTTGTAGAACTTCCTAAAGAGCGAAGTCCACCAAAGGAGCGAAGTGCGCATGGGCTTGCATTGTTTAGTAACGACTCAGCCCCACAAGATTCATCACCAGAAATGAAGGACGCCGTTCCTTTAACTACACAAGAACTTTCACTTGTTGATACTTCGTCAGACAAGGTGTCCGCTGAGAGACCGTGGAGTACAGAAGTCAGCAGTGCTAATAGGCAACTTTCTTTGACCTCCGAGGATGTACGTCTTGAGGACACTGCATCGGTTAGTGCGACTGATTCATTCGATTCTGAGCCAGCAGAGCTCAGAAGGAAGATTGCAGACGTTAGAGCAGCCTACAATAAGCTGAAAGCACATCATAACAAATCTAGAAACAATTTCAGAAACCTACCGGCGCAGGTTTGTAAGCTTCTGAAAAAGGCAATACTAACTTCTCACGAAACATGAAGTTTTTAAATGAGGACCAAATTCGTGCCCTTACCCGGAGCAACAATCGAGGCTGTTCATGGTCAACGCGAACAGTTAAGCAAGGCCTACAAATTAAATTTGCTTGTGGAACGACCTGGTACGAAATAATCAGAAAGATGGGCTACCTTCTCCCATCAAGCAGAACGTAAGCGCGAAGAATCCGAGGCCTGAACTTTCTCCCAGGTATTCTGCATGAAGTAATCGACGTAATGAGGTGCAAAGCAGATGGAATGGAGGGTGTGGACACGGGCTGCGTTGTCTTTCTAGATGAGCGAGACATGGCGCCCGGATTTGAACTGGACCGCGGTGAAGACGTGCTTCTGGGAGGAACGACGCTGCCCTCGAAGCCAGAGGAGCCAGCCACTCGTGGTTTGGTGTTTATGTTGGGTGGAATCAACCAAAGGTGGAAGCAAGTGATAGCCTACGAATTCACTGGTAGGAATGTGGACGGCTCTGTGCTCAAGTCCTACGTCCTGGAAATAGTTCAGATATGCAGCCAGATTTCTCTAAGAATCTTTGTTGTCACATGTGACATGGGCGCAGCAAACCATGCTATGTGGCGAGAATATGGCTTTTCCAGCCATCGTCACTCGGCTAGTTCGTACTTAATACCACACCCAACTTTAGTAGGCAAGGAACTTTTCTTCATCTCGGACCCCGCATATGTCCTTAAGAATCTGAGAGGGCAGCTTCTAAGCTCTAAAGTTTTCACACTCAGTGATGCAACAGCATGCCAGAATGGATTGACGGCCTCGAAGAAAACTGGAGCACGTACAGGCCGTCTTGGATTACGACGCTGCCATGGATCTTAAAGTAGCACCAAATTTATAAGAAGCCCACATTAGTTGTGGCCACTTCACCAAGATGAAAGTTGGAATCCCTGTCCAGCTCTTCCGCGAAGCCCTACCAGCTATTCGCTTCCTGATTAAAGAATCGCGCCATCCCACGATGGCTCTAAGCCGCAGAAACATAACAAAGTACCATGCGGCTTTGGACACTTTACGCATGGCAGCAGACACGATTAGAGAACTCAAAATGGGCATTGGCTCCCAGTGGAAGCCGCCACAAACGGGAGTCCTGATTGCGACAACGGCTCTTCTTCGCCTTCAAGAAATGCTTCTTGGCAGTGATGGGTATGAATTACTTCTCACGAGCAGGCTGCTACAAGACTGCCTAGAAAACATTTCTTCTGTGGTGCGGCTCATGAAACCAGTGCCCACTGCATATGACTTGAAGTGCGCACTCAGACTCGTCAGTGTCAGTCAATTTCTTCACACTCCGAGGTCAACTAGCTATGAACTCGATGACCGCAAATATCTTGTTGATAAGCTTCCACAAGGCAAGAAAAAATGTGCTTTACGCAAAGTCGAGAAAATAAATGACTCGGAAATTCTGTTTATTGAAGAGCTCACGTCAACCGAATGTCGCATCTTGTTCAACCTTGGGTGCTTTATATTGAAAGGAATTTTGAAGTCTGTAACTTGTGCGCCGTGCAAAGCTGCTCTCCCTGACAACCATGATGATCAATATGCTTCCCTAAGTCAACTCAAGCAATATGTCAGCGATGGGCAAAACCTCGTCTACCCCAGCAATGATGTCATGAAAGCGCTGAAAAACTACAAGGAACATTTTACCGCTGTTAACTCATGGTGCACCGACAAATTTTTTACCGTGAAGTCACTGCTTCGTGCTCTTATTGCATATCTCGAAGAAATAGACAAACCCTCTCTGAAGACATGCATGGCTCACCAGGAATGAATAAGCAAAATTTTGGTCGCTGCGTACGCCAGAGTGAGGCTACGAATTCATCTTGGACAAATTCCAAGTACTCATCTTAGTGGCCATGGCAGCAAGACTTGTGCAGGAGTAAGCCTTGCGTAAGCAATGTGGACTCTGAAGTTCAGCAAATTTTTGCTGAGTCTGAAGCCCGTATATAGGTGGGTATGCCCATGTCATCCCAATGGTTTTATAAATAATGGTCTGCTATTTAACATTAATGTTGAATTTTACAAGTGCAATAATGTTTACGTCCATGTTCTCATTAAAGCAATTTGGTAACTGTCATCTGTGGGTTCATGAACAGTGAATAAATATATTGTGTTACTTGAATTTCGGGCTCGTTCATAAACATACAAATTACATTGTTATGCCTCAACGAACAGGTGACAGCTTATATTCTATTACTGCTGCTGATAGGTTTTATTTATTTGGAAACCAAGACTCTGGTGCGTACACTCCATCTGCTCATTTTCTTTTACTGAATAAATACACTTGCTTGCTTTGGTTTAGCTTGGTTTATGAGGTTTAACGTTCCAAAATGAATCAGGCTACGGGAGACGCCGTAATGGAGGGCTCCGGAAATTTCGACCACCTCGGGTCCTTTAACGTGCGCTGACATCGTACAGTACACAGGTCATCTAGCATTTGACCCACATAGAAATGCAACCGCCGTGGCCGAAATCGAACCCGCGTCTTTTGCATCAGCAGCCGAGTATCGCAACCACTGAGCCACCGCGGCAGCTACACTGGCTTGCGCTGGGACATTCATAACAAAAATTTACTTGAAAAGCCCCTACATGCTTGGACAGGTCTTGCCTGACGCATTTCATCAACTTCATTCCTACCCCATAGTTGGTAATAAACTAAAAACGAAATCAGCAGATTTATATGTCTGGAATGGACTGCGGCGCGGTCGCAAATAAATTCTGAACCAAAACATCCCGCCTATACGCAGTGGATTATGGAGTTTTTTGTGCGCTGAGAGTAAACATAGTGGGAGGAGTGTGCAGACGGGCCTGCCAATTTCCGCTGCGGTTCGTGGAATATGCACTCACCTCAGCTGCTGTCATCGAGATTTAACCTATCTCATAGTGTTTTGGCGCTGTCTATCGCACACTCCGCAGCTTAGTTAACGGCGCTCTTTATCGCAATTCAGTTATCGTAAACCTCGGGTGCACAAACACTTTCAGGAATTGTTTTCACCTGCTTCTTTGGCAAGATGAGCGCTTGGCGCGAGTAGTTAACAACACAAATTTGTTAGGGAGGGCTGCCATTTTTACGCACCAGTGAGGTTAGTGGATTAACGACAGATTAATAACCGTCAGCATAAGTTTGATTCCCTGGTATTCTCCATGAAGTTAACGACGCATCTCGTGTATACACGCTTCCCCTTTTGCCGGTCGACATCGTTGGCTTTCGCTGCTGTTGTTCCTTTTTGTTAACAAAAAGCCTTTTCCAACAAACATTTAGAATGTATTTCTATCCATGCGGAAGTGAAATGCGCAATCACTTTCCCTATTTTTCACAGTTTACGCATCCTTGAGAAGCGGTAAGCGAGAACGATACCTGTGTGCAGTGGGAGCGAGAATGGCGGCCGCCGTAGCAGACGACGCAGTTGGCTTCATCCTAAGCGGTGGCAGTAAAACCCCTTGATACTGAAAGTAGCGACACTCTCCTCCACTCCCGCGCTTTCCTCCTCGATTCTCCTCGCCCACCGGCTGTGCGCGCTGCGCACGGCACGTTTCGCAGGCCATCGCGCGCTCGCCGGCCCGATGCATTAGCTGGCACCCGTGATCGCACCTAACTTTGGGATTTTTTTCTCGCTCTATTATTGAACGAAAGCACTAGAAAGGGATGCAATGTGCTTGACTCTACCATGATCCACATTTATCACCTTCTTGTTTGAGCAATGAAAGCGCTAAACGTGCGCGTTTGCGGCATGAATTAACAATCGCAGCGTACTGTATATAGCCCACATTGGCTTTGATATCTTTATACTGGTCACTTCAACAGGGCAGAGCTTTAATTAGCGCAGTATCTAATTTAAATTTGTACATTCTTTAATATTTTTCGACACAGTGACGCTCCGTTAAATTTAATTTCAACTAGCGCTGCATTTTCGCGGAAGTACTTTTTATGACACTATCTTTTTGCAGTCGAGCCAGGCAGAGATTGCGGTAATTTAGTTGGACGTCATTGCGTGCGTGAAGCTTCAGAAGCAGGACAGTGGCCGCAAAAATGTTGCGAAATTTGCTTTAACGTGATTATGGATCTTTTTTGGGGGTGGGCAGGGGGGGAGGGGTTCAGTCCTAAAAGGCTTGGGGCCTCGGTGTAATGCATATGCCGCGCATTTAATACCTGGGCTATAGAAATTTGATTCCAGCTTGAAAGAGAACAATTTTTTTCTGGTTTTTCGTGCTCTCAAGAGAGGTATATTTTTATTGACTACTGTAGAAGTGAGCGTAGCCAAGGGTTGGCTTGAAATTTATGAATGATTGCTGACGGCAACGGACGAGTAGATTAAGAGATGGGAAGCTTGTGATGCTGTCTCTGTGACTTATTCAGTGTAGCACATCGAATGCATTCAATTAGTGCCTCAGACGCCCGTGGTGATGCAATATTCAGCGCCGTAAAGGACGATAAGAAAGGATTTAGCCATTCTATGACTGGGTCGGTTTCAAGGAAACAATTCGTACTATTTTAGAAACACAGAGCTTAAGAATCTGACGTTATTTTGATAGCATAACTAAATATAATTTGTAAAGATTTCACCTATGGCGAATGAAAGTCAGCCTTAAAAGGCATCTCTGCTGACTCGCTCCTCACGTGCCGCTAGACCTCGGAATCGCGGTAGACTTTCACAGTCGCGGCGGTCACACGAAGGCCTTCATCGCTCTAAAGATCCATAGCAGGCAAGAAGATGCTCAAAGCTTATTTGCGCGAAGTTTTGGTCCTCCTTTGCACATTTTCTTCCAATCTGTGGCATTAATGACTCTCCCAGATGTCATTCCTTTTGCAATTCGCCAATAAAGCTGTTTCGTAAGAGCTGGAAAAGCTGCCAGCCGCAGCCATTACCATAGGTCTGAGAGGGCGGCAGGGTTTTGCCAGTTTTTTCAGCTACTTACTGAAAACATCGTGCCACCCCAACACAAATTTCAGACGCAGAGTACAGGTCTGAAGCATAGAATACACAGCCACTGTGACACACCAGCACATATCTGGCCAGATGCAATTTTTATTGCAGGTGACTCCTGAAACGTTACACGGAAAACACACAAAACATCCAGGATGGCACACACTTCGGAAAATAAAAATATTTATGTAAACCGCCGGTTAGAAGTAGCATAAGCTCGAACCCAGTAACGTGAAACATTGCATGGTGTTAGCCTCCAGACGATATGCTTGAAAAAGGAACAAATATTATTCAGAGTAGCGCACCAGATGCAACATTAAAATTTTACAACATAACATAACTAAAGGAAACGAAGTTTTGGGCAGGTGGTACAACAAAAAGCTCATGTACAGCAAATGAAATAAACAAGATTATCACGCAAAGAATTAGAATATATATACAAATACGACATATATTACTAGAATACATTCAGGCAACACAGAAAAGCATTCAAGTCGGTGAAGAAATGAAAGCTTCATATGAATATAATATTAGATCCCTTAAAGTAGAAATGCAACGAATCGGCTCAAGGACAGCGAATGCGCGTAAATCCTTGTAGATGCTGCCTTTATTACTTGTAGAAGCCTGGCTGATGACACGCGCTGTATTGCTGCCATATGCACCAGCAGCAAAGGTTCAAATATTTTACCGTATTCCGGATACCGGAGCATGCATGCCGACACTTTTGCTTCCACACTTGCTACTGGTCACGGTAAGTGCCCTCACAGAAGCCTCAGTTCGAACAAATATTTGCATTCGCACTCTTAAGCACTCTTAAGTTTATGCACCAATCAATCCACAGTACCTCGCAGAGGACGGTGTGATTCGTCGGAGTGAAGTCCTTACGTCCGATGTTGTGAATCCACTTTGTTCTGCGACTAATGTCGTTCTTCCCTCGAGGAATCGTGAAAAGCATGAAGCCATTTTCACGCCGGCTTGTGCACTGAAATGCGCAGCAACCCGGCATAACGCGGTGCGAAATGCAGAGTTAGAATTAGCTGAATAAAGCTCGACCCGCGACAAAGGAACACGGCCTGCCCATGGCGCCGAAGAAAGACAACAACACAAGCAAAGCGACGCTTTCGCGCGCGTTTCCAAGGCGACGGCTGTGGCCGGCCGGAGCGGCCAATCATCGGTCAGAAAAGCGCCGAGTGGAGAGGCGGGCGTGGAGGATGTGTGAGGGTTGGCGGCGCGGCGGCAGAGTTCACAGAATGGCGCTACTTTCAAATTATCAAGGGGCTTTAGGTGGCAGAGGTAATTGGCGCCATCTATGAGGAGGGCGGAGCAGAAAATCCATTTCCCTTGATGGCCTCGTAGATCGTCGCGCGACCGCGCGCCAATCCAGGTGGCCGAGCCCTTCCCCCCCCCCGAACTCCTCTCTCCTCACCTTCCCTCACCACTCCCTCGCCTGTCTTTTTCATTTTGTTCAGTAGTAATGAACATGTCACGCATTTCATGTAGTTTTGTGCAGGTTTATAAGTAAGCTCGTGTTTTTTTTTTTGTATGGCTTTAATCAATCTTCATTTTATTCTATTTTTAGGTATTTTGCGTGTCATTGTTTTTGCCATTACCAGTGAGCTTTCCCGTTCTTTAGTTGTCATGACTATGTCATACACGTAGTCCAGTTTTGTGCAATATCTTAGTGCATATATTAGAAGCTCGTCTGCGTTTTGATCTGAGGGCGTTATATAAAAATCTTGATTTTTATATATATGTGCGTGTGTACATGAAACGGGCTTCGCGTTTTTTAGCGTTTTGTTTTTGTCAGTTCACTGTCTGTGAACTTTTGCGTTTACTACTCATGTATATGGCCTGCACCTTTCACTTCTGTTTATTTTTTGAGCGTGTATCACCACCACGCTATAAGAAAAATCTTTGTTTTCGGAAACGAAGTCAATAAAGCGAGACCGGAGATCTGTTGGGTTGGAAGTGGAATTTTTTATGCCCTGCACAAGCTGGTATAAGTATAGGCAAGACTGCGTGCGTGCCATCGCATAGCCCACGGCGAACCACGCGCCAGCTCGTGGTGCGCCATAGCGCGTGCGCGCGCGATACGAAAAAAAAATACAACCAGAATGCGCCACGTACAGGCAAAAACAAAAGCAAGCGGCGCGCGCGGCATGGGGGAAAGGGAGCGGAGCGGGTCAGCATAAAAAAAAAATACCGCTAGGGGGACGAGGCGCCGCGCGGATGCTGTTCCTATTGCCATGACAACGTAAACAATCGTGTGCGCCGCCATTTTGCTAGAGCATCGCCCGCCTGTTAGGGCCGTAACTGAAGGGGACCTTGGCGCTAGCGTCGAAAGAGCGTCTGCTCGAAAACAGCCAATGGCAGCCATGCGGAGATTCACCCCTGGAAATCTGCCAGGAAGTGTGGCCCCTTGGCAAACAACCGTGGTAGGAATTAAGCGCGGCTGCAACGCATACATTGAAAACCACCGCCCCAGTTACGGAACATTGTGCGACACCAGAAGTGTGCTAACTCTGTTGCTAACCAGGCGGCATCGCTTTCGGGCTGCCCGAAGTCGGTGGGAGGAAAACGACGGAGCCTCACGTGACGATGGTCAGGCCTAGTCATAAAATATTTCCCCTTCCGCAATGTGCCCGCGATATATAGAGGCAGCGTTCATTTTTTGTGAATTTGGGTCGTGAAAACGTGCAAAGTCACAAGAAATCCCCGCAAAAAATTACTGAACTTAGCACCATCCAAGTATATTCCACTGACTGCACAAGAACAAATCACTCGACATTTATGGATCAATGTAGAAACTCAATCACTGATAACCTAGCATCTTCTGCCACAAGCACTGTCGACGGCCGGTCTACCAGCTGTCTTCGATGGCAACACCGCAGCCTCCGCCATATAAAAGATGGCTGACTGCTGCTGCTAGAACGACTGTTTCTTGACACCCTCAGGGCGAACAGCCTTCTGAAGTTTCAGCGCAACCGTACGTAGGCAGCGAACAGCTGCTACTAACATATGATAGCTGCTCCTAACATACTAACTAATGGGACGCCAATAGCCAAGTATTGGTTACCCACTCAGCGTTACCTAACATAGCAAACCAGAAGCTCTTCCGGTTAACCTCCGTTCTTTTCCCACCCTGTATCTCTCTCTCTCTCTCTCTCTCTCTCTGAACATTTTTCTTTACTGCCTTTATAAGATAATTCCACATAACAGACAGCCAAGTGAAGGCCAATCAGAAAACACTTAGAAAATTTGGTGTAAATTACAGAATTCGTCCTTTAATATCAGATAGCAATAATACAAAAAATAAACATACAAATGCAGGTGCTCCAAGCCAGTGAACACGATAAGCAACACCTCTAAAACATGCCCCTTCACACGACCTAGCAACCCAAGTCCTACAGCAGAACGAATGCTAACTCGATCATTGCTCGATGAAGATTGGTTGGTCTTCACTCGAAAGCTACTGCACTGCTCAGTAACTGTTGTTACTTTGTGCCCCTGCAAGAGCACAAATGCATCCTAAGGGACGTTCCCTGTAGCTGCCTCGTTTTCCCCGCGAAAGAAAAAAAAAAGAGAGAAAGAAAGGGTGAAAGGAAGAAGGAAGGAAGAGAGGAAGATAGATAGGGACGTATACATTTTGCTAGAGAGCTGACTACCAAGATAGCAGGAAAGAATTCAATTACAGAACAAGCCACTACTCTGAGGCTCTTGTGAAAACATAAAGGCAATAACTATTCGTATCCTTGTGAAGGGATATACAGCGTTACATCAAGAAAAAATTGAACAAATTGTTGACATTTATTTCTGGCCATGGAGAGTACACATGTAAAAACTAATTTACATATTCTGTCTTCTAAGGCTTCATTGCTCTGCTAATTAATTATTTAGTAATTGGTTTGCTAAACTATCCATTGCAGAAACTTCACTCCATCATATAAAAAAATATCAAATATGGGGTTTGCATTAGGCTTCCCGCACTTCTATTATCATTTCGCGCATCAAAATCAGCATACATGATACATTGGGCAACTCAGGATTATTTACGCACCGTCCGAGTGCTCTCCGTTCCATGCCGTTATGTTTCCTTGTGCCTGTTTTATGTTTATTTCTATTTAGCTTGAGTGCTTCGTGCGATTCAACTGAGCGCGGGCGCGTTTCCGACGGAGCACATCTGAGAGACTCCCGTAGCCGACAAAGGCGCTCTTCCCCCTATTTTTCTTCCCCCTCTCTCTTTTTCCGTTTTCTTACGCGGCTGCCGCGATCACACACACACTCACTCCCTCTCTCGCGATGCGCTGCTATTCGCAACAGGTGGGCGACAGCGCTCAGAGTAGCAAGAGAAAAGAACGACCGCTTCGTTTTCTCTATCGACGAGGGAACGCCCGGCTCACTGCCGCTCCGAAGCGGTGGAAACCCCGCCGACGAGCCACATCCGCTCGCGCATAAGGCCCCTGGATACTCCGCGCAGGCCACGCTCTGCCATCCACACACACAGGCCCGACACAATGACACAATGATACTCTTTCTTTCTTTTTCGCGGAGCAGGAGCAAGGCCGAACGAGTCGTAGGGGAAAGAGCGCCCGGGAGGATGGAGACGGGAGCGCGGCTGAGCAGTTTAGGCGCATCCCACCAGATGGCGGCAGGTTATTCAGACGCGCCTCATTGTGTGCGCGCAGGCTTCCTTATGCTGCCTCGCCCATTTTCATTTTTTTCCCCTCCCCTACCCACCGCCACCTGTTCGGTCCGGCGCGAAGGCAGAACAGCCAACCAGCGGCGGTGGCCGTACGTGTGTGCGTGCGTGCGCGCGACTTCCACGACTTCGCTCGCCCCGACCGGCGCGGCGCGCCTCCCGTTCATACCTGTGCCCGCGGTGATCTCGCGCGCAGTGCAGTAGCTTGCCGTCTTGGCCGCCGGCGTCGCGTACCGGTGTCTTCGCGTGCTTCCCCTCAGCGAGTCCAACGGCTCCGGCAGCTTCTGCAGTGGCGCACTTTTCCTCGTTTCTTCAGCTGCCGTTGTGCTCAAACGTCGACGGTTTGTCGTCCTCTGCACTGATCTGACCTGTTTGAGTGCCGATTGCCTGCCCCTACTTTTTTTTTTCTCAGTGAAATCTTGCGGTTCCTGCCTCTGGTGGTGTCGTGAGTGAATTGGCCTCTCACCGGTGTGTGCGCGCGCGTCAGTGTTCTGTTTTGTTTGTGTGTGTGCGTGTGTTTTGTGCGCGTGTGCTACCGGAGCTGTAAACAGGATGGATGCGTGATCTGTGGTGGTGACCGCCCCCCAGTGCCTCTTCATCGACTGCAATCGTCGCACCCGCTTCTTGGATTACGTGCCCCGCGCAGTCTGTGTGCCCTCAGCGTCGCCTATTGCACCATGGGACTCGAGGACGTGGTCCCTTAATCTCGCGTCATTCCCGGGCCTCTCAGATCCTGGACGCAGTGGTGAACGGCGGGACGGCTGCTTCATTGGCTTTGCAACCGTTCCAAGTCCGCGGAACACTTCTGGCCGGTGAGCAAAAAGGCAACGCTGTTCCACGCAGGGTTGGCAATGCCTGCGGCGATCGCTTGCGGGACTTCACCGCGAAGGCGCAGCTTAAATGTGCCGGGTCTAGAAATAAGCGGGGGGGGGGGGGGGGGGGGGCGCCTCGGTATAAAACTTCGCTGCTCGCTTCGGTCGTTGATGAACACCCTCTTCGTAATGGGAATTCCTTTTAGAACTGGGGAGAGAGGGGCCCGTCGCATGTATAACGGGCTTTTCGTGCAGACTCCTCATCACAGGGCCAGGCCGAAGTCATCTCGCTACCTAAGCGGAATTCGGAACCTTGAGCCCAGCTTCTGAAACTTGATTCCAGCGGTAGCCCTGCATTCTTGCACGTACTTTTATTCCTCGCGTCGGTGTGTTTTCGAAAAGATGTGCTTGGCAGCGGCGTGTGCCCCGGCAGTATTGCTGGTTTACATTACAGGTAGCAAGTCCGGAAAGTGTAAAAGAAAAGTTGTTAGCTGCTGTACAGGCTTATAAGTGTATGCACGTGTCAAATGAGAGGCAAGGAAAGGAAACAAGATTGGCAGGCCTTGATGCCTGAATAGGTCTGTTTTTCTCGTATCTATCAACATTTTACCCCTACATTGTCTTTTTTACCCCTAATGTATCGATACTTCTATTCTTCCGACACCTGAGTCTAAGATGCGTAATTTTGGCGATTACTAAAGGCTGCGCCACACTAACGGAAACTTGGATAATGGCGGCATGCTTACAATAACTTGTCAGAGCAGTTCAGTTTCAAAATGTGGTACAAGCGTAATCCAGTGAGTGCCAAGTATATTTTCTTGTTCTACGTGAACACTGTCCACAACGAAAATATCTGAGAAGTACTCGCGGAAGGTGCAACCGTTTCCTACATGGTCGTTTTCGGCCTCCATCCCTTTGTCGTGGGTCAAGCATGCTCTTGCTGAATCGAATGATTCTTGGCAACTCCCTAAAATTATGGAGTAATGCAACTTAGCTCCTTCCGTTAAGAAACTAGCTCTAAATAATAGTTGCTGTCTGTAAAACTGCTTCAACATTGTAACGGAGAAAACGTCCCGGGACATCAGAAGTGTGGAATGTGTAGAAAAGCGTGTTGTGTAAATTACCACGGTAGGGGTGGTAACAGAGGTAGATACAGAAAGAGCCGTTTCTGCTAAAAATTCAGATATGTGATAAATTGACGAAGTCCAGGTTAGTATAACTGACAAATTTATCGGTTTTCTGGTCTCGCTTAAAATCAACACCTCGCGCTCCAGGACTGTGCCCATTCCATTCTAACTCCATTCGAGAACCTTGGGCTCCCATTTCATCCCCATTCGATCGATCACACTGTTGCCATCAGCCCATTCCATTCCCGGCATTTGAAAAATGAGGAGTGATTTTGGAAGTATTCCAACTCCGGTGTTGCCACACCTGAACTCTGATCAAGATTATTACACCTATACTGGCTAGTGCAAAAAGGACAGCTAACAATCAGCGACAAAGGATCAGTTTTAAACACAAAATCACAGGATGGCATTAAAGATATTAGGCTATTTGTGCATCTTTTTTTGAAAGTCTCGTTGCAAACAAGTTTTTCGAGTATTAATGGCTTCTTTGTGGCTAGCTTTCCGGAAAACGCTAAATAAATGGTTGGTAAAAACAAAGAAGTTGTGGGAAAGGAAAAAAAAACACAAGCTGCTAAAGGACTCGTGTGCCGTAGACAAATGCAAATGAGTAATTCTGTACTTACGACATCGTGGGCGCAAACCAGAAATGGCTGTACGCACGGTGTTCCAGCGCCGCCACTGAAAACAGCCTCCGTAATGGCCAATCGGCAGATTCTTCTCGTCGGATGTCTTGCAATAAAATTGATTAGTAAATAACAACGTGTCGTTATATTGGTTGGTTTTATTGACTGCCCTCCACCACGATGTCGTGCGTACGTCATTACTCAATGCAAAACTGGCCGTTGCAAGGGCAACATCACTGGTTGTATAGCGTAAAAGATAAAACTGCTACATGACTACACTTCCAAAACCACAGAATGGCGAACTGCAAGCAGAGAATTGCAGGTTCTCGCGTAGACTTCCGCCGCGAAACCGAAAGCAAAGCTAGGGCAACCCATTCTCCAACTGCATTGCTTTGAGAAAACGTTTGTCGTTGTCTCACTTCCGACTATTTCCGCTTTGTTTAAGCTTGGTGGAGAACCGTAGCCGGATTAACAGCAGGTTTATGCGAACTATTTGGTTAGTTTCGATTGTTCTAAATTACCAAATAGTTCATTTTTGAATAGGAATAGTTAGGGCGTAATATTCGGTTCGCATTCAAAACTTCGAGTATTCGCCCACCCGTAATTATTACGTCGTCTGCTGACAACACACATTCCATGCGTTAACGAAAAGTTAGATATAAGGGCCACCAGTTCGCGTCTGCAGAACTATGGCACGGCCAGGAACCATAGTATCATTGATCGTCATAACCATAGAACCATAGTAGTCAGAACCATAGTATCGTCATTGCAGTCTGCGTGTTAAATGTCGTGCTATTTTAGATGACAACGGTTGTTGCTGACTAGTTCGCCGGTGCAACTGCGCATGTGGCAACGACGGCGTTCTAGCGAAGTTCGTATTATTTCTACATGTACTAACGACGCGTACTTCAAGCGTTCGGTTAACAGGCCTGTCAAATGCGCCGGAAAGGCGCCAATTTACGCCGGTTTGTTTGCTGGGCACCGCTTTTATAGCGCTGATACTTAACGGTCGGTTTTAAGGGGTCGTCTTGTATCGGAAACCGCGTGAGCTATGGTGCAGGTCGTGACGACAAAAAGAAAAAGTTCGAGGGGGGGGAGGGGGTCACTGACCTTTAAGCTACTAGAAATAAAAATTCGTCGTGCGGCGACTACAAATAAAACGACAATGCGAACATTCAATCTGCAGTAATATCACAATGCGAACAGGTTGCTCTAAAGCACGCCCCTATATTATTTTGCTCGCTGTGTGTATCGCACAGGAAACCGGCATATGATTTACACACACACACACACACTATATATGTATATATATACATAGCTCGCTGTCAGAAATCCCGCAAGACCCTCAACACGAGATAGATACCACCAGTATCCTGTTTTCTCATTTCATCCACTGCGTTTCCTGCGTAAGGTTCGCAGCATGTGGCAGAGAATAAAAACAGGTGGTTGCGGTGATCTTGACTGCGCATATAATATATGAACTACGATATAGTTTTGCACATTTATGGCGTGAACATTTCAAACCGTCAGATCGCCTGTACATTGCCTTCTTGGTCATGAAGGTCGATCTTTATCAGGAATTTGCGAGCTTTCTTTCTTCCTTTTAATTACCTTATACGCGTGTATTCAGTGGTGCAAAATACAGGCCTTGTTGGAGGACGGTCACGCGAAAGCCGCCGAAGGAATAAAAAAAAAAACATTTCGCAGCGCAGCCAATAAATGTAATACTCGTCGTCTTTGTTTTTGTTTTTTTACTTGCGTGCGTGTGTGCGTGTGTGTGTGTGTGTCACGAAGCAAGCATTATTCCTTGGGCTGCTGAGTTCACCGCAAGAAGGCGTGCTCCTCTCCCTAGTCCTCGATACCACGGCAATTGCAGTCCTCTCCCGCTCGGTACGGCGATGCTCTTCGCTCATAACTACAGGCCTCCGGTAAAACGTATGCGCAATGTGTTTTCTGCGATACCAAATATATGGACACTCCAGACGTGTTCGCGCCGTCGCCGTCTTCCTGATGTTCTGGTATTGACGGCGCATGCATGGACCGCGCATGTAGGATTAGCTCTCCAGAGACGCGCCGTGCGTTTTGCTGCAAACTATTCCTGCAGAACGAATCTATACGCGTTGATTGTCAAAGTCGCGCGAGAGCATTCGCACGACACGAGCGCACTTTCGTCAGTTTGCATTACATCGTTGTTCACTTCATTTTATTACAATGGAGCTGTTAGAACCTCGCTGGGTTTCTCTTGACGTCTGCAGATTCGCCGAACTTGGGGAGAGAGAGCTGAGAGACTGAAAGCAGAGTATAAAAATAGCGTCGCGCAGCCTAGCGGGGAGGGTGGCTGGCTCCTAGGGGGGAGCCAGCCACCCTCCCCGACGTGTTGGCTACAGTGTTTGTGGAGTTCTCGTATGCAATGTTACAATCGACGCAATAAATACTGTGCAAGGAAAGAAAATTAGCGTGGCGCCGAGGATGGTTACTCCCAGCACAAGTTACTCTTGACGCAATCGAAGATGCAAAGTTTACGTGGGCGCTTCTGCCGGGGATTTACTTCTACACCAGCCCTTTGGTAGCAGCGATGGAAAGCGAGCTCGATAGATTATAATGGGAGACACCAGAAAAGCCCAGAAGGGGGTATGCACGTAGCCACGCGCAGGCTCAGCAGCAGATTTCTTTTTCTTTCTTTCTTGATGTTACATGCCTGGTACTACATACGAGTAGTTAGAATACCAAACACGAATTCACTGTATAAATGCAGTGTAAAAGAAGGCGGAGTGCATCTATTTATTGCGTAAATAATAGTGTTCTTACAATAAAATAAAAAGAAATTGAAAACGCCGAGACTGTTACTAATTTAAAATGCTGCAAGCTTGATTTGGGTCCCTTTGTTAATATTATTTCTTTTTTACGTGGTCACTGTTTCGAGGCAACACCTTCCAGCGTCCAACTGTTGCAGGAATTTCGTGTCTTTTGTCGGCTGTTAGTGTGACGCCGAGGGTCGGTGCTCGTTTGTCCGTGCTGCAACCACGTATTCCATTCTCGTATGGTTCGAAATTTTCTTTTTGTTTCTTTTCTTTTTTCTATCCGGCCATCGTATCGAGGCGACACAGTTGTGTACCCATCCGGATCAAAGTGCGTCGGGGTAGGCAAAAAATGTCGCATTAAAACGACGAAGTACACGCTGTTAGGATTGGGGGCTCAATCCCATCGCTCGCAACCCGTTGTCAAGATTGCAGTCGGGCATGAATAAGGAGGTAGCTGACCCATGCCGTCGTTCAACTTATCCACGCTGAGGAAGTTGATGAAGGGAAGGAGTGCTTCTCATCGAGAACGAGGAATATCGGTTTATTTAAAGCATTTACATGCAGTTCATCAGTCTAGCATGACTGCGAGAGAAAGTACATCAGCCTAACATGACTGCTTCAGAGAGAGTGTCAGTCTAGCATGACTGCTTGAGAGAGTGTACTGAGCAGCCGCACAACAGCGGTTTATAAACACTCGGTCCTTCACCGATACCCAGGTGACGGAAACGGCCGCCTCTTTGCGCGAGGGCTTACACACACAGGTTCACGGAGCCCGCCAAGGTCCGACTGTCTTCTCAGAACTCGGGGCTTACTGCAAGAACGCTGCGTGGGAAGGGGTCTCCGTCGACGTTCCCGCGGCGCTTCCCCGCTCGCGGCAGACCAGGGCGGCGGTGGCGAGTGCAGGCAGAAAGCCTGCTTCGTCGAACTCGGCTCCAGCGACGGAGAGTTGAGGACGCGCGTATTGTTCTCGACACACAGTCGACTTAGTCACGCCGTGGCTAGAGGTTTGCGGCGACGCTCCAGGAAAAGTTGCCGCCCGCGGTGGCAACTGGTTGGCAAAACTTGCACGTCAGCGGGCCGTTCTTAACAACGCACCGCCAGGGTCCGCTATATCGGCTCTACCTGCTGCCAGGGCAGTGTTCTGTCACCCGCTGCTGGCGTAAGCTTGAAGGGGGAGGGGTATTCTGCGAGTGTCCGTCTAGTGGACACTTTCATTTCATCTACTGTTGAGTGTTGATTGACTGGAGTCGCCTGTCTCCTGCTGACACGAACCCCAGGCCAGCCAATCATAACTCCAGCATCAGATGAAATCGACATGTCTATACGTGGATACTTGCAGAACCTCCCCATACTCCCCAACCTCCTGGTGCGCACACACATTAGCGTTCCCGCTGAGGAGCTGTGTGCATACGTCACCGTGGTGCGTACACTGCTGATCTCTGTTGTAATGAACGTTGTGCCAAATATATCGGGTCTCGCAGTCGTCCCGTTTTCACGTGGGAACCGGCGAAGGAACGCTCTCTCTCCCGCCGGTGAAGGACGCTGGACAAAGGCGGGGCCGGTTTTCCGCCGGTCTCATCTCGCGAGCGCCACCGATCTGCGACGGCCGTAACGTGGGGCTCCACCATCGCGCCAGCGTGGTGACGTGTGCGCGTGGTTTGTGCCACACAGTTTCTGCGCAGCGCAAGTCACTCGTTTACAGAAATTACTCACGTACTGCGTCGCGCCACAGCTAGGCGACATGATGCGAAATTATAGTCGGCGCTCTCTTCTTTCTTTCTTCTTTTTTTGTTTTTTTTAACGCGATGGGCGTTAAGGGCCTCGTGCCGCAGAAATCCCGGTGCCGGCGTGTGCGGCCGAGAAGATCATACCGAACCGTGCATATTATATACGACACTAAAATTGTTCATACCTTGTCTTACGTTCTTTAGAAAGTTACTCTTCGGAATTTTGAGAATGGCAGTCCACAAGCCTTCTTTAAGAAACCGCTATTTCATTCATTGAATCACAAAAGTAACTGGAACGCCAGTGCATTTCGTCGGACACTTTGAAAATTATTATCTCGGAACTGGTGCTGTTCAGACGATTCGTTCCAAGTGGATACGCCGTGTGAACTCCCCTGCTATAATTCGTAGATTGAAATGCGTGGCATAAAGTAAATAATTAGAAAGCTTATTAGCGTAATTAGGTTAATTATTCTATGGAACATTTTGATTTCTCGTAGAAGTAATGACCGCCTCGTCGAGCAATTTAGATCAAGGGTTAGAACTGTGGTATCTGCCATAGGCAATCCTTTAAAAATTTGGTACTGCTAAAAAAGAAAAAAAAAAGACCCGGTATAGCTAAAGTCCGCGCATACGTCATCGAACAATGCGCAGCTATGTCCCATAGTCCTCGTTTATTCTTCCTTCTTTAAAACATTGCTTTAATATTGTTTCGTAAGAAATATCTCAGCTCCAATACAAACAAATCTGCGTCCGCCAAGAGGTATCCAGAAACATGGACAGACAAATATGCATGACAGATGCTTATTGGCCAACCTTTCTTAGGCCCGTTAAAGGGGACAACGGATGAAACGTACACGCCTATACAGGCACGTAAGTTTTACAGTATAGAGCGCAAGAGAAAAGAAAATACAGATGAACCAGTATAATCTCACTGTCCTGAATGCAACCATTCTTTTTTCTTTTCTTTTTCTTTCCCCGTTTCTCTTGAACTGGCCATCTGCTTTACATGAGGCGTGCATCGACTGATCGCGTGTTGCAGCAAAGAAGGCAAACAACGCCGACATGCGAGCGCCCCGTCGAGACCGCGAATGTTGCGCCCCTCGATCTTCGACGGGAGGTCTCGCGGACGCATCGACCAGACCTTGCCAGATATATCTCGCGTAGAGCGGCGCGGGTTGAATCCTGGTTCTTGCATTTTCTTTTTTTTTCGTTTACCTTGTCGGGCCCAGCGGGGCACAGGTCGAAGGAGAGCGCGTTTCTTATTCGCAGAAGCATACCTGTCGAGATGTTGAACGCCGACTCGCCATATAGGCCACTGACTTTCAGACTTTCTTGTATAACCTTCACACCATGCACCCATAACCTTGACACTAAGTGCATGCGTGCGTGTGTTCGGTGCTCGAGATGCGCTAAGCGTCATGTTTGCTTTGCTTGCACGCGTTTTTTTTCGTCAATGTCCTGTCTGTAAGCCATTTTTACAAGTTTACCGTGTTCAGTGCGCGTTATTGACGGCATATAATGTTCGCCAGTGAGACGCCAGATGGTCTGCACTTCACAACCCTTCACAGAGATCAGACGTGTGAGGCACTCAAGCCTGTGCGCAATGCAACTTCCTCCGCCTAAAGATTGCAAAGCAGCAAAAAAAAAAAAAAAACGAGAAGAAAAGGAAGAAAAATATAGAAAAAGTACATAGTCGGGGAGGGAAGGGGTGTGCAATGTGGGGAAGCGGCTCTGCTTTCTGTCAGTGGTTAGGGTACGCGGTCGAGCGAATGTAGACATGATCTTAAAGAACGGCACTTCCGACGTACAGTCATTGACGAGCCCTTTGCTTTGTTTTGCTGACAATTAAGCGCACTCGCGTTTAATTGTCCACGCACGCTCGCACTTGCACACGGACTTCGATGCGTTGCGTCGTGGTCGCGCAGTTCCCTCACAAGCAGCGCAACAGAACGCGCTCCCACGGCGAACGGCGTGCGGACACACCGCACAACGCCGCCTCTCTTGTTTTCCTAAACGCTTTATTTTTTATCTCCCTAATTTTTTTTATTTTTTTTTGTCACCGTAAGCGCGTCCAACGGCTAGCACGAATTATACGGCCGGCGGGCAGTTGGCAGCGCAGCGGGGCGTTAAATTTTTCCGAGACGTCATCAGGTGGGGGGGGGGGGAGGGAGGGGGCCGGCTGGGAGCGGTCGGACGCTGAGGCAGCCTGCCAAGAACTCCGCGCGTCGCGAACTCAGCACCACGGCTCTATCGCCGGGCCCGCGGATAAGTGCGCAATGTTGGCAGCGTCGCTGGCAGCTAGACAACACCACCCGCAACGTTCCAGCGGCCCGCGCCGAGAGACGACGATAAAGCGGCTCGCCCCCTGCCCCCCACCTCTATCCGGGAACCTTATCGCGTCTATAAGTAAACAGGAGTATCGAAAGTGTTCGCGGGGAGGAGGGGGGGAGGAGGGGGGCGTTAAGTGAGATGCATGCGGAGTGCGCGAGCGTGCATCAGGACATGTGCGGACATCAGACAAGGCGCTGCTCTCAACTGAGACATTTAAGTACATCACACCCCTTCTTGTGAGAACCAACACACAAGAAGCTTTCGGAGAGGAGTCACAATCACATCAGACAGATGTCTGGCCTAAAGTTTATTAATAATACGCGTACCCGCCAATTGTCCCGTCAGCACAATGGGCTTTGCATAGCCGGCGTTGGATTAACGGGACACGAAAATATAACGCATTAGCGGCCTTTTTCTTTAGGAGGAGGGGTGTCATATTTCGGGATTCTTTTTTCATTTTTGTGTTTTTGGAAATTATGCTTTCGAGAATGTTGCGTGAAGTAGGTAGCAGCTCCATTAAATGCACAGTGAAGCGGTGGTGCACTAAGTCAATTTATACTAGCATTCGTTCAGCACTGCAGCTTCACTCCTTCGTCGCAAAGCAGTTGGTTATAACAGTACAACAAATGAAGGCCGAACTTCCGTTCCTTGCAATTCGGGCCCGAAGTGCAACGCTTGCGCGTCATTGTGACGTCACGGATGTCAACAAAAGTTTCGTGGGGCGTTTTCATCGCGGAAGGTATCAAATCCTTCTAGGTTGAGGCTTATATTTTTTAATTTATTATTTTTAATAATAACACATTCGAGAATATAAGTTGAGCAAGTAATTGAACCGGGGGAAATGCTGTCAAATTTTGTGACGTCATGAGGAGTATTGGCGGGAACATGAAACGGGGTGTCGCCACCCGTCCCAAACGCTGGCGAGTTTTCTCTTACCGAGCCTCCGCTCATAGTAAGTGTGAGCCATTTTCTGCATTCTAAGAACGTAATTTGCTATGAGAACTTAACGTAATATTCCTCTTTAGTGGCCCTTTATGCCTCCTACTAACGCAGGCAAAATCAGAAAACAATGACAAGTTTCCCGGAGCTACATCGGTAGCGATGATCGAATGTTTTCTTTCCCTCACAAACTATGAGACGCCATGACGCGTGGGTCGTGCGCGGCCCATGCGCGGATGTCCGGCTTGTTCGCTGTAGTACTGGAGCCTGGCGTTCCGCATTCGGAACTGCAAACGATGATTTGCGTTTGCTTTTTTAACGCTGCCATCATCACAGGCTTGTCGAGGGGCAGATGAAGGGGGCGTGGAAGCCCTAAGGGGTAATGAGGAAGTGTTTCGGAGCAGGCGAGACGAGACAGCGACGACTCGCCGTAATGCGAAGGGCCGCTTGCGTTACGAAATGCCAGCTTATAGTTCAGTCTTTCTCCATTTTCTGGGGGTGTTTTTTTTCTTCTTCCTTTTTGATGCCCACATGGCAGAATGCCAAAAAAAAAGCCTCGCAATTTGCTTGCCGCGGCTACCTTGGCGATTTGCCGTCTGAAAGATGCAACTGCAGAGGAGGGAACGTCGCCTCTCCATTCTCGTCCATTTCGTTTGGGTCATTCGTGTGCAACGCTGTGAAGTGGGGTGGAGGTTCCGCGCGTTTCCGGCTGTTACGGCCAAGAAAAAAATCATTAAAGAAAAACATATAAAGGGAAAGGGAAGGCAGCGATAGCGAGGGGAGAGGGGATACCTTTTGATTAAACGTCTCCATGGTGCAGAGATCGGTACGTATAATTGCTTGCTCGGGTTATGCAGCTGGTATACTACTCGTGGCAAAAAGTCATGCTGCACTGCATTCGCGTTCGAACGTTGGAGCGGCGCTGAAGTTGCGATCGATTGTAGTTCGCCAGACACGTAATAAGCGTCCTGTCCCGCGGCGGCGGGCGGCCGCAACCCTCCTCCCTCTCCTCCTCAGCTTGCGGAGCGATTACGCGAAGCCGCCGCGAAGCGGTTCAAGCAAGATAATAATGAGCGCATTCATTCCTGGATGCTAGCTGGTGTGCAAGTGTACGCCGTTCTCTTGCGAAAGAGCGACGGCGGAGATTCTTTCTTTTTTTTTTCCTGTCATGTCCCCTCACTTGTCCGGCACGGTGTGCCAGTGGACTTTCGCGTGATACCGGCAAGGGGCTGCGCGGCTTCGTATCGTTGCTTAGGAAATCAGTTTTATCTTAGCAATCGGGAGCTTTGTTCCACTGCTTCGAGTTGTATATTTAACAGCCAAATATGGAATTAGAAACTGCGTGCCCCTTGTTAATGATTTTTTTTTTTCTGTCACTCATTTCTTGTTGCTGGCGCGCGGCGCGATATCTTGCTTAGTGATGCAGTACACCGACGCTTTCGGCCAAATCTGGGGTCTGCCCTTATCTGTCGTTCTGTAAGTGGCCGCACTTCCCGCTCGATGGAACAAGTCCAGGGTATACCTGTGACGAAACCTCGTCAGTGACCGAAGCCAGATGAAACTGGTACGCGCAAATCGACGCTTGCCACTTACTGTGGGCCCGCCCAGCTTCACGACCGGAACGCGGCCGCTTCTTTCTTCAAGCCGGTGAGGCGGCCTTCGTTAGGCCTAGCTGTATGATTTCGAAGGCACACGGTAACAGATATGCTACGAAACACTCCTTGAATTAATACGCAGCATAGGCAGGCACCAAAGCCTGCATATAACACGTACCGAGCGTTAAACCTTATGTTAAGCTGTCATTGAAAAAAAAGAACATACAAGAAAGAAAAAAAAAGGAGCGATATGCTTTCAGAAATGCACGTTATTAGTTTGTAATAACCTATGGATCTCAGCTCTTTCCAAGCTGCATGTCTTGTGGCGTGCGATCTACCAATTGAACCACACGGCAGCGGTCGCGTAAAAATCTTTCATGAATGAAAGAGTTATCTTTCACGAATTTTTCTACAAAGATGTCATCCACCCTAGTGTATCACGAAACTACAGTGGAAACTTATACGAGTTGTATGGTTTTCCTTTGCAGCTTCGTGCTGCCATGGGGAGGATTACATTTATTTATTTATTTATTTATTTATTTATTTATTTATTTATTTATTTATTTATTTATTTATTGCTCTTTTATGAAACGTTACCCCGCCTTGCTGACTTCTGCGCAACTGATTTGCCATAAAGAAATCTCACGCCGGCCGTTCCATATACCGACGCTCAGAAAGAGTCGTAATGAGGGCGCGCCGCCCTTATCGTTGCCTTCGGCGCGCTCTTTCGCGCTGCACATCGGTTTGTTGTTTATCATATCTGCGTCCCGCACTCGAGGCCGCTGCGCGTCCGTCCTGACGCCCCGAAAGGGTTACACCTCGCTTATCTTCCGTTCACCCGACACCGCGTGCGCTCACTGCGCACGCAGGTCCCGCAAACTTTTGACGTCGTCTGCACT
Organism: Dermacentor variabilis; assembly: GCF_050947875.1. Classification (NCBI taxonomy): domain Eukaryota; kingdom Metazoa; phylum Arthropoda; class Arachnida; order Ixodida; family Ixodidae; genus Dermacentor; species Dermacentor variabilis. Next base: position 147,186,034 of record NC_134571.1, on the reverse strand, counting down.
GCATCGTCGGGACGCGGCGGCTGACTGTGCGGTAGGCGAAGAGCGGTGGTGGCGCCACCTCTGGAACGCTGCTGTCGGTTCGGCCGAGACACAACATCTGTCGTAACTCCGGGCACTAGTGCAGATTGGGCCACGCAGAGCGACGCTCTCTCTATCGGCCGCTACACCACTTGTCTCTCTCCCTCTCTCCTTCTTGCGCTATTCTTCCTTGCAGACTTTCACAAGAGCCACAGTTACAACGTTACGTCATCAATCCGCCACTTTGTGCCGCCTAGCGTCGACGCGTCTGCGGACCTTGTCGCATCGACTGGCTTCGGCACGCGTTCGGCTGTGCGTGTCAATTCCACGCCCCGTATAGTACGTAGTGTGCCGCGTGTATATTGAGACGAAGATAAAGAGCCGGCAAAGTCACGTCTGCAGAATATATACGCAGAGAAGCCGCAGCCAGGATGGCAGAATAACAACAAGCGCGAACGTGCGTTTTCGGTCGTCGTCGATCTCTGTCGTACTGCTGAGCGCCTTCTTCTGAATGCGGGAATGGCCTGCAACATGCGAACCCCGACGGACGGAGCGCTGTCTCAGCGCTTAGACAGGGAACGGGCTGTGGGCTGAAACGTACGGCTTGAGACGGGACACAAGCACGACGTCGGTAGGGGGCACCGAAAATGACGAGCGACCATCCGACGGGGTGAACGCGCATTTTACTTCGGTGAGCTGCCGTGGAACCTTGCAGGGCCCGGAGTAGCGGGAAAGAAGTTTCGAAGACACGTGGCGGCAGGGGGTCCAAAGGAGGACCGAGAAGCCTGGTTTGAAGGGAACGGTTCTGTGGTGGCTATCGTATAACGGGCCTTTTGTGTCAGCTGCGAGGCAGAGAGACGGTCCCGTGCGATGTGACGAGCCCGCGTATTGGGTGCACGTTAAAGAACTCCAGGTGGTCAAACATAAATCCGGAGTTCCCGCCGCTACGGCGTGCCTCATAATCATAGATCGTGGTTATGGCACGCAAGACCCCAGAATTTAATGCACTTCTTAATATCTCGTTGAGGTTTTCACGTTCGCGTTGTTACGGTATACGCGTATGTCACGTGCGAACGCATGCGCGTAGCGTCAGGTAAGCGCTCCTTGTGTACTGCTTCGATAAAGGAGTCAAACAGGAAATCTTTCTTTTCGCAAACAGTTCGAGCGCCACATATACGAGAGAAACCTTTCCCATTTATATTCCTTAGGTATATACAGCCGTGTCGAAGGGAGTCGCTGTTACCTTCTTCCTGCCATTTGGTTGCTGATATCAATCAGCCCGATGCTCGCAGCGGCCCCAGATACTAAGGAAGCGCTCTTGTTACATGTAGCAGCGAAGTGCATATTGCAGCGGGGAAACATGATGCAGCCGTTCGTGAGGTAGCGAGCTCCATACTTCTTTGAATCGCGCGTTCCCCACACAAGGTAGAACGATCATTCCTTTGTGCCCGGTTCTCTTCATTTCGTCCTCACGGGAGCGCCGGAATTGGCTCGCTACGTACCAAACGAAGCCGAGCATAGCGAGGCCGAGCTGAACGAGCGGCGTGCAGAGGTGTATCGTGAAAGTAAGTGCCCTCGAGCAATTAATTTGTCCCGGTGCACTTCGGAAAGGTATCGGTGAAGATGAAAAGGACACAATCCTCCGCGCTGCTTGACCTTATACTCCGTCTCGCGCACCGATTCCGTGCAGTACAGCGAAGGCTATGTCTATGGCCACGTCTCGTGTCGGCCAGTCGTTCAATGGAGGAGTAAGGCTCGCCCATCGTGCGCTGCAAATCTTTGCGTGACGCTTCCACTCCATTCGGTCGGCGTCGAGCGTATAGGGCGATCAGAGGTGGACAACAGGGGTAACCAGGCCTCTTTGCGGCGCGCTTTCTGGTTGGATGGAGCAGCCCGTATACCTCTCGCCAGCCTGAACGCAGTTGGTAACACGGGGTACATGCGAGCGTATGGCGCAGGTTAGCCGCGCCCCTGTACGCGCCGTATGCGTTTCCCGCCGGGAGCTTGAGAAGCTCGGCCGCGAATGGCAATGAGAAAAGAAAAAAGAAAAGATTACATAAAAAAATCAAAGGGGAGGGGACGGGAAGGGCTTAAAGGGCATATATAGGTTTACGTACTATGTGCGCCATAAGCGCATCGTAACTTATGAATCGTGCGATTTCGCTCTGGTATAAGGGGGAGAGGAGGGGGGAGTGGGGTTCCATCTCTGACTGCGCCGCGTACGGGATCTTTTTTCCTCCCCGTCCCACGAGGAAATACAGAGCACTATCGTGCTCAGTATGAGCCACAACACGGGCGCGGCTCGCCAGGCGCTTTAGCGCTGTAGCTCGTACACTGAGCGCGATGGTCCACTGAGTCGCAGCGCTGTTGCCGCTGCTGCGAAACCAGTTGCTACATCCGCTGGGATTCCGCTGCTGCTATCGTTGTCGTCTTTTTTGTTTGTTTGTTTTTTGTAGGAAGGAAAAATAAAACCGGCGCGGATCGTTCTAAACTGCTTGCTCCAACTTTCCTTCTTACTTTTCTAATTCAACGATATTTATTTTGACATTTCAGTTGTTCTTTCAGTTTTCTTCTTTCAACATATAGTCATGAAGGCGGCTTTGTGCAAACGACCTTCGAGCTGGAGCTCTCGTTCTTTGAGCGCAAACAACAACAACAATAATAAGAAGAAGAAGTAGTAGTAGTCGTAGTAGTAGTAATACTAGTAAAAGAAGAATAAATGATAAAAAATAAGAATAATAACTACCTGCGCTTACGTTATCTCCCTCTTTCTCATTCCTCGCTTTTTATTTTCTTTCTGCAGTCTGTGAGCTTTTCGTAAACAGTCCGCGTTCGCCGTCTGACCACCAGGGCTCCGTATAGAAGACGAACCGCAGCACCCACTTGCGTCACTGGGAGCACCAAAACGGTGGTCTGGAAATTCGAGAGAGCAGGGGAAACCCACTAGTGAATACTCGGGCGTCCCGATCTATCAAGGACCCCCGGTTCGCGTGTCTTCTGATCGGGTGCAGCGTCGACCTCGCCGGTCCTTTGACATCGATCAGCAAATGGAACATTGTTTCTGCCGTTGTCGCCGCTGTTCTTGTTGTTTATTTCAGGGTAAGGAAAAAATGCAGGCAACCTTAGAGCCAGCCTTTTTAAGTATTCAATTATTTGAGACAAGAGCGCCCAAATGTGAACGATAGAGAACAAAATAAAAATTCAGCAGAGAACAAGCACACAGTCGCCATAGGAACGAACCTCTCCGCTAACCACTTCGGTGTCGCAGCTTGGGCAGTTGACAGTGCTTTCGAAGGCTTACATCGACACAAGTGGCGAGAGTGATTACATTACGCATAATATCGCTTCTCATGGCCGAGTTGAGTTCGCCGTGGGGGGAAATGTTTTGTTGGGGCGCACGCCAGAAATGGTGAGCGTTGATAGCTGAAAGGTTTCATTTCAGCTATCGTTATCCTTATTTAATACCAACATTTCAAACAACGTCGTGAAAGAGCCAGCGATATACTGAATTTATCTCCAGCATTTCCAGTTCACAGAATGAACGAATGAATCGTATAGGGTCATATTTAATAATTCAGCTGGTGGCGTCAAGCGCAGCCGAGAAATCAGGCAACGCAGAGCAGGAACCGCTGGATGGTCGAGTGGCTCTCTCGCGTGTCTAGCTAGCACTGGCGATCCGGCTGGCTCAGTGGTTGCACTGCAGGCATCGAATAGACGATCTGGCTGACCTTGTGCGTGTGTTTCTCTTAAATGCCACAAGATTAATTAAAGAATTAATTAATAATTCTTTCTGTGAAGGGACTGTTGCAGAGTTTCCCGATCGAGCACGGCACATCGCGACGAGCGTGGTAAAAACATCGAGACTGTATACATCGATGGCTGTGTCCAATGGTGACGCCGCTCATCGCGTTTACCCGGACAAATCCTTCTCTCATACGTTCGTTTCCCCCGCCCATCTTTTCTACCCTTTCCCCCGGCGCAGAGTGCCAAACCGTACACTTGGTTGTTGTTGTTGTTGTTGTCCTGAGTGGCCGTGGCACATACCCACAGTGGGGGATTGGCCAAGAATCGGGCGGTTTAATTAGGTGCCTAAATAATAATGATAACAAGGGAGTTAACAATTTGGGCGTGTGAGTTTAAAAGTAAACGTTTTGTGTTTGGAGAAAAAGGAAATAATCAGATGAAAACCGGGTATAAGATAATAATAATATTAACAATAATAGTTAATAAAAGATAAGAAATAAAAGAAAGCTATGGTTGGGAGGGAGAACGATCAATCTAACATGGAAATCGCTTGGTTTCAATTAGGTAATTTTGGATCGCCAAGCAAACATTTCTGTTGCTGAACCCAACAATGGAGGCTCCAAAAGATAGGATCACTGGCACTGATAAAGTTAGACCAATAGAGCGAAGCGGGATTTCGAGTAGTCGTTTTCTTATAATAGAAAAACGTCTGCAAGACAACAAGAAATGGTCGATTGTCTCCGCTTCGCCGCAGAATGAGCATAATGGTGAGGGGACCAGACCAGACCTGTGGAGGTAGAAGTTCAATGCAGGTATACGGCAGCGCAGCTTTGTTATGGACACTTCAATTTTCCGTGTTCGGCAAAAATCTCTGTTCCAAGGGTGCAGGAGATGTCCGTAATCCACAGAGTTAGTAATTGCGGAGCCTGATACTGACTGTATAATGATACTCCTGCGAAATCTAGCTGCAGTAACATAAGCAGTCAAAGGGCAGCAAGGAAGAATCGGGCCACTTATTGATGCCTTGGCTAGAGAGTCTGCAATTTCATTAATGATTAGTCCTTTATGGCCAGGCACCCAAATCAAACGCACGCTTCTCAAGTAACCAGGTACCAATGATTGAAATGTCCTCATTACGCGAGAATCACTAGAAGCAGTAAGGGAGGAGCACAATGATAAAGAATCAGTGACTATCACGGCTGACGTAATTGATGGTCCTAATTTGCGTAATGCCAGCACCACGGCCATGAATTCGGCTAAAAAAATCGGTATGAAATCTGGCAGCCGAAGAGAAAATGTCCAATCGAGAATCGGGGAAAATATTCCTACACCTGACTTTTCTTCACATTGTGAAGCATCTGTAGCAATTACAACGTTTGTTTGAAGGTTTTTCAGGTGATCTTGTAATATACCGTCTAGAATACGGTGTGGAAGTAATTTTGCATTATTAGGAAAGATATCATCAAATTGAATATCCGTGGCAACAGCTCTGTCGGTAATAGGAAGAACATCGCATATGCGCACGCCCAAACAGTCAAGTAATTTTTGCACGAATATAATTTGCGGATTATGTAGTCGCGGCCAGATGACACCGAAAAACAACGCAGGTTGTGAAATAAAGATTATCTGGGGATGACGCAGTGGTGATTCGTAAATCCTTAAGAACGTCTGCACCGTCAAAAGCCGGAACCTGCACGAAAGTGGCGGGACACGGGATTCTAGATAAAGAATAGAATTTGCAACAAATTTAGGAAGACCTAAACACAGACGTAATGCTTCTCTTTCTAAGAGGATTAGAGGACGGGACATGTAGGCTGGAGCTCCAGAGAAGAGCACGCAACCAAATTCTAATACAGGGCGAACGTACATACGATATATCATTAGGAGTGTATCTCTTCTCATTCCTATTCGACGACTGCTCAGCCTACGCAATATGCCAATTGCACGGGTACCTTTCCCAGTCAAATGATCTATATGTGAGCGCCAGTTGAGAGAGGCGTTATAAATAATTCCGAGGTATTTAACAGATTCCACCTGTGGTATGTCTTGAAGGTGGTAAGACAATGAAATGTGCACTATGTCACGTATCGGAAATACGAGAACAGCACATTTGCTGGCATTGAGTGTGAAGTGACTAGCATCTAACCACCTCTCCAGATCATAAAGGTAAGTTTGCAGTCGTTGGTATAGCGTGTGGATGTCTTTGGCAGATGCAAAAAACGCAATATCGTCTGCATAAATATAAGTGGTTATTTCTGGATGACAAGGTAGTGTGCTCATGAGAATATTAAAAAGTACCGGGGAAAGAACTGAGCCTTGCGGTACGCCTCTCGTTTGTTTGTGTCTAGAAGAAGAAACGCCCCTTTCGTAGCAATAGAATTCTCTTTCACCTAAAAATGACCGAATCCACGCTACTATATACCCAGGAACACCACAGGAAGTTAACCGATTGATCAATATAGTGTGCTCCACAGTGTCGTATGCTTTAGCGATATCGAGCGTCACTAAGGCAGCGTATTGCTTATGACGTCGAGCGAGTTGTATTCGGCTTTCTAAGTCGACGTGGGCATGCCAGATGGAGCAGCCAGCCCTGAAACCAATCTGACAGGGACTAAGAATGGAATTATCATTAATAAATTTCATGATGCGACGGTGAAGAAGCCTCTCAATGAATTTTACTACGTTTGATGTAAGCGCAATGGGCTTAATGTTCTCCAATACATACCTTCCTTCTTGTTTCTTAAGCATCAATATTACTTTCGCAAGCTTCCAGTGTAACGGAATCCATGCATATTTAATTGAATAATTCACCAGGTCTAAAAGAACGTTAGGCGATTCCTGTAACAATATTTTTAACATTGAATTTGTGACGCCATCAGGGCCAGGGGCTGAATTCGGTAAACATAGTGCAGTCTCACTTAGTTCAGCTAAGGAAATTGGAGTAAAGCCATCCCAATGACCTAATGTAGAATGAATAGCCGGAAGCCTGGCCGTAAACCGATTTTCTAAGCCTTCGGCAATCTCTTCTAGGGAGGCGCTCAGTTCCTGCGGGCTCAAAACAATTGAATCTAATGTTAAGGGTGTTGGTAGCACCTTCCTAGCACGAAGGAATGAAAATAAAGCACGCTTATTTTTTGAATTAGATAGATAATCGTAATGTCTAATATCGTATTCCTCTTTGGCTCGATTAACAGTACGCTTAAATACACCAGCATGAAACTGATAATTTTTCCAATTGGTCGGGCACTGATTATGCAGAAGCATTTTCCAAGCGGCCTTTCTTTTTCTATAGTCCCGCGTACACTCATCATTCCACCAACGACAAGCGGTGCCTTTAGCCGAAGGGATGACAAATTCAGCTTGCTTCCGGGAATCCTCTAGTATTGAGCAAATGGTTGAAGCGATTTCCTTATCATTGGCATTGACAAGTTTCGAAACGGCAGAACGCAAGAAAGTCTTAAATTTCGTATGGTCCATAAATGTGCATGCCTTGTATTCTAAAGATGTTATTTGACAATTAATTTCAAATGACACAGGGAGATGATCACTGTTGGTTGCTGATTCAACCGCTACCCACGACAAAACCTTGATGCCAGCGCTACAAAATGTCAAATCTAACACTGAACGGAAGGGTCCTCTAACAAACGTTACTTGCCCTGTGTTCTGACATGAAAGGTGACTATCAATAGTCCACTCCCAAAGTCGCTTACCACACAAATCTGTTTTTTGCCCCCACGACACGTGATGCGAATTAAAATCCCCTACAAACAAAATTTCTTTTCTACATGCAGCCACAGCCCTATCAAGTTGACGCGTACTTTGCACACCGCTGGGGAAATAAGCATTTATAATTGAAAAAGGATGGTATCCTGGGAGACATAAATCTATGGCCAAAATTTCACAGTCGCAGTCCATGATTTGAAAAGAAATTTTTGCCTTGTGACAAATTTTACTGGAAACAAGTATCATTAATCCTCCACCTCGCGAGTCTCTATCTAATCGGAAGGACCGAAAACCTTTTAAATGAAAATTTTTCTCTGGTGAAAGCCACGTTTCTTGAAGAAGTAAGATATCTGGATTGAATTGAATAGATAGGCAAGATAAATCTGTTGAAGCTGAAAATATAGAACGACAGTTCCACTGCAGCACTTTCAACTGTCCAATGGTGTTGAACGCACAGCAGCGGCAACTGCCGCCTTTAGAATACTTTCTGTAAGCACAGGCGTTGGTTGACTCTTTTTTGATTTTGGTTTCATAGTTGTTGAAATTGGGGACCCCATACGTTTGGGAGCTCGAGTGTCAAGTTCCATGTCTGTGACAATAGCAGTGTCTGAATAAGAGGGCTCATCCTCGCGTGTTTGGACTAGCGAAGTAGTGTCTGTGGAATATTCTGCAACTGTGGAAGGCGTCTCGACCTCGTTGCTAGGCGTTCGAGGTCTGGCGTTAGATACTGGGCACTGCATTGGTGTCCTAGTGGGCTGCATTATTTGCATCATGTGACTGGAAATGATTTGCGCTAAGCAATCAGAGAGACTGGATATCAATTTATCCATAGCTTTAGCCATTGCTTTTTCCACAGCAGAGTCAATTGCTTCTGAGAGGTTAAGATCCATGCTTGGAGTGTTGCGCGCTGCAACACTAGAGTATCCGAAGGCCCTGTCTTTGATAATTGAAATTGCATCTCTTCGGGAGCAACGACGGCGGTCGATTATTTCAAGAATTTGTATTTCTTGAGCGCGAGCTGAGCAGTTCGAATAGTCTGCTGGGTGTTCTCCCGCACAGAGGCAGCACTTTTGAGATTGAGTAGAGCATTCACTTGAATAATGACCATCCCCACAGGTGCGGCAACGCAAGCTAGACTTACATCCTCCTGCGCTGTGCCCGAATCTCCAACAATTCTTACACTGGATTGGACGTGACGCAAGCGGCTCTACACGGAACACAAGAGGCCACACCTTTATTTCAGATGGACATGATGTGCCCACAAACGTTGCAATAACAGATTCCGTCGGAACCCTCTCGTTATTGGCCAGTCGATTGCAACGGTAGATGGCAATGACGCCTGCTGCGGATAGCTTGTCCAGGGTTTCAGTAGGACTTAATCTGGAGTCCACGCCCCGTACAAGACCCTTGGTGCACGCAAGATGAGGCGGAATAAAAGCACTCACCGGGGTGGAAGCGAATGAAGTGCATTTCAAGAGGTCTTCTACACAGGTCTGGTCGGGTGAACGACACACTATACCTCCCCGTCCGAACGCTCGCACATCAGTGATGGTCTGGAAGTGGTTAGTCGTGGCCTTAAGTGCCTTCTGGACAGCCTGTGGATTCGTGATCCTGATGGAACCTCCATTGGTAGGCACAAGCGCCACAGGAATGGTACTGACGCCACTGACCAGGCGGATCGCGCCTGGCCAGGAGAACTGGTCGACATCAGCTCAAGACGGCTGACGCAAGGAATACCAATCAACCAGGAACTAAAAAACGGTTAGTGAGACACCTTAAACCACCCGATACTCAGCCAAAACACCACTGCGGTCAACGAAACGGTCGCTCTGTCGAGGCAAGCAGGAACCAGGGACAGGCAGGCACGACGAGCTAACAACAGGCAGCAGACAGGTTGCGCGTCCTTCTTCTTCTAGAAGCTGCTGTTCAAGTTATCCGCCTTTGACATCCTGTTTCCTTTTGTCTTCGTTTTCTTTTTAACGAGTGGTACTTGCCTTTTCCCAGCATGCTTCTGTTGGGGTGTAGCAGAAAACAGACTGAAGTGGACGCATCTGTCGAAAAGCCGCGGCAGCGCGCAATAAACTGGAAAAAGAATAAAGATGCTGCGTGTTTGCCTTGTACCAATGGACAGACTTAGAAGAACAAAACGTCGAAATGCTGCTCGGCTAGCCTGTACAAACGCGATAAAGGCAGTGCTTCGTGCTGCGGCACCATCCGCCGCCAGCTGTTAATCGGCTGTTCTTTTTATTTCCTAGTCGGCAAACATAAGACTGCGAGGCTGAAAAATGGAAAGGATAAGTTGTTCGATGTGACAAAGTCGCGTTGTCCGTAGAAATCAATTGTTCCACCAGCACGAAATTATAGCGCTAGATAGAGAAATCATGTAGCCGTTTTTTTTTTCTTGTTGTTGTTGTTGGCAAGCCTTGTTTGCAAGCTCGTCAGCTCGTTCTGCATGCTAACAACCTGGCAAAGGACACTCTTTACCATTCGCGCCGGCAGTGCAGTTACGGACGTCGTACTTTCGTACTTCTACCGTTTCTTTCGACTACGCCACCTTCATGGTACTTGTCGGGGCAGCCGTTAGTTTATTTGCATACACCTTGACCTTCGGGAGATAATATTGGCGCCTTTCGGTGGCGCCTGCTACTCCAGTTCACATGGAAATACGTGTATTGGAAGGCCACAAGAATAGAAAAAGTCGTATAAAACACATTCAAAGTCAGGTCGTATAGGTAAGCTGTACATTTAATCTTGAAATACATCTTTTTTTTTTCTTTCTATAACAATAGCAAAGACATGTACCCTCCAAGAGAATTTTCGCTGTTGGTATCGGCGTTGCTGCAGTTTATTGCTCTGCATATATTTGTGCATATGTAGGCTATATACTCTTCCGTGCCACATATGTGAGTTGTATTGCTGCGCTATTCTATCAGTAAAGTTGCTGCTATCAAGTATTGCGTTCTTGACTAATTTTTCGCCAGAACTGTGAGAATGGCAGCACACAAACAAACGCCTCAGAACATAACGTTCACAATGCATGACATTTTTGATCTTCTCAGACTATCAGATATGAAAAGTGCTAAACAATTATGTGTTCAAACCTGAAAACGGTGTAATTTTTACTGGCGCGGCTCTTCGCGGGCAGCGTCGTGGCGCCTGTGTGCTGTCATTCCAGGGCGTACACGACGTCTTAAAGCCTTTGAGGGTGCCAGAAATTTAGGCTCACCCGCGTATGTCGCGTCCGCGTGAGTCGAACCCGCTTATATTTAGGGCACCGTCCGACAAGCTAAAGCGCAACGCTAAACCTCGCTATCGCAGTCAGTGAATCGCCCTTCGGGCGAAACGGCCTTTTTTTTTTTTGTTGTTCTTTTTGCTGAAATCAGGCAGGTGAAGAGGCTCATTAATCAGACAGGAGGAAACCAGTCTTCGCACGGCGGCGGCGCTCAAGAGTCACTAGACGCCAATCGAGGAGGGATACCCGCAGCAACGGAACCCACAGTGCCACGTCTTAGCTAGCTTTCATATTTATTTTTATTTCCCTATCTCTTTCCTTACTCCTCCTCATTGCATTATTATTTTTCTGAGCAAATTGTCACGCCACTCGTCGAAAAGACTATTCGTGTCGCTGCCAATATATACGCTTCTCGTTGAAGCAGCTCTTGGGTATAGAATCGATCGAGGAATGCAACAGCGTTCGCCCTTGATCGATTCGCTTTCCCTAATGGTCGGTCCCACGCGGATTTTCGTGCAGTCGACCTGCGTCGACTATATAGGCTGTATACCCGCGCGCGTATATACGTACTGCGGTGAGACTCGAGGAGCCGGTCGAACGACCCCCAATTTCGATGCGCATGCCGTAGTGCAAAAATAAATGGGGGGGGGAGGGGGGGGCTGAAAACGAATCAAACACGTATTTCACGTGGCCAATACCGTGCAGCGATGCGAGAGCTGTGCGTGGGTCGTGTCAGCTAGCCGCCGGGAACGAGAGCCCAGAAAAGGGGTTCCTCCCCGGTGTCTGGCTCTGATGGAACACCGTACGAGGCCAAGTGAATGGAAGCGTCGCGCGAGCGTCAGTGTAGCCTACAATGGGCGAGCTTTCAATGCTATACCTTCTCTCGAACACGCGGCCGTCTCTCGTGGGAACGATTGGCTGACACGAGACCTGTAGATTTCGTTGCACTGCGCGGAATTGGTTGATACGGAGTGTATATAACGTAACAACGACGAGAGAGAAAGAGTGAGCAGCAAATATAACGCAAAGGTCAGCTGATCTTCCGTTTAAACTGTGCAGGGAATGGATGTCGGAAACCATGCTCCTGCGCCGTTATGTCCAACGGACTAGCAGACGCGCATTGCCGACGAGGACAAAAAAAATGACAGTACACAATTGACGCTAACTCACCGAGCAGTGTGTGTTGTGTGTGTATATATATATATATATATATATTACAAGCAATAGACGCAGCGCAAATAGTACGTCTACTGCTTGCAATGCACCAACCAACAAAGCCAAATTGCTTGCCACCTTAGCTCCCGACAGATGTTCGAACGTAGGGTCAGTCGCTTTACCGTATACATGGTAATGATGTACGGATTCAGCTTTCTTATAACAGTGCCGCTCAAACGACAGAGGGATAAAAGGCTTATGCAGATCAAGCGCACACGTCGTAATCTGTGAAACGAAGCTTTCGTGAAACAGTGAACGAATGTTATAAAACTAAACGCGATGCATAAAACAGTCCTTATTGTCAGTGTGCAACGTGTAATGTCCAGCAATGTGTACGTTTGTTTACCACACACGTCACAAACACGAAGATGAGCTATGCAAGCCTCGAATAAATTTGATAAATATGTACACGCGGTTTCACGTCTCGAACCTAAATCACAGCTGTGAGAGTCTGTTGTTGCGTTTCGCCTGCGACACGTGGTTTTGCCGGCGCGACTGCGGCGGGGCGGCAGACATTTTGGCCCGATCGTCGTCGCCGCAACACTCATCGCCAGGTGTTTCCAGGCGCGTCTGCGGCGATGCGACCGCCTAGGGATCTCGTTCCAGTCATTGTGCCCGAAACAGGCGATGCCAAAGCAGGGATCTCATTCCAGTTATTGGGCCCGAAACAGGCGATGCCAAAGCAGGGATCTCGTTCCAGTCATTGTGCCCGAAACAGGCGATGCCAAAGCAGGGACCATCTTCTCGTTACAGTCATTGTGTCCGACCGGCAGCGCCACGACAGGGTGCTACGAGATCGTGCGCAGCGCCACGACGGGGTGCTACGAGATCGTGCGCAGCGCCACGACAGGGTGCTACGAGATCGTGCGCAGCGCCACGACAGTGTGCGTCACCATTAGCCCATTGTACATTCACGTGCTCGTCTTTTGAGGGGTTCCTTCTTGCCCTCAACTGCGAGAGTATAAAAACAGCTGCCCCGGACGCCAAAAGGAGGGCTCCGATTTCTTCTGTTGAGTGAAGTGCTCTCCCGTCTCTCTACTTCGGTCAAACCTGACCGCCAACTCTTTGCGATGTTAAAATAAACAAGTTGTTTCGTTGTTACCAGTCGACTCATGCTTTGCCGGGACCTTCGGATGCTTCCAGTTGTACCCCAGGCCGCCAGGCCAACGCTACCCTTGGGGCTTGCGACCCAGGTACAACCACGGGCGTCAGCGCCGAGTTCCCAACAGATCGTACCAGCAGTCGGATCCCAAACATCTGGTTGGCAGCGGTGAGATCGCCTACGACTTCAAACAACGGTCTGCCAGCGGTGAGATCGCGACAACGGAGGCCAGCAGCAAAGAGATGCAGTTGACAGTATGCTGAGCAGCTCAACGACGATCCGGGAGCAGTGCAACGAGCCCTGTGTGACGACTGGTTGCCTGCAGCGGAACGACTGCGCGGAATTCCTGCCTGCGAGGTTTGGTGAGTGCGGGACTTTCTTCTTCTGAGCTTTGCCAGGCTTTTTGTTAGTGTCAGAAACAGAGCTGGTAATTGTGGTTGTCGTTGCTGCCGGGTTAGTTTGCGGCAAGACAATAGTAAGCAGTAGAGAAAGCAGCATTCAGAGCAGCCATGGATTTGAAGTCGTTGCGCAAACCGAAATTGTTGGAGCTTGCAAGAGAGTTGGGTCTGGATGTCTCAGACAAACTCAGAAAACCAGAACTGCTAAAGGCTATTCTTGAGTTAGAGGCTGAGGATGACGAGCTGTCGGAATGCCTTGAGACTATTGAAGAGAGGGAGACTGCAAAAGAAAAAGAAGAGCGTGAACGTAAAGAACAGAAAGAGCGAGAGCAACAAGAGCGTGACCGTCAACACGCTTTGGAAATGAAGCGTCTTGAGGTAGAGATGGAACGCGCTCGTAATGGAAGTCAGGCACACGGTGCAGGAGAACGAGTATTGTTCAAAATGACTGACCTGATGCGGCCGTTTAAGCTTGGAGAGGACATTGGTTTGTTCCTGGTTAACTTTGAGCGAACGTGCGAGAAGCAGGGGTTCTCTCGGGAAACGTGGCCACAGCGCTTGCTCACTTTGTTACCCGGCGAGGCGGCCGACGTAGTCGCTCGCTTGGATAGAGAGGAAGCAGAGGATTTCGACAAAGTAAAATCGAGTCTGCTAAAAAAGTACCGGCTGTCTGCGGAGGCGTTCCGTCGGAAGTTTCGGGAAAATGAGAAAGGCAAAAGTGAGTCATATACAGAGTTTGCGTATAGGCTTATGTCGAACATGCAGGAGTGGCTCAAAGAAGAGAAAGCGTTTGGTGACCACGATAAAGTTCTGCAGTGTTTCGGGCTAGAACAGTTTTATAGTCGGTTACCGGAGAACGTGCGATACTGGGTCTTGGATAGGCCAGACGTTTGTACGGTGGCTAAAGCCGCTGAGCTAGCCGAGGAGTTTGTGACGCGTCGGGCTCGCGGAGCTAAGGACGGTCAAAAGGGTGAATTTGGCTCGAAGTTTGAGAGGCCGAAGTTCACACCCATAAGAGCAAAGGGGGACACGCGTAGTGCGGATGCGAGCGAAAGCAGTCCGACCAAACGTAAAGAGACGGCGGCAGCCAAACGCAGAAAGCGGTTCGAGATGAGGCGAGCGCGCTTGTGTTATACGTGCCAGAAGCCGGGTCACTTTTCGGCGCAGTGTCCGGAAACAACACCAAAAGTTGTGTTTTTTTCAATAGGCAGCACTGACGAGAACATGAAGCTTCTCGAGCCTTACATGCGAGACCTCCTCGTGAACGGGAAAGAGTGCCGAGTGCTTCGCGATTCCGCAGCTACGATGGATGTAGTTCACCCGTCTTACGTAGAACCCCAAATGTTCACGGGCGAGTGCGCGTGGATCAAGCAAGCCGTGGAAGCTCATAGCGTGTGTCTGCCAGTAGCAAAGGTGCTTATTGAAGGACCTTTCGGAGCGCTTGAGACGGAGGCGGCAGTGTCATCTATGCTGCCACCCCAGTACCCGTACCTATTTTCAAACAGGTCCGATCACCTCCTGCGCGAGAAGGGGCTTTTGTTTGGTGAAGCTAGTGTTCAGGCCTTAACCAGATCGAAGGTTCGGGAGCTCGCTGCAAAGGCGGTAGTTGCGGGGCCGACGTTATCAAACAACGAAAAAGGGTCAGAGGCGCAGCAAGCTGATATTCCGAGCACGCCCGAACTGAATAAACTTGAGTCTGTAACGTTAAAGGCGCCAGATACTGGAGAGGAAATGCCCGACACGGGAAAGTTAGAAGAGCTATCTACTGATTTGCTCATCGCGCCTACGTCAGACGGACTTGATAGGTTGCTAAAAGTCAGCCGGTCGGCTTTGATAGCCGAGCAAAAAAAGGATGGCAGCCTGGAAAACGTGCGCTGCAATGTCAAAGAAGGTATCGCCAGGAAAACTGCGCGTTTTGTGGAAAGGGGTGGAGTCCTGTACCGGAAGTATCTAGACCGAAGAGGAGTGGAGTTCGATCAGCTGGTCGTGCCTCAATGCTATCGTCAGGATCTGTTGCGCTTGTCACATGGGGGTTCGTGGTCCGGACACCTAGGAGTTAAGAAAACTAAGGACCGTCTCTTGCAAGAGTACTATTGGCCAGGGTGTTTTCGGGACGCAGACCATTTCGTGAGGACATGTGACACTTGTCAGCGGGTGGGCAAACCAGGGGACAAATCAAGGGCGCCGTTGAAATTGGTACCTATCATTACGGAGCCTTTTAGACGGCTCGTTATTGATACTGTGGGACCTCTGCCGGTAACAGCCACGGGGTACAGACACATTTTGACTGTGATCTGCCCAGCGACAAAGTTCCCTGAAGCAGTGCCGCTTAAAGAACTCAGCTCAGTTGAGATAGTTAATGCACTACTGTCCATATTTGCGCGAGTTGGTTTTCCTGCGGAAATTCAATCAGATCAGGGCACAGTGTTTACTAGCGCTTTGACGACAACTTTTCTCGAAAGGTGTGGGGTAAAACTGTTACACAGCTCAGTGTACCACCCACAGTCGAATTCCGTTGAGAAGCTCCACTCCGTCATGAAGCGCGTGTTGAGAGCGTTGTGTTTTGAACATCGAACTGACTGGGAGCTGTGTCTGCCTGGGGTGATGTTTGCTTTAAGGACCGCGCCGCATGCGGCTACGGGGTTTTCGCCAGCTGAACTGGTGTACGGTCGCTCGCTTCGATCTCCGCTTCGCATGCTTCGAGAATCATGGGAAGGTAGGGGCGACGACCCAGTCGTGGTGGAGTACGTACTTAAGCTCCTCGAACGCTTAAGAAGGGCACAGGAGTTGTCAGGTGACGCAATGACAAAGGCCCAGCAGAGGGCCAAGGTTTATTATGATCGGACAGCCAGGGCCCGTCGTTTTGAGGTTGGCGATGAGGTCATGATATTGCGCACATCGCTAAACAACAAACTAGACGTGCAGTGGGAGGGCCCAGCACGAATTGTTCAGAAACTGTCGGACGTTAACTACGTGGTAAGTCTGCCAGGAAAGCGGAAAGCACAGCAAGTTTACCACTGTAATCTGCTCAAACCTTATAGACAAAGGGAAGCAGTGGTGTGCCTGATGGTAAACGTTCCTGAAGAGCTTCCGGTCGAGCTTCCGGGACTAGGCTCAGTGACGAACAGGGAAGACACCGGTCAAGTCATTAGTGACCTTATCAGTAAAGCACCGCTGTCGCCCGAGCAGAAAACCGAACTACACCAGCTATTACAAGAGTTTCAAGGTCTGTTCTCTGAGAGGCCTGGTAGGACTTCTGTACTTACTCATGATATAGAACTTACCTCCACAGAGCCAGTACGATCCAAGGCGTATCGGGTGTCACCCCGCCAGAGCGATATTATGGAGGCTGAGGTAAAGAAAATGCTACAGCTCGGTGTTATTGAGGCAGGTGAGAGTGATTATACCTCCCCTTTGATTTTAGTTGAGGTACCGGGCAAGGAACCTCGTCCTTGCGTCGACTACCGCAGGCTTAATTCCATCACTAAGGATCAAATTTATCCGATCCCTAACATCGAGGAGCGCCTTGAGAAAGTTAGTAGCGCTCAGTTTATTTCCACCCTAGATCTTGTCAGGGGTTATTGGCAGGTTCCACTTACAGAAGAGGCTAGTAGGTATGCGGCGTTCATTTCACCAATGGGAACATTCCGTCCTAAAGTGTTGAGTTTTGGTTTGAAGAACGCGCCATACTGTTTTTCAAGCCTCATGGATAAAGTGTTGCGGGGACAGCAAGAATTCGCTTTACCGTATCTAGACGACGTAGCGATATTCTCCGCATCCTGGTCTGAGCATATGGCACACTTGCGGGCAGTGCTAACCCGCCTGCGCGAAGCGGGCTTGACAGTCAAGGCTCCTAAGTGCCAGTTAGCACAGGCCGAGGTTGTCTACCTCGGTCACGTGATTGGTCAGGGTCGTCGCCGCCCCTCTGAAATAAAAGTGGCCGCTGTGCGAGACTTTCCGCAACCGCGCACCAAGACCGATATTCGGTCGTTCTTGGGTGTCGCCGGCTACTATCAGAGGTACATCCCTAGGTACTCTGATATCGCGGCTCCCCTGACGGATGCTCTAAGAAAAACAGAGCCTCAAACAGTCGTCTGGGACGAGACAAAGGAAAGAGCTTTTAGCGCCCTAAAGAGTGCCCTAACAAACCAGCCTGTGCTACGATCGCCAGACTATACAAAAGGGTTCATTGTTCAGTGCGATGCTAGTGAGCGAGGCATGGGCGTTGTACTGTGCCAACGGGAAAAGGGAGAAGTAGAACACCCCGTCCTGTATGCTAGTCGTAAGCTGACCAGTCGTGAGCAGGCGTATAGCGCCACCGAGAAAGAGTGTGCATGTCTCGTGTGGGCCGTTCAGAAATTGTCATGCTATCTAGCCGGCTCGAGGTTTATCATTGAGACGGATCACTGCCCTCTCCAATGGCTGCAGACCATCTCTCCCAAAAATGGCCGCCTCCTGCGCTGGAGCCTCGCTTTACAACAATATTCCTTTGAGGTGCGTTACAAAAAGGGGAGTCTCAACGGTAACGCCGATGGCTTAAGTCGAAGCCCCTAACGTAGGAATCAGCCTCAAAATTGTTTGTTACTGATGTTTTTCTTCCTGAGGCAGGATTTTTTTTAACATATTGCTTTTGTTTAGTGTTTCAAAGTGATGATATGCTTTCTAGTGCAATTTTTCAATTTGTGGACGCGTTCTGAGTGATGCTAGACTACTGTAAGGAACTAGGCAGTGGTATAAAAAGGGGAAAGAG
The DNA here is from genome assembly GCF_050947875.1 of Dermacentor variabilis. NCBI lineage: Eukaryota > Metazoa > Arthropoda > Arachnida > Ixodida > Ixodidae > Dermacentor > Dermacentor variabilis. The sequence goes on along the minus strand of NC_134571.1, from coordinate 147,167,852 downwards.
CCTGGCAGGGCTTAGTGAGGGTTGTGCCGTGCTTGCTGACTGAGCGGTTGAGTTTTCAGCGTAGTTCTAACGCTTGCCGGGAACGAGAACAAAAATGTGAACTCTCCCGAAGTCACTTTGCAGTGTCCCGTGCGAACCTGAACGAGAGAACGAGGCCTTCTCTGTGCGCTGCGCTCAAGAAACGTCAAGGGACGCCCGACTTCGGTTATGAGCATCATCGAGCGACATCCCTCCGGACAGCGGATGCAGTCCCCTGTCCATCGGGATCTCCTTCCCCCGGCGGGGCGGTCTGTTGCGTTTCGCCTGCGACACGTGGTTTTGCCGGCGCGACTGCGGCGGGGCGGCAGACATTTTGGCCCGATCGTCGTCGCCGCAACACTCATCGCCAGGTGTTTCCAGGCGCGTCTGCGGCGATGCGACCGCCTAGGGATCTCGTTCCAGTCATTGTGCCCGAAACAGGCGATGCCAAAGCAGGGATCTCATTCCAGTTATTGGGCCCGAAACAGGCGATGCCAAAGCAGGGATCTCGTTCCAGTCATTGTGCCCGAAACAGGCGATGCCAAAGCAGGGACCATCTTCTCGTTACAGTCATTGTGTCCGACCGGCAGCGCCACGACAGGGTGCTACGAGATCGTGCGCAGCGCCACGACGGGGTGCTACGAGATCGTGCGCAGCGCCACGACAGGGTGCTACGAGATCGTGCGCAGCGCCACGACAGGGTGCTACGAGATCGTGCTCGACATGGTGCTACGGCATCGCTACGACAGTGTGCGTCACCATTAGCCCATTGTACATTCACGTGCTCGTCTTTTGAGGGGTTCCTTCTTGCCCTCAACTGCGAGAGTATAAAAACAGCTGCCCCCGGACGCCAAAAGGAGGGCTCCGATTTCTTCTGTTGAGTGAAGTGCTCTCCCGTCTCTCTACTACGGTCAAACCTGACCGCCAACTCTTTGCGATGTTAAAATAAACAAGTTGTTTCGTTGTTACCAGTCGACTCATGCTTTGCCGGGACCTTCGGATGCTTCCAGTTGTACCCCAGGCCGCCAGGCCAACGCTACCCTTGGGGCTTGCGACCCAGGTACAACCACGGGCGTCAGCGCCGAGTTCCCAACAGATCGTACCAGCAGTCGGATCCCAAACACTGTTGACGTTTGTTATGCTGCCGAGTCTGTAGAATCTGCGCGCGCGTTGTATCGGATAAGCGGTAGCTCCATTTTCTGAACTGTGTGTTGGGATAGCCGGCTTTGATGTGGCCTGATAATTCCGGTTCCTGAACCGGCATCAGGCAACGCAAAGCACTTTACGGAAAGCTGCGGATTAATTCTGATCACTTCTCAAACGTGCACCCGAAGCATGGTACACGAAAATTTTATGCATGCGCGACTGCCGCAGTCTGTAATCGCACCCGCTAACGCGTCTTCAGAAAGAGGGCGCCACAGCCAAAGAGGCAACCGCTTTAAATAAGCCAGGAGCAGTGCGACAGAGAGTCGCTTACTGTTTTTTTTTCTTTTTACTCAACAAAAACAACTACAGGAAATACAAAACTAAAATACAAAACTACAAGGGAAACGTGACGGACGCCGGTTCAAAGCGCATTGGCGGCCACGTATTTCGTTGTTTTATTTTTGTTTTATAATTGCTCTATTGTGGGTACCCGGCCGGACGCTCAACGTGCGAAGGAACTTCGGGGAAAGAGCCTATAAGTTATTCACATTAATACTTCGCGAAAGCCCCTAACATATCGGATGAGAGAACCGGCACACTCTATGCATCGTGCTATGGCCGTTGGCAACTCATGCCGGCACTGACTCCTATAGGCTAACGCCGCCTGTGTAGTAACAACACGACCGCCGTCAGCAACCTCTCAGAGCTCGTTCCGCACGCACTTGCATGTATTATTCGCTACGTGTGGACATGGCTCTCGTTAGCGGCAGTCAGCTATAGGCACCTGCGTCTTGCTCATGCGCATTCGTCACGCGTAAGTACCGAGCGCACGCCAATCGCCAGATGTGCAGTCCTGTCGAAAAAGAAAAGAAAAAAGGAAAACACTGTATAGCCCCGAGCCAGTGACTGCACTAAGCTCTACGGCAGTCGTATACAACAGATATAATCTTTGCATAAGCAATGTTGAAGGTAATCTTCATTTAGCGCAGTCGCGCACGGGCTTACGCGACACGTGACAATAGTATGTTTGCGGCTGGAAGCCACGCCGGTGTCCTGTTGTCCATGATGTCAACTGAATTTGATGCGCAAATACCTGAAGCGTTCGCGTCAGAATTATTCTTATTTATTGTGCGCCGACACCCTTTCAAGACGTGCGGACACTGGTGCCATTTGTGACGCGTCAGTGAAGGTAACATTGTTAAGAAGCGTCTACAGACACAATATGTGCGCACTTTTCTCACAGATGTCCGTACGGGGCGCGAAGGTTTTCGCTATATAACAGTGTGTATGGACGCGGTAAACGGTATAATTGCACTTTCTTATATTGACTCTCGTAAGTATATATATATATATATATATATATATATATATATATAAGTTATGCCATGGCCAAGTTATGCCATATATATATATAAGTTATGCCATGGAAGTTATAGTAGAACCCCGTTTGCCGAGATTCAACTGCGCCGTTTGAGATGAGCCGATATGGTGAAGTACATCGGAATATGACGGGTCCTTTTTCTTCTTTTTTTTTCCCCTCAGTCTACTACTGACACTCCCTCATGGCGGCCTCGACGACGTCAGTGCATTCGGTTGTGTGTACGCCTGCCTCACGCGTGCTCTGTCTGGACTTCGAGGAACGCGACCGTACATGCACGGTCGCCTTTGACAAAAACTTCGAAGCGCCGGTAACGCGACATGCAGCCAGCGCAATGCAGGCTATACTATCTCGGTTCTATATGTGCACGTTGCGTTCTGCTCACGGACCGCCGTATAAAGTCTTTATTCCTAGTACGTGCGCGCGCCAAAAAAAAAAAAAAAAAAAAAAGAGCAGTCTACTGACAGCACTGAGCCATATAGCTTTGTCCGCAAGAACTCGGAGTGCCTGCGTCGGTCGTTCGTCCGTCTTTCTGCTGCTTCTTCGCCGGCGTCCCGCTGTGTTTTCTATGCATTTAAAGAGCAACAAACACCCTTGCCGCGCTCCGGCCGCACTCTTTTCACTTTCTTTCATTCCCTTCCTCCTCCTCAGGCACGCAGGCCGCTTCACTGACCGCGCTTGCCTCCGCAAGGCTCCGCCGGGAGTGCGTGGTGCCGCTATACGTGCACGACGGCCATTACGAACCCCCCGATTGCAAATGTGAGAGCGCGCGTGTGTGTGCGCGCGGTGATTTCGCATGTGCAAGTTACATGCTGCCGCTGCGAATGCACCGAGGATGAATTCACTGTTTGCTGTTTGGGGCCTTTTGTAGGACGTTCCTCATAGGCGCATAGCGTTCGCCGGAAACGCAACTGCCGCCCGCGGGCAACGCCAGCCTGCGCCCGTGTGTGCTGGCGTCTGTGCGGGCGAGCCGGCCTGTTGCCGCCTGTGCGCGGAATACAGAGAGTGCGCGAGTCGAGATGTATAGAGGTCGAAAATGGGGTCGTCACTGTCCGGCGTGCGTGTTTCTCTGTTTGTGTGTGTGCGCGCGCGTCTCTGGGGAGAGTTTATTCATTTATGTGTCCCCGTGCCGGTCGGTGCTGTCGCATCGGCAAACTCGTTCTCCGCTGCGCAGCGTCACGCGGTATCGATACGGCGTGCACGGATATCGGCCGCCTTTGGGCTCTGCGAGATATCGAGATGCTGACGAGCGAGTCGAAGGGGCTACTGCGACGCGGAGAAGTTTCGGCGAAAGGGGGACGGCGATTGCAAGTCAACGGAAACAGGGGCACGAAACCTCACTTTATGCACCGACTCTCCGCATAGGTGTACTGCTTGGCTTTTCTTTCTCTTTTTTTTCCATCCGTGTCGAACCATTATGAACCGTACGCGCGAGGCGAGTATGTCTGGCGCGGCCGCTCGGGCCCTATGGGGTCAGATGCTCCGAGTTCTGATAGCTTCGTGTGTGCCGTGTTCTCGCCGCTTAGTTCGCGTTGAAGAGAGAGGGCAGCGCGAAAGCGAATTTGCTCGTTGCTACAGGTCTTATCTTAAATGCAGTCGTCTTACATGACGGACGGACAGACGGATGGAAAGGTTTCCTCGTTGAGTAGGCGTCGAAATGCATGCGTATTTAAAACGACATTTTAAGTCGTAATGGCGTGCGCCTCAACAAAAACAGTTCACTCATGGCGAACTCCACTCTTCAATAAGAAGCGACTTCTTGTGCAATGGAATCGCTCTCGCCACTTTTGTCGATGTACGTTTTGGAAAGCACTTTCCGAGGACTTTAAGGCGCGTTAAGGCGCTTAACAAATGGAATTCCACATCACATTCAACAGTGACCTGTAAAGTCAATACGCCTTCTCTTAACCTGGCCCTCGGATAACGCGAGGCTACGCATTAACCGAGGCAGTAAGTCGCTCTAGCTCTTCGAATTATGCCTGTCTCGGCCAACGTTCCTCGGCCTCCGCACGAGGCTGTCGACTCACGTAGACATTTAACGTATTCTTTAACTAGTTTGGTAGACGTGTTCACATTAAACAATACCGCGCCACTTTTTTAATACCTAGTTTTATGGATATCAACAAAATCATTTTAAAGAAAGGGAGTGGTTACAGGACACCAAAGTGACCGTAAGAAACACGAAATCAGAGGAATAAAATGCTGCCAAAAAGATCCTTAGTTTGTTTTCTTAAAAGCTAAACCGCTGCAGCGTGACTTGCAGCTCTTCACCTAAAACGATCAATCTGTGATAAATGATGCTAGTATCATAAATTCGTAAAATTCGATTCCTTATGTATCATATAGTTGAATTTTTATTAGGATAGAGAGATACAAACTTTAATGATATGCTGGACACTTTACAGCACGTACAAACACACACACTCACGCATACGCACTATGTATTCACAGAGTTTCATTAATGCTCGTGGCCCACAAGAATGTCAGCGGCGCGTTCGTGGTTCGTAACGCGAAGGTGGTGCTTTGCCATGGCCCGAGCAAGTGACGCAGTTCTAAGCTCGAGTCCCGTCGCATGTGTAGTGCCGCCAAAATGTGGCGACGAAATAGAAATAAAAACGAAATGAAAATGAAAGGCAAACCAATTAAGCCTTATTCGTACGTTATGCCAGTTTAGGTCTGATATTTTTTATCAAGAAGGAAAAGAAAAGGCAGTACTACGTACGAGTTATTGCGCCGTACGAGTCCGCGCTGACTCGGAGCTGACGGAGACATCTGAGCGAGAAGGTCCTCGCGAACAGCCTGCAGAGTACTTATAATGGAGCTAGTCATGCGCGTAGAGAAACCAAAATAGTCTCTGTAGCATATCAGCAACACGTTCGCCCTCTTGCAATTGTCAGAGGGCTATAGGTTCTGATTACGCATCGTCGCTGAGTGCGGCCTCCAGCGCCATGTCTGCGCATGCGCGATTTCATCAGCGGGGACCGAGAGATGCGCATCGATCACGGTCCATGGGCGCGGTTAAAAGTTACAAGTTGACACTATGCAGTTTCAAGTGTTATTTTACGCAGGGCCTGCCTCGCTTGAGCTAAGCTTCGGAATGGATTTCTGTTCCGTGTTGCGAGAGCTCATAACCAAAACGGGGGAAAAGAGAGAGCGACTTTTCTCCTGGAAACCGTTTTCGTCAGCATGAAAAAAAATTATGGCGTTTTACGTGCCAAAACCACTTTCTGATGATGAGGCACGCAGTAGTGGAGGACTCCGGAAATTTCGACCACCTGGGGTTCTTTAACGTGTACCTAAAGCTAAGTGCACGGGTGTTTTCGCATTTGGCCCCCGCCGAAATGCGGCCGCCGTGGCTGGGATTCGATCCCACGACCTCGTTTCGTCAGCGTTGCATTATGTTAAAGTAAGAAGCGTGCGCATCACAACTTTATCCGCAGAGTAGAGTAAAACGCAGATACTACAGTTAAACAGTTTTTCTTTGTAGTATACTTAAAAATTGCCGACGATTACGTTACTTCCTAATGCGAAATTTGAGCGCAGCAAATAAGCTGTTTCACCTTTTCGATAGATTGAGGCAAAGAAATCTAGCAACACATGTATGCGCTATCACAGAATTTTTTTTTTTCACACGTATTCCTTTAACAAAGACTTCACTAACAGTTCTTGACAGTCATGAAGGAAGCTTTGTGGTCGGAGAAATAGACTGATATATGTTCGACTTGGTACACGAATGCTTGATTCTCAAAGACGAGATGTATACAAGTGCCTCGCGAGGTTGTCACAGCCGTGGGACGCGTTACGAGCGAGAGGAACGGGATGTTCTCCCGCATAAGTGTTAGGAAATTGCTGTTTGTCTTTATGTCAAGCCGCCACCGATCTGGCTCTCTGATTGCCACCGCACAGGGCGAACGGCAGCGGCAATTTCGGCTCGGGCGGTGCACATATACAGATCCGCCGCCACCGATCTGGCTCTCTGATTGCCACCGCTCAGGGGTTGCATTGGAGGAGGAGCGAAGAAAGGAACTAAGTTGGAGCCGGCGCTTTGACAACCGGAGACTCGCAGGAAGAGGGGGGAGGGGGGCGGCGTGTACACCCAGCGGCAAACGATGGGGGCAGAAGCGCGCGCAGCAAGCGGACAACACGATAAAGGGAGGAGGGAAGAGATAGCAGCGACTGACTGATGCCGCTGACGCCGATAGTGAGTCAACCCCAGCTGCGGAGTTGGTTTCAGGGACAACGAATAACCGGCGCGTCGGCAACTGAAGAGCACCCTATCCGCCACACAAGAACAGGGGGGGGGACCCTTTCCTCCTCTTTCTGCATGGCGGCGACGGTGTTCTATGCAGTCACGTTATCTTGACTCTCTAGCGGCGTCAGCGGCATCCAGCGGTATCAGTCGATCGCTGCTAGCGCTGGGGGGATGAAAGGGGGGCGGAGCTGGTTACGAGGCCGACGACGACGCCGACGCGAAACCCAGGAACGGACGCCAAAGAGCTGCGCTCTAAAACAGAACGATTCTGCGTCTCTCCTGTTGTGTTGATTTCAAGCAATCACTTGGTGCTCTTTAGTGCGAGTCATACGCATTGCGATACTGCATCGCCATGTTGCCCATGCACTGTAAACGAAAATAAACCCACATGGGAGTTTTTAACAGGTGATGTGCCCTAAAACCCCCTCCTCGAATATTTACTCCGATGTATGGGAGCAAAACAGCGCCATTCCCTCGTTTCACTCCGCTCGCTAGCTGCGGGAGTATTAAGGCGACATGACGCGATTTTACTCCGCTTCAAAATCTTGTTCTCCCCCGTGAAACTCCGACAAGGAGTTTCAAAAAACTCCCCTCCGCCGAAACAGGTTGGTCACGTGGCGCTTCCCGTGAGGCTGTGCGCCTCGCCAGCGACCGGGCGCGTTCGGCGGAGCCGGCAGTGCTCATGGCTGACGGTTTGTTTACATCTGTCAAGTGAGGTTGCGTGACAGCGTTTCGTCAATTTGTTCCCCGTATTTCCTTCCAGAAAGTGTTATAGGCATGCCTGAAGCTCACTGTATCTCAGCTTCAAGTACGTTAGCTCTGATCACGTTGCTGACAACGATGAATGCAAGAACAACGTTTTCAAGTGCGGAAAGAGGCTTAGGTATTGGCGGCGAGGAGTTACGGAGTCGCCATCTATCGGAAGCGCCTCGCTGGCGTAGTATGAGGGATCACGTGGCGCGCTCCTCATAGGTTTTGCTGTCAGCGCTCACTGAAAACACCAAGCGCGAGCTCTCCCAGACATTTCTGTAAGTACTTTCGAAACGAGAGAAGTTTCTTACTGTCTAAATAATAATGTTGGGCAAACTGAAAGCACACAATCGTTTACAGACGCTATCTCTTTACCGAATACGTACAGTGAACGCCACTGCGCGCAGTCGCCGCGATGGATTCTCCCGAACCGGCTTCTTACGTGAAAGGTAGGTAAATGCTGAGAGCAACCATCTGAAATATGTTCTTATAGTGTTTGTATAACTAAATGGAGCGTAATAGAATGAAGCCTCAATGCAGCGGTCGCGCAGATTCGCAGCGACCGACTGCGCGTCTGCATGCTTGTCCGCGCACTGTTTCGCTTTCCCCGCGCGCGCGTTTTTGCACCGTGCCATGAGCTTTAGGCCGCAGAATATGAGCATTTGACAGTATACAAGCAACCATTGTTGCGTGGGCGCTATCAGAGCTGTTCAAAAATAATTTCGTTGTAGAGGCATCGACGCCTACGGGGACTGTGATGTGCCGTCGCGACGATTCAATCTTTTTTTCTACTAAATTCTTTGACCTTTCAATACTATTTCCCGAGTTGCGTCGCACTGTATGTTTATCGGTGTTCTCAGCGTGCAATTCCCCGCTGCTCCTTTTTTGTAATCCAGTGCATTAATTCATAACACAAACATGACCATATGCCATGCTTTTTTTAAATGTGCTTCTTACCGCTGCCTTTCCACTCCACTGAACTTGCCAGTATCTATAGCATCGACAAGTTCATAGACCAAACCGTCATGACATTAGTCGGGCAGCGGACTCGGGCGAGCGTCTCAGTGCGCGTTTTCAGAACATCGCAGACCGGGCGCCGTAGCAGAAATCTTCCTCGCGTCTGTGCTTGCTGCATACCCGAGTTGTAGCCGATGACTGTTTGCCGCTTTTATGTTTCGCGAGCCAAGCTTCACACAGCTTCTTGTCCTGCGGCTACGTGTGAATAAGGCTGACACCGTGCTCCGTCGCGTGCGTCCGGCATTGCGGCACCGAGCAGTAGCCTACCATGTTGTGCGCCTTCAAAGGCAGCCACTACCTATTGTAGTGCTTTCAAGCGTTGTAAAGGAGACACTCGAAGCGGGAAAATCTCGCCACTAAATGAGGACCGCAGCGTACGAGGGAATTTAAACTCTCGTTTTCAGCTCGCTTCGGCGCGCCCGAAGCAGCCGACGCGGCCGCTATGCCCACGTGATCCCTCCTAGGACGTCATGCCGACGGTGGCGCCAGCTTTTCCAGTGGTGGAGCTCGAGGCCAATACCTCGAAGCTGCTCGTGATGTCGGCTCAGGTTCTGACTGTGTTTTTGTGCTGCATGACCGTGACTTGTGTTCTTCAGTACGCGAAATGCGACTTTTGTGTTCTTTTGGGTACTTGCTGACAACGTCCGGTGTAATGTTTGAAAGGGCCGCGTAGCAATGGCAACAGCAGCCACTGTTCGAGCGATGACGTCCGTGCTAGTCGCACATGAATGGCTTACCCAAAGGTCGTGTCGGTGCTGTGTTGCCAGTGAGAAAGACCGGAATTCAAGCAACGGTTTTATGTATCTGTGAACGGATCTCCTCGCTCGAAGAAAAACGGTAGACATAAGTAGCGTACTGTAAATAAAGCGTCTTATTGAGCGATGTGAATCGAATTGTTATCGCGCATATAGGTTTTGGTCACGTCGTTGCTTCCGATATTGCATTAATATTACGCTCTATCCGAGAAACTGATTTAGACGCATGCCTGCTGGCTCCGAGTTTAAGGATTCACTTGACAGATCAGCGATGTAGCTCCTTTTCACTACCGAGAGAGATTGCTTGGACGCAAAGCAAGTAGTGCGGTGTATAAAATGTATGACTGCGCATTTTTAGGCGTTACGTCGGCTGCTGCGGGTCATGCTCACACGTAATAATTTCTTGCTATGCTACCACTATATCACAAAAATTTAATTTTGCTATGAAGCACGCACACTTACATTTTTCTTGCTTAGTGTAACTAACGCACTATTTTTTGGCCGCGAACGTCGGCAGTGTGCGAAGTCGCTTCAGCACTCACAGAATGGCATGCTAATTTTGAAAAATTTCGCCATTAACTTTTTCTCTCACTATCCTGAATTAACAGTTTTGTGTTGATTAAAGTATTCTGTTAATTTCAGAGAGGCAGATCTCGTATGAAGTAGCATGCGAGTCGTAATTCCGAAAATAGCACGGCTGCTCCCTAGGCAGTTTCGAGGGACACGGTATCGTGGCTATATATACTGGCAGCGTTTCTTCTAGAGTATCGCGTGTACGTGGGATGTTTTTCGAATTGCTGCATTGGGCGTTTCTGAAATGTTTATGTATGTCGTGATATATGTGCTTTCATTGACTTGTTTCGTCGAATTTGACGCGGTCTCGTGTGCATATTTTGAAACTTGACCAGCAGCCTCTGCATGTAAAAATGTTCGCGCAAGCTCACGCGATGCCTCTTTTTATACTCCCGTTGCGCCTCGAAAAAACTCCGTCCATTGCAAAGCAAAAAATAAAGAAAAGACAGAAAAAAACTCCCATAATTCCACGTAAAAATACCGCTCGCACGGAGTAAAAATTCTACTCCGATCATACGGAGCATAATACACTCCGAACCGGGGGGTCGCTAGAGGACAAGCATTATACTCCCACCTGGGAGTTATTTCCTTTTACAGTGTGGCTAGGCGTTATCCGTTGTAAAATGTGCCTTCCATTCATCTTAAATAAAGCACAAAAAGAAAGCGCAATAGAGTCTTGACTATAAGTGCATGCTCTTAAAAAGCTCGCGATAAAAAAAAGCTCGCGATAAGCTCGCGCTGGTGCTACTTCATGAATTCCCGGTACAAACGCGTTTCTATCAGAAACTAATTAAAGTGAGATTGCGGGAGAGTGGGAAAAGCGAGAAGCACAGCTTAGTCTGTTCCCATACACGTGTCGGGGCTCAACAAGTTAGCCAGAAAACTGGACGTCAACTCTAAAACGAGCGTTTGAGCGCCCTGCCGTAGCAAATTGAATTCTGAGTTGAGTGTTCCTCGCCACAGGGCTTTCGCGCTAAAACACAAGCGGCGAGATTTTGTGAATGCTCTTGAGGCGGCTGCAAAAAAAAAAAAAAAGGCTTGCTTAAACAAAACCGTGGATCGAAACCGTTTGAAATTGCTTGAAATTTATTCCATCGACCTATAGCGTCATTAAGTTTTTTTTTTTTTAACGGGCACTTGAAAGTCAAGCTCGGTTTTAACCCGCGACCATGAACCTCGATTTGAAATCTCTCCACTCGTACCCTCTTTATCAGGAATAAACTAACTCAATTTTGCGACCTTGAAAAGTGAACGTGCGGTGCGTGAATGCACTTTACGTTGAGCCTGCCAGCCTCGGCTTTCGAGCCACATTAATTCGACTTGATGTCTATCACAAATTAAGATTGTGTCTATTCTTCGACCTATCTGAAATGGTTTCAGATCCTGGGGCCATCGTAGGGGAAAAAATGGTTTTCATGATTTTTTCATGATTATACGTTCGAAAAACGGGAAGGGCGTCCACTCTGCCACAGCAAATAGTTCAGAGACTCTATATACGCGATTACTATTACCGTATTTTTTGAATTCGACAGCTGAGTGAGTGAGTGAGTGAGTGAGTGAGTGAGTGAGTGAGTGAGTGAGTGAGTGAGTGAGTGAGTGAGTGAGTGAGTGAGTGAGTGAGTGAGTGAGTGAGTGAGTGAGTGAGTGAGTGAGTGAGTGAGTGAGTGAGTGAGTGAGAATACTTTATTTCGAATCAGAAGGATTCGCGTCCGGCGAGTTAGTGGGCTGGGGCATCCCCCGAGGTTACGGCCAAGAGTTCTTGCCTCTCGGCGGCTTCCTCGGCCCGCTGGACTGTCCAGAGTTGGTCTTCCAGGTTCGAGCTGAGCAGCGCGGCCTGCCATTGCGCGCAGCGCCTGTCTGTCGATGGAGGCTTCGCTCGTATTGTCCTGTATTAGCCTCTGACATTCCCGTAGCATATGTTCTAGCGTGGCTGTGGTTCCACACACTTTGCATCCATCTGTTGTGTATATGTCTGGATAAATAGCGTGCATTAGTGTCGGACTCTTGGCAACTGAGTCGGACTCAGTTGTCGCCACTGCACAGCTTGCGATGTACTGACTTCTACTGAGATCGACAGCTGAGACTGAATGAATATTTAAACCAAGGCTTCTGGAGCGGGCAAGCTACACGCATAGCGAGTCGAGTTGAAGCATATCGTCCCCGTCTTCCTCTGGCGCTTCGACTCTACTCGTTATGGATATTTAAAGTTTCCTACCGCCGCCTACTGTAATCGTGCGCGATTCCGCAGTCATGCGTAGGCTACCCATGTGCACTCGTTGAGCACGTGCACATACTCCTTCTATGCCATATGCGTAGTACGCACGACTTTAGGACTCTGCGGAGCCGCGGCTAGAGTGTACTTGAAAACCCGTGGCCCTCTCCATGCTCAGTACACCTTACCGCACGTTCAGCTGCGTTCGATTGCATTCTTTCGTGCGTGACCTCGGCTGCCGGCAGTTATTTGCGAAACCTCGATCGGTTGCGCGCGACCGCCGAATTCGGCTTTCCTTCAGAACTCCCGTAATGTATGCACATCCAGCTCGCTGAAAAGACGCCCTTGCTCAGCGTTGTTGAATATTATATGGCGTGTTTCATGAAGAATTTCGGTTTGGCCCCCTTCCCACCCTGTTTGTCCCGCCTGTCTCTCGCTGTGCAGAAGCGAACGTGTGCCCCTGCGCGCGCGTGCTAACTCTCACCGCTATGCTGAAAAGGAAAAACCGATAGTTATATACAGCGGATAAGTCATGGCTCCGATATTCATAGAGCTGCGACAGGTCTCCCAGCAACAACCTTCATTTCCTTGTGGGAACGGGATTGCTATGTGCCGTACGTGTCCGCTGCATTCGTTTGGGTGGCTTTCAGATTGTTTACGGAACATTGCACTGGCTCATGCGCTACGGCGGCGCCCTTTACGTTCGACTGGTCGCAGTTGAGCACTCGGAACGCGTTCGCCTGGTTCGTTCTGCTTCGAGCTCCAGGAGCGCGACCGAGAATCGGCAGGATTCCGGTCACGTGTTCCTCTGATTGCTCTGTGGGAGGAACTGCACGTTCGGCTCGGGCAGGCTTTACTCTACAGATGACTCCAGTGTCGAGAGGCCTCCGCATCGGTGCAAACCGTGTCGTAGTGCGGCGATGATGGAGTCTAATGCGGCGTTTATTTGTACCTGTCTGTGACGGGAAAGCCCGCCATGGTCAGCGTGGCGTTCTGCTGTTGAGACAGATATAGCAAGGCGGATACATAGCGATACCGCCCGGTATACCTCCCAAAGCGGGTCGCAATGACGTCATGCGTGTTGACAACGCCTACTCTACTCATACATTTCACGATTTTTCGGAAAAGGACGAACGCACCGTATCTCAAGGGAAGCATACATTCGGCCTTGCAAGTTTTGAGCAGTCTTTTGACACCAAAACGGCATAAGATGGAGTATACTTTGGGAAAATCGGGACGTCACACTGACCCACCCGCGTTGATGTCTCAGCGCGAAATAAAAAAGAGACGGTCGTTTCATCCTTGTTTTGTGCACCCGTAATTAACCACTTTCCTCCAAATTAATGCCAGTTAGAGCTCTGAAGGGGTATTCTTCGAGATCATGCAGACTGTGTCTGTCTTTTATGCGTGCCCGTGTAACGGCGGACGATGACAGAGTCCACGCATGTGTTGCTGGACTGGCTCCTATTGTTAAGAATGGCCCAGCTGAGGTGCAAGTGTTGCCAGCCAGTTGCGACGACGGCGGCGTCAACTTTCAAGGAACGACACCGTTACGCTCTAGCCTCGTCGCCGTTGTGACTGAATGAGTTCGACGAAGCAGGCTTTGTGCCGTAACACGACACCGCCAACCGGGTCGGCCGCGAGCGGGGGAGTTCCCGCGGGAACGTCGTCGGGGGGCCCTTCCCATGCGCCGACCAAGACGCAGGACAATGGCTACCCGGGCGCGCCGCGAGGGTCAGCTCCGAATTTTACGAAATTCGTGTGATGTCGGTTTCGGACCGTGAACCTATGTGTGTGTGTGAGTGTGTGTGTGTGTGTGTGTGTGTGTGTGTGTGTGTGTGTGTGTGTGTGTGTGTGTGTGTGTGTGTGTGTGTGTGTGTGTGTGTGTGTGTGTGTGTGTGTGTGTGTGTGTGTGTGTGTGTGTGTGTGGGTGTAAGCCGTCCCGGAGATAGGCGGCGTGTTTACAATGACTGGACGAACGTTTCCGTCTCCTTGGAATCAAGGGGGGGACCGAGTGTTTAAAGCCGCTGTTGTGCGTATGCTCGACACACTTTCTTAAGCAGTCATGTTAGACTGAGACACGCTCTCAAGCAGTCGTATTAGGCTGACGTACTTTCTCTCGAAGTCATGCTAGACTGATGAACTGCATGTAAATACTGTAAATAAACCCTTATTCCTCGTTCTCGATGAGAAGCAGTCCTTCCCTTCATCAACGTCCTCAGCGTGGACAAGTTGGACGGCGGCATGGGCCAGCTACCTTCTAATTCATGCCGGACTCCAATCTTGACAACGGATCACAAGCGATGGGATTGAGCCCCCAATCATAACACTATACGGCCACTGCAAATGCGACAGCTACGCTGTACAAGTCAGTCGCTGTCACACGGGAGAATACTTAAACCATGGCCAGTTAGTGACCATGAAAGGAGAGCTCTCACTGGAGTGAAACACTTATTTATTTGTCCATGTGCTCAAAATATGAAGGACACTTCTATGCACAGTAACAGCGCGCTCGTTGTTGTTCTTGCTTTATTTTTTATTTTACTTTCACTCGTGCATGTGTTGGTTCTTGCGCGTGCTAAAGCTCACGTTTTATTTACTTATTTTTCATTGTAATTATTAATTTCTTGAGCACTTTCAGATTCACTAAACGCGTGTAATAGAGCAGCCGGTGATGTATACTGCTTTCAACCTCTCCAGCTGAACCCGATTTAAGCCTGCCTACCTATATACAACTACACTGTCCCTCCGTGTAGTATCTAGGTGTAGCCGGCGCCGCCTGAAGGCGCTATCATCTCCCAAATATCATGTATTAAAAATAGTGTCCCTTTAAAGGAGGCACTTCGTACAGCCTGTCGAAACGAGATTCGTGTTCTCGTCAGGCTGTTGTCGAGTGGAGCGTGTCCGCTGTCGTCACTCTGAGGAAGACGCACGCAGTTAAGAGCGCTTCAATCCGTCTCAAGTGTACGCGCACGGCCTTTCTGTGCTGTATAGCTCACACTCGCCGAGACGTGCATGTTTCGATCGCAGCGCGCTCGTCGAGCACTTGCCGTGCGCCTCAGACGTCGTCACCTTCGCTTGCTTTGCCCGTCTTTTGCTTTCCTTTCTTTTTTCTTAGCTCTGATCGCGGCGCGAGTTCTTTTCCTAATGAGGTGCTCGTCCCTATTCGTTCTAATGGTGCACCGTACCGGAGGTCTTATGCGCGCTCGGTAGATGATGCGCGTCTCTGACTTTCGGGTATCCGAAGAAGCAGTGCCGCAGAGCTCTCGCGCTTTGCGAGTGTCATCAATAGAGTCGAAATAAAAAAATAAACATGAATGAAACGAAGCGAGATAAAAAAGAGTCAATGTGAAGAGGAGAAGGCGCTATTTTCTGCAACCTTTTAGGGAGTACGGCTGTGCGCCTTGGCGATACAGAGGGCGACATAAAGAACAAGGATTAGGAAACGCAAATTGAGGGTAGGGGGAAGTGGGCCGGGGAGTCTCCGTGGATTAGAAATCACTCTGCGTGTTCACTCAGCTGACGGAGCCCTTAAAGCGGCACCAGCCTTGCACGAGTCTCACCGAGGACGTGACGGATGGCTTTTCGTTCTATACTCGCGACTTCTTCTTCTTATTATTATTATTCTGTAGTGATCTCTCTTACTGGAGCTCGAAATGATAAAGAGCGCAACAAGGTTAGAAGGACTCTTCTCCTTTGTGTGGTATTGTGAAGTCGGGTGTCCGTGCGGCCAACGAAGGTTCCATGGATGGTGCCGTGCCAGGTGCCGGGAGAAAGAAGGGTCCCGAGCGACGTTGAAGTGAATGAAAAAAGGATTATATTTTTAAAAAAATACATGGTTCAGTTTTACAACACGGCTCCAACTATCGGAGCACACAACGGTAGCGTCTTTGCCGGTCCGAGCGTCTCCCTCTTTTTTTCTTCACAGTCGTCCAGATCCGCTTTTTATGCCTTTTTCTTCCCTAATTCACTAGCCAATCACAAACGCCGAATCGTTCACCATCTCTGTCGACCCTTACTAGCCGCCATCTTGGTGCTCGTGTCTGCCACTTGGTGCTGCTTTCTCCAATGTGGGCCTCCACCTGGCAAACTGAATCTGCTGTCGACGCTTTCCCCGGGTGTTCTCGACTATGAGCCTGTCATCAATCAGTGGCCTCTTCGTGACGGACAGGAGGACGCCGTCGCTGTCTTGGAGCGAAATGAATGGTGAGGCGTGAACGTCAATCGTGACAGCTGCATGTCGCTCGTGGGGCACCCTCTGTTCTAGGGGATCGCCAGGCACAACAGTGGCCAATCCCACACGTATGTGCCACGTTGAAAAGGACTCAACGTCGACGATGCTTGCTCAGTTCTCGTATCACACGGCTAGACGCAAAATTGTACCGCACATATATATCGTCAAAAATGCGGTGGCAGAGTGTGTTTGCCCGCGCTTTAATATTGAATTCGTAGCAGCTGCGCCGGCTATAACGTCTGGCAACGCCGTTTTTCGAAGCATTATATTACCGCATCTTTCTTATTCGAATAGTTGCTAATTTTCCACTTTCTTCTTTAGAACCAACGTACTTTTTTTTTTTATCATCTGATGAACCTATCCAAACTCGCTCGCTAACGAACTTCTTACAGGAATGGGACACAGAAAGGCTGGCACAGAGTCGCTTCCAGCATTCTAATCCTCGCCTCTATCGCTCCAAAGCAGTCTTCATTTCTATTCCTTGACCGCCCCCCCCCCCTTTTCTTTTTCTCAAAGAAGGACGCGAGATGCGACTCGGCGAATGGGTGTCCCGTACGGAGCGGGCTACCGTGAGCGCGGAAACTCGGCCCTTTTCGAGCGCCGGTCACGTCTCCGCCCAGATCCTGCGCACTCGCCGGGCGCCGTCCTTGAATCCACTTCTGTGCGCCTCTCTTGAATTCCAGATTTTTCCTTTTCTTTCTTCTTTCCTTTCTTTCTTCTCGCAGACGCCGGCGCTAGGTAGTAGAAGCCTGTATTAAAACTCTCGAATCCGCGGCGGCAACGGGTCTGGCATCAAAGGGTTGTTTCTTCGAGAGGCGGCCGCTTCGAAGGGGCCGCAATAAACATACCATTTCGCAAATGAGCCTATTTCTTCTTCGGCGCCAAGGTGGTGTGGCATCATTCTCGCTCTCGCGCTTCTTTGTTTCGTTCTTTCCTTCTTTTTTTTCTTTCTTTCTTTCTTCATTTGTGTCTTTTCGCTATAGCGCTGCGTGGAAGCCGTTTTCGGACCGAAGGATGCGCCTCTCTTCGGCACGAGGAGAGAAACTAGCTGGTGGCGTTTCCCCTTTCCTTGACGCAACAATTGCGAGCTACGCTTGGGAGAGGCTGTGCGAGACTGGCGTCCTACGGCCTTTCCGCTCTTTCTTTCTTCCCCCTCTTTCGCGTTAATCTATATAGTGTCGTTCTCGGCGTGCGGGCCTCCCGAAAGGCGCACGCCGGCCGCACTTGGAGAAATGAAACAAGTTTTTAATAAAATGCATCCCGAGTGGCACGTGGCCCGCGGACTGGCCTCGCACCCCCGTCGCCGCCGTCTTTAAGGCACGTTTATAGTCCGACGTTATCGTCGCGCCGGCGAGCGTCGTTACGCAGCGTCGGAGCACGTTGGCCTACGTTGGAGCGCGTCCGGTTACGTTGGCAGTGCCAGTGCTTGGAACCACCGGTCGGTCTATAGACGCTGTTGTTCTCGCCAACGTGACGTAACGTGTGCGCGCGTTCACGCTACGTTGGACTATATTTTGGCCTTTAACGTGTATCGGTCAAGGCCACGGTCAGCGTGCAGCCTTGCCAAGCGCTACGCGCCGGACCTTTGCTGCGCGGCCCGCACGAGCGCTCGCAGCGCGATTAGATGCGCCCGTCTCCTGATGTCTGTACTGGCAAGAGGTAGGACGCGAACGACTGTACGCTTGACCGATCGATTGAGCGCTCGATCGAAAGGTTTTGCGAGCCGCCCTATTTCTCCGCGGCACGCACGCAAATTTCGCCCAGTGCCTCGAGGTCTGCAGCAGCAGCTCGTTTCGCGCTCCGTAATAATTTCATACTGCCCAAAGTGCGCACTAATTATGAGAAACAAACAGTTCACTCGGCAGCCATATCATCACGGAATGCATTACCGTTTGTCATAAAACTCCAGAAACGCCATCGATTTCGTGATGAACTGAAAAATGTTCTGTTATGTGAAATGTAAGTGACACTATGCACTGTATAATCCGATTTTGGTTTTAGACCTGCCATTCTTATGTACTCCAACATGTAACTACTTTTTCTTCTTTATTTTTTCTTTCTTCATCTTTTGCTTTAGTTTTATGTAGTTTCGCAGTATTGCTTACTGCCGATATATTGTCTATTAATTACTTCATCTAGTTATATCTGTATTTCATTATTTATCATTACTGCAATTGTACCGATTGAGCTGCTGTTGCTTACCAAATAAACTTTTATGTTAACCATGAACAGGAGGTCCCAATTCAGTTTTAACTATGGGGCCTCCTTCTGTATACCATTATCTGTACAGTATTTTTATGTAATAATAGAAATTGATTGATTTATTTATTTATTGATTGATTGATTGATTGATTGATTGATTGATTGATTGATTGATTGATTGAAAACAACTTTAATATGGGGTGTCGTTTAGTGTGCGCGATTTCTATTTCTGTTCTTGTGCAGCTTTTGCGAGCTGTTTGCCTACTATCGACCCCTGTATAGCGCCCTTCCTGTCGGATTCATCTTCCTTAGAGCCAGTAAAAAAAAAAATCCAGCAGGACCCATCTCAGGATGAACATTGTCGTTAATGTGACCAAGAGTTGAAGCAGTGTCCAGCGGCACACCGTATCGCCACCGCAGAGACGCGTCACGTACGAGACGCGTATGCAATCGGGCTCCTCTCTCTCTCTCTCTCTCTCTCTCTCTCTCTCTTTCGCGTTTCCCTCTGGACACGCCGCGCCATCTAGCGCCGCCGGCAGCGAAGTCCGCGCTTGGCGCGTGTGTAAACATATATATTCGCGCAGGATTGCCGGAATGTATAGGACGTCATTGAAGAGCGGCACATACCCAGTCGCACATACCCAGTTACCCAAGTTGGCGTCCAAGAGGTTCCTCGCAAGAACGGCGCATACCCAGCGGCAGAGTCACGTGGCCGCGGAACTCGCTCTGCACAGAGCAACGCCGCGGCGATGCGCTGTCGTGTACGAAACGCCAGTTGTGGTACATGCGCACGCTTCTGCACGGCGCCACCGCCTTGCTTTCGCGAGGTGAACGCACAAATCAACGCAGAATTGGTTCTGGATGTACTCTTGCACTTGAATTTATGCAGCCGGCGTGTGGAAGACGCAGGTTGTCCGAGGTATAGCGCCGCGGCCCCGCAGGTTGTGAAACAACGCGTAAATTACGAGCGGGTACGTTTTACTGCCCAAGGTAATGAACACCATCTCTCAGAGCTGAATAGCGCTGTAGGAAAATATGCAAAACTGCACATGGTGCGCGCAGGGTAACTCGGCCGTCCATTGTGACGAGGAACAGGGAGGATAGTCACTCGCGCCGCACGCAGCGTGCCGTCGTCTCACCAGCACTGCAGGCGACAGGCTTTTCTAAATTGGAGGACCATTAGGGTGTTGTCGTGACGCTGTCTCGTCTTTCTGTTTGCGCGCGAGCGAGCTAGCGCGAGAGAAAGACGCAGTCGCCGCCGGTCGCAGCAGCCCCGCATGACGCGGCTTTTACTGCGCTGGCGCTTGCGGGTGTCCAAGGTTTACGGCTGCAGCTTTTCCCGCCGACGGCAGCACGGGTGCGCGCGCTGTGTGCAGGTGCTTCGTACGCTGCGCACTGTCTCTGTAAACGGGGCCGTTGTGTCAGCTGTGGCAAACTTCTCTCTCTCTCTCTCTCTCTCTCTCTCTCTCTCTCTCTCTCTCTCTCCTTCGCTGCATACGTCGTGCGACCGAAATAGGCTCTTAAAAATGCGAACCAGCTTAGCCGAACACTTTCAAAAAGGAATTCGGTCCTTACTTTGTATGTTAATGACTTAAACGAACGGTGGATTCATATTTCGGTCGGCCGTCATCGCCGCTGCCGCACTTGGATGACATACTATATATAGCCGGGCTACTGCACTACAGCCCATCGAGTACAATAAATAGCCCGGCACTGTAGCAGCATGTTATTCGGGCACCTTCACTGTGAGCGCGCCTGGTATGTAGCTTGCAAGAGCCGTGAAGCTGAATTCGCTTGCGAACGTAAGCGGCGCTTCAACGGAATTTACGCATACATTTAGCTAAGTTTCCCTGCTCCTGTGCCGATTTTCAGCCGCATACAGTGTTTTCTTTAATAGGTTGATTTACAATTAGCGTACTCAGTGTTAGCGTAAGCTAATCAGCCGAGTTTAGATTTTTTTCGCGCGCCCATTGTCGCTCATTGTACTGTTCAGATTAGCCAGAAGCCACTTGGGTACGCTGTTTTAAAATCAAACTAATGATCGTGATCTGTGGACGCTGAAGCTTGGCATCGCTCTCCCTTCTGAACGGTGGCGGGGGCTCATTAGATAGCCCATTAGCAATGACGACTGCTGAGGCGAAATCTCGAGCTTTGCCTAGAAAGGCAGCAGAGTTTCGGGTGAATAAAACGTGCTTTCTAGACGGCTGAACTCTGGCGTACTCGGTAAACAAGGCTGGTGTAATTTAAAGATTCCGCTCGCTAGGTTCTATAACTCTATTATCGTGCACCGTCCACGGCCGACCGATCATGTCATAATGCAGGAGGAGCACCGCTCTCACCACTGGCGAAGCGCGAGAAGGAATAGTATTGGATTATATAGAATCGCTTCCTTGTAAAATAACAGCCTTGAAAGTGAATAATAATCTGATTCACACCCTTACGCGCTTTTTGGGTGTAATGGTGTGAGTCATGGATTAATTTGAACCCTTATGCATTTTTATGGCTGTCAATTACTTTCACAGTTTATGGGGGCACGCCAAGAGGCGCTCATATTGTAAGAGAATGTGAATGTCCTCAAGAAAGCGGAGACCTCCTTTTTTAAGCTAAGCCCCTCCTTATAGGGCACTATTTTGCTTTCGCACGCACGAAATCTTGAATTTTAATGGTATGGTTTGATACAGGCCGCATTATAAGCGCGCCTGCAACTTCGGCTAGTTCAATATGAGAGAGTTCAGAGAGAATCCGCGGCCTGCATTCGCATCGGAAGCGAAAGCCTCCTGCAACACAAGCCAACACACGTATGGAGTTAGAAGCGCTAAGAGAGAGAACACCGAATTCATTTTTGAAACGATTAACAAGTGATGCGTGGATACGAACCGGACATGGGATGTACTAACTGCCTCTCGGACGCTTTTGCCACGCCGGACATTTTTGCCGTTGCCGCCTCCAGAAAACAACTTGCGCGCTCGCTGTCGTGTTGGTAGAGACGGCGCGATATACTGCGTCGGACTTCTTTGACTCACCGCCATCGGGCAGCTGCAATGAAAGGCACGTGACCGTTTACGCCCCTCGGCAAACGAGTCCGGTGGCACCGGTATACACCGACCAGTGAACACGCCGCGTTAATTCTTTTCATTTGCCTTTTTTTTCCGCTCCCCTTTGCGACGGTTATGGGTAAACACGTTTCAATCGCAGGAAGGGTTTAACCCGTAGGCAACACGCCAGACAGCTGCTGATACATGTACCTGTGCCCTTGCACGGCTAACTATACGGCTAACTACGGCCTGGTTGCTAAACTTGGGCGCTTTTCCGCGCGCTCGCGTACTTTCCCCGGGCTCGCCATCGCGTTCGTGGCCCGGGGGAAAAAATAAATTAAATAAGAAGAAGCATTCCTCCGCTTTAAGGCACGCTCGCCTTCCACGAACCCGCACGGTAAACAACATTCTCCGTGCGCCATGTTCACCTTCGTCCGAATGCTATGTCGTTTGCAGCGGAACGTCTCGCAGATATGGCCATCGCAGCGCACTTGTTGGAATCTGCGATAAGCGAAGCTCTCTTGAATCTTTCCCGTTAGATTTCGCGCGAAGAAACGCGCGACGTGTGCAGTTATATTTTATTTCCAGATTATTCTTCACCCACATCCACAACGTCGACGGGCGAGACACCGACGCCAAACCCGTAGATCGAAAGAGACGGGGTGACTACAGGTCCTCACCGCTGCGACCGAGCAGCTGTAATGCGATGGCGCGCTCTCAGGATTCGGCCCACCCACGTCCGTGTTAGCGCTACGTGCGGGATCCGCACGCGCTACGAACCGCATGGAGAGCTCTTGCGCAGGGCCACGTCGCGCGCGTGTTGCCAGGATAGGCCTGTGCGCACGTCGCCACCTTTGAATACACTGCCTCCAGAATCGGCCCAGTTTTGGTTACACCATCTCCAGGATCGGCCCAGATAACTATAGATAGCTTGCACTTGACGTCGCGGACGCAGCTGTCTCCTGGATGTAGCCAGTAGACTGCGCGAGAAACCGTAGAGCACCCGAAACGAAGCACGTAAATAGAGCGCCGCTTTAAAGGCACACTGAGGAGGAACACTTAATTGATATATACCGATAAATTATTGGTTAAGAACTATATTTCCGTTAAGTTTGTGGTTGGAGGTTTCTTAAGAAAAGAGAAAATTGCGTTGAGAGTTCTGCTTCTTGAATCTTGCGCCGAAACTCCAGCGTCGGTACGTCAAAGAGGAAGCTTTAGGTCGAGTGCTCCTATATATATACATGGGAAAGGAGAACTCGTTTCCCTCGGCAACCACTGCACCAAATTTGATCAGGTTTGTTCCATTTAAAAGAAAAAGTTAAAATCTACTGACTGTTGGCAGCGAATTGTCGGTTTGGGTTGTCAATGCTTTCATGAAATTGTTAAATGTCGAAAATATTAATAAAACGAAACTATACAGTTTACAACTCTGTAACTCAGCAATGAAACGCGATATAACAATGCTGCCAATTACATATAATAGTACATGTAAAGCGGACAAAATTAATGCATTACACATGGCCCTCGAATTTATCACTAGTATTTGGATAGGACTGCTGCAAAGCCCTTGTAGACAATGTAACAAATTCACGTAAAACAAGAAAGGACGTATGACATTTGTCCGCTCTGAATTCTCTTGTGGATGCAGTTTACAGAACTGCGATATCTGTTCTAGGTGTAGAGCTACGAATTTGTAAACTTCGTGCTTCTATATTTTTTAAACTTACCGATTTTTGAAAATTACGTTCAAGAAATTCAGACCCTAAATCGGAATTCCGCTTCCAACAGTCGCTATAATTTAGCTTTCTCTCGCAAATGCAACAAATTTCATTAAAATCGGCCCAGTAATTATCTCAGAAAAGCGTTTCTACATTCTGCATGTATTTGAGAGAGAGAGAGAGAGAGACGAGAAAGGCAAGGAGGTTTACCTGAAGGTATATAACCAGCTTGCTACCCTGCACTAGGGAAGGGGAGACAGAAAGATCTTCAAAAAAAGGGAAAAAGAGTCCACACACGTGAAAAGAGTGGGAGAGGGAAAACACACACTTACACAAAGGAACGCAGGAGTGTCACGGTCGTTCAAGCAGCTCGCTTGACCGGAGAAACCTCGGTAGCGCCCTCACCTCCTTCTGGTGTGAAGGTCGCATCAGCCGGCACTCCAAGATTGTCTGCTCAGAACGCGGCCAGCCATCGAGGCGCACGAACGTTGTCGCGAGCGACTGTCTTGACGAGCTGTAGCGAGGTCAATAACAGAGGATATGTTCGATTGTTTCCTCGCTGCCGCAACTATCACAGGTTCCGATTCCGATGCGGCAAGCAAATTCATTCGTGAAAGACACTCCTAGCCATAGTCAGCAGAGGACAGTTCTCTCGATTCGGGAGAGTCAAGATGGAATGCGTAGTCGGAGGGACCGGTCCAGGCGGTGCATTCGAGTATGTCGGAAAGCTGGCTTGTTCCGCGTGAATCGTTTGGCATCACGCGCTAGTATGCGAAGCTTTGTTGCTGCGTCAGTATCGTAGCTGGGCCCGAGCTAAAGCTTCCTCTCAATGTGACGTCGCAGATTTAGAAGTATTTTCTTGTATTTGGGCCGTTGTGGCTCGGTAAATTTAATGGAAACTCGTTACATTCAGTCTTTGGCTCTTTTAGAATACATGGAAGAAAAAAATAGCAGAAAAGAAAGTTGGCTTCGCCAGATCAGACGCCATCGAAATCCACGATGTCACTGGCAACGTTACGTCACGGTGCGCCAGAGCGGGAACGTCTATGGCGGAGTCTCCACCCGTCTTTCGGGAGTGCGCGTGTTGCGGCTTACCAATTAAGCCGCCCATTACGGCGAGGGTGGCTTTCTTTTTTTCGTTGTTGTAGACGGGCAACGTAAATACCGCGCGGCTCAAATAATTTCTTCCCTCTCTCCGGTGTCGCGCGCGGTCTTCCGCGGGCGATCGCGAGCGTCGGCCAACTTCGCGCCGCGTCACATCCTAGGCGCGCGCGCCCTCCTCCACTCTCTCCCGGCTTTGTGCTCGCCTGCGCGATGGCGGCTCTGCGAGTTGTTTTGCGCCGGGCGAACGCGCGCCCTTGAACTTGAGCGCGCGGGCGTCGCGAAGGAAAAAAGAGCAGCAGCGGCGGCGGCGGACGACGGCGACGCAATGGCCGCGCACAGCTTGCCAGGAACATGCATACACACGCACGCCTCCCTCGGCTGCGCCGACGTCCACACCTCGCGAACGTCTGCGCGCTCGCGTTGCGTGCGTTGTATGCTACGTTCTCGAGCGGTGGCGCAAGGACTCGGGATAGCGAAACACATGTTCGTCACGAAACGGACAGGCTGGTGCGGCGCGCGTTTCGCTGCGCTGGCCCCTTAAGGAAGATGCGGCCGCGTGTAATGGTTATGCGTTACGCTGAAGCGAGGCCTTGCGGCACAGCTTTGCAGGGACGCTGAAGGGCAACGCACTAAATCACTTTAGACGTTATCATTCACATGGCGGGAACATGATTCGTTATTACTGGGAAAAGTGATAGCCAAACTTCCTTTCCTTTTTCTTTTTCTGTTCTTCTTGTCGATTATGGGCTGCTACGAAGTGCACCTACCGGATTTCAAGCTGACTTTCAAATGGAAAGTTCTTGAAACTTTCTATTACGTTGAGTCTTTGGTGCCTTTGAATGCAATGTAACTATAGACCCGACTAGAGTTGTCAAAAGCCATCACGTCACGGGGAGCTGACGCTAGAACTTCAGAGCGCTGTCGCAACCAGTCTTTCGTATATTGCTTTTTCATTATTTTTTTTTTTGCTCCATAATGTAAAAGTTGTCATTTCGTTATTACAGAAGCCCAGTTTATTAATACAGCTTTTTTTTTCTTTGCCCGCGTTGCCACACGACATAATGTCAGAATTAAATGAAATGTAAGCTAACAGGTTTATTTAATGCAGATGCTGCAATTAAATGCGACTTACACAATGTATTGTCATTGATACGTCCTTTATAGTTTTCAGGTTATTAACTTCTCAACTTCACACCTCTAAGCGCAACTTCGCCATGCTCCTCTTTTAGTGTTTCTGCATAATCAGCAAGTGACAGACGCTCGAGCGTGAGGCGTGCGTAAAGCCTGTCTGGACCGCGTAGCTAATACAACGCATTCTGTGCAATCTGGGCGGCGAAGGATGCCGTTTATCAGCGGAGAATATTCAAGCCGCAATCGCAGGTTGAACTTTCGTTTCGCAGTTATCGCGTCAGTGCCCGACATCGGAACCTAATTGCATGCAATGCTCGCATTTGGGTTCCGTTGCGGTACCGTGCGGGTGCAGCAGAGTGCAGTGTCACTTCAGAAAGTTCAAGTGAAGTACCTTTACTAGCGTTGCACGTTTACTTCAAAAAATAAATGGAAAATTTGAAGCCTTGTTGTCTGCTTGGCTCATTTCGCGCGTTTGGCTCACTCTGTCGTAGCGTCTGATAATATATTCGATGCCTCACGTACAACCTATTTAAGGCCATTTCGTAGCGTCTGCAGTTGCCACGACATAGTTTTACGGACGCTTTTAATGCGTTCGCATTCTTTGGCGAGTACCCCAGCAAAATCTGTCCATCACGGGAAAAGTGTAATGCCTTGCATCTGCACACGCACAAAAAAACTTAATTTGCGAAGTCATTACATTTAATGGCTATAGTAGTTTTATAAGCGATAAGGAACAATTGAAAAATGAAAATTGATCATGACCCTTGTAAGATTTAAGCATACCCATAGGGATACATAGGGTGGCATAGAAAATGCATGGGGAAGCCTGTAGTAGGGGTGGGCTTTCCGAAATTGGGCAGTGGGCCAGTTTGAAGTTTTGGTGTGGGCCAACTGGATATTTGCGGGTGGGCGAACTGAAATTTGGGGGTGCGCTTACACATACTTAGACAACTCTAGTGGAGTTTCTGCATAATTTATTTTGTTTAGTTGATGCGGCTCTGCACGGTTCAATATATGCTTTGCTTTCAACTACGCTGCGCTCAAGGTGTGGCTCTTGTGCGGACACACTTCTGCAATTTCCCAGCACCCGTCATCAACTTAGTACAGGCCTGTCGCCAACCATTTAGACAAGTTGCATGCATCAAAAGCGATGGAATTTTATTTTCGTTATCGCAATAATCATTACATATCCTGATGGTGGGCGTGAATGCTGTCTTTTCGTCAGAGAACACATTCCGAGTAATTTAACCATCGAAAGCAATTTAAGACGTCACATTACTGAACTACCCTCACAACTATTCATGCACACGTCCAGCTATAGACACCCCCCCCCCCCCCATTTCCTTTTCATGGGCGCCGCCATATTGCGTAGGGAGTGGCGCCATCTATGGGTAGTTGGCATGCCGGTTTGGGCGAGCGCTCCGTGGTGTAAGCCAGGTTTACGCTCGGCGGCAGTTTCTGGTGGTTATCTTCGCGCTCGCGCGGTCTATTTCGCACGGTTCTGTGAGACGTACTGAAGTAATCTTTAGGTCGGCATGGCCGGAGTTTCAGGTAGCGTTGAAGCGGACGGAGCACCCAGCGCGATATGTGTGCGTGCCTGTTTGAGCTTGCAATCAACCTCGGAAATTAGTTGGGTATTTCTGAAAATGTGTTTCGAGAATGTGGCTTTATTGCAGCATTCTCCCTGTAATTCTAAGCTCCGGTTTAGCAGCAATGAGTAGTTACGAAACATGATGATCGTAACAGCGTCGGTACCGGTCTGCTGCGGAACAAGTTGTGCTGTTTACTTTGACCAGCGTTCAAATTGTTGTCTGTAGATCCTTTGCGCGACACCTCGTTTGGTGGACGCGGTCTCCGCCCACGAATAAAATAGCTTTCTGTAGTAATAACACCCTAGCGTGCACCGTGACTAACACTTGTCGAGTAGTCGAAGGAGCGGCTGTGGACTACGCGAGCGTCCGAAGCATTAGCAGGAGCTGGGCTGTAGCTCCTTTGTCAGCTTTTGTCCGGCGGAAAAGACAAGCAGCCAGAGCTGCATCGTAACCTGGTTAGTATGCGTTTCTGTGGTCATTGTTACAACTTGTTCAGTTAAGTACGATGGTAGATGATATGCGCACTTTTTTTCATTCAATATTACGCTGCTAGGTTTCGCAGTCGCATCGCGATCATGTGTAACTTACGAAATGCGAAGTGTTACGTAATCCGTCGCCACGTGGCATTGATTTTTCTCTCTCTCTCTCTCTCTCTCTCTCTCAGTTGGATAATAAAGCACACCGATGAATGTTCGGACTTCTAGACGGCGTCTTGGTAATAGCAGTACGCGATATATATCTACAGCATGGAAGAACAAACAAGAAGATAGCCTCAATTTCAGATGCGCGCCCTACGCCCCGTTCTTCTCGTAAATCGGTCAGTTCGGATAATATCGCCGTTCGAAGCTGAAAGCAACTTCTCTGGAATTTTTAATCACCTATGCAACACCGCAGCGTAGCGTTGTCGCCCTTAAAGCAAATAAAAAAAAATATGTGGGGAAAGAAAACTAAGCAAGCTGAATGCTCAGCGCGTGGCTTTTTTGTGAGCTACGTATGCGCGTATACCCAGCGAGCCGCATTTATCGCTAAGCTTTCCAAGCCCCGCGGTATAGCAGCGGCCGCCTTCATCGAACTTGTCACAACGCTCCTCACACATCGGCCTAATTAGAGTGCGCCGCGTTGTCCGTACTGATGACCCTCCCTTTTCTTCTCTTTCCTTTTCTTTTCTTTCTCATTTTCTTTCTTAATCAGAATGAGGATTTGGCACAAGTCATGCGAAGAGAAAAAAAAAAAAGCTAAGTGGTGCATACACTTTGACTGACCCGATAGTCGTTGGCCAGATCGAAAGCTGCGCATTTTATTTATTTACTTCTTTTAGTAAATGTTGTCGCAATAAGTATGCACTTATAACTACGCATGGCTGCTATTTACACGTAGCTTCCCGCAACGAAAAAAAAAAACATATCTGGAAGGAAGTTGTACACCCATGAACAAAAAAGTATACGAACCAGGGATTCCACGATAAAGCCGATTCTTTTGTCTGCCTGTGAATTCAACTTGAAATTGAGGACTGCAGCCCAAACTTGGCATTACGAACTTTCCAGCCTACTCATTAATTTCAGTATATGCACGTTTATTACGAATAAGTTGTTTTCCTTCGGGGGGGGGGGGCGACCTATATGGTCCGTACACGTTTGCTAATGGGTGTACCATCGCTTGTGCTTATACACTGCGGCGAGCGTATAGGCATTATGCTAATTGGTGCCGAAATCGGCCCTCGACTCAACGTTTTAGTGTGAGCGTTTCCTAGCGGGCAGTGATTGAGCGAGGGTTCGCGTGACTACGTCTTTGCAGGATTGGGGGCTCAATCCCATCGCTCGTGATCCGTTGTCAAGATTGGAGTCCGGCATGAATTAGAATGTAGCTGGCCCATGCCGTCGTCCAACTTATCCACGCTGAGGGCGTTGATGAAGGGAAGGACTGCTTCTCATCGAGAATGAGAAATAACGGTTTATTTACAGTATTTACATGCAGTTCATCAGTCTAGCATGACTTCGAGAGAAAGTACGTCAGTCTAATACGACTGCTTGAGAGGGTGTCTCAGTCTAACATGACTGCTTAAGAAAGTGTGTCGAGCATTCGCACAACAGCGGCTTATAAACACTCGGTCCCGCTCCCTTGATTCCAAGGGGACGGAAACGTTCGCCCAGTCATTTTAAACACGCCGCCTCTCCCCGCGACGGCTTACACACACGCACACGCACGCGCGCACACGCACGCACGCACACGCAGGCACGCACGCACGCACACGCAGGCACGCACGCACGCACGCGCACGCACGCACGCACACACATGCACGCACGCACGCACGCACACACGCACGCACACGCACACACGCACACGCACGCACACACACAGGTGTACGGTCCGGAACCGACGTCAGAGGGGCTTCGTAGAACTGACCCGGGTAGCGCGCCCGGGAAGCTATTTTCCGGCGTCTTGGTCTGCGCGTGGGAAGGGGCCCCCGACGACGTTCCCGCGGCAACTCCCCCGCTCGCGGCCGACCCGGTTGGCGGTGTCGTGTTACGGCACAAAGCCTGCTTCGTCGAACTCATTCAGTCCCAATCACAACGAGGCCGTTTAGTTACAATGGCGACGAGGTGACGCCGTGGCTAGAGGTTTGCGGCGGCGCTCCAGTAAAAGGCGCCCGTTGGCGCAACTGGAAGGCAAAACTTGCACGTCATCGGGCCGTTCTTAAAAGTGTATACTGCGCAATCTGAGGAATCAAATGATAGCGCTGCAGGCTGCAATCGGTGCTGATTGCTTTCGCGGCTGGAGGAGCGCGTCGGACCGAAGTCGAGTAAAAATGGATTGCCACCGGTGCAGGAAAACAAAGGGGGAAAAAGAGAAGGAATAGGAAAGATAGAGAAGCCATTGCGTGATGAAATG
This sequence comes from Dermacentor variabilis, assembly GCF_050947875.1. Taxonomy (NCBI): domain Eukaryota; kingdom Metazoa; phylum Arthropoda; class Arachnida; order Ixodida; family Ixodidae; genus Dermacentor; species Dermacentor variabilis. The sequence goes on along the minus strand of NC_134571.1, from coordinate 147,137,846 downwards.
TGTGCGAAAGGGAGACATTGAGGGAGGAGGGACGCCGCTAAACATATTGATCCTGCCATTGCCCTTTCGCACGCTGCGCTGTGCTTCGATCTGCAGATTTCCTTAAATATGCAAATTACCGCTTCTCGTGCTCTTGAGAGCTGCTCATTTACTGTGTGTTTAATTTCGTCTCGCGTCTTAATTTCATTCGTGCCATAATTTACTGCACCGAAGGGGTCGGCGCCTAATCGCTGCCTTCATTTTTTATGATAAATAAATAATTAGAAAATAATTAAGACGGCGTGTGCCCGCTCAGTGTAGTACGGGTGTAGCGGGGATACAGTGCGCCCTTCAGAGCGTAAAGAATACTGAAAAATCGAACTACTTAAGGCTTCCATTGGTTATTGCTTCAAGTGGCAAGGATTCAAATTAGGTTTCAAATGAAGTGAACGAGGAGTTCAAAAAAAGAAAAAACGGTACTACGATTGGAAATACAGTTGCTTTCTTACAAAAGCTTTCTTTTCTTATTGGTCCCCTAAACTCAAGGCTTTCGTCCTCAGCTTGTAATTATGCCGTTTGTTTTTCAGCTTCACTGCTCCTCACTAACTTTTGCCTTTTACGCTTGTCTTGTGCGATAGCCAAACGTTTATTTATCTTTGCGACAGAGCGATGAGGTGGGTGATTTGCAGGCCTCGCACCGGCAGTCTTTGACGAAAGCGGCCACGTTCTCCCGCTTACAGCAATCGCCAACAGGTTTTGCGAGTGAATAGAGTTTTTCCAGCACCTAAACTAATGTGGTGCGCTCACTATCGTCAACTAAAAGCACGTGACGACAGCGTGTACGGAGGAGAGCGTGTTAGAGCTCCGAGCGGGCAAACGAGGCGAAGTACAGAGAGCTGCAAGTTCCGCAGCCTTCGGTCTCGTCGACTGGCGGGACCTCATGACCCTGCCGTTTGGGAGGAGAGGGGGGGAGGAGGTGACGCCCCTACCGTCCGTCCGTCCGTCCGTCCGTCCGTCCATCCATCCATCCATCCATCCATCCATCCATCCATCCATCCATCCATCCATCCATCCATCCATCAACGGCCTCCGGAATGATCAACGAAACACTGTCATTGCTTCTCCCATAATCGTAGACTCGGAGTGAAATTTCGCACTGCTGGCATGCTGAAGCGCAAGTGAACAACTTGCGTGGTGCGCCGGATTTGTGTTGCTGTCGCGTTCACTCGCGTGCTATGTACGCACGCCGGTCAGGTCGCACTGGCACTGGTGGGAACTGTGGGCACTGTCGGCTGTCTCACCTGCACGCGCGTGCTTTGCATTGCTCTCGCGTACACGCGATAACGGAAAGGATATGATCTCCATACGACCGCATGCGTCGTTAGCTCAGGAACGTGTACTGCAGAACACGCTTCTCTCTAATGTGACGGAAGGGGAAATTGTGTACAAGTGGGTGGCAGCGAAGAGCCACGACGCAACAATCAAGCGTCTTTCAATTCTTTAGATCAATATCATCATCATCATCATCATCATCATCATCATCATCATCATCATCATCAACACTGTAGGATGTCCGTGGTATCGCTGTGTCTGCGGTGCCGCCGGGGCACCCGAGAGATTCGCAATTAATTTTTCTCCAGTAACAATTATCGTGCGATTCAATTTTCTCCAGTAACGATCGTGCGACGCACGCAAGCGGGGTCGCTAGCGCATCCCGTGCTCTTGCACAAGATGTTCCCAACAGAGCATGACACTTCATGCCCTTTTTGCAGACGGTCAAACGGCACTCTAGCACACATCCTTGCAGAGTGCGCTAAGCTCAAGAACCCTCCACCATCCCTACCCCCCACCCTCCCCAAACAACCCCCCCCCCCCCCCCCGAGCGATGGGAGACCTTGTTGTCTAGCCCCGACCTACCGACCCAGCTCGCGCTGGCGGCTAGGGGCCAGGAACTGCTGGACGCATATGGGACCTGAGAAGAAGGTTTCACCCCATCTGGTGCCAGCGTGCACCAACCGTCACTAAGGGCTCAGTACAAAAGTTGATTCTCTCTCTCTCTCTTTCCTTTTAAAAGTAAGTGCTGCGCAGGCTCTCTTTCCTATACTGCAACATCAACGAGGAAAAGGGTAAATTAATAAAATCTATATATAAAATGTCTCTCTCTTCCTTCTTTACTGCCGCGCGATGGCTCGCTTCTTACTCGCCATATGCCCGTACATAAGAAAGAAACCCTTCATAACGTTCTTGCACGAAAATGTAAAACAGAAAAATATTGAAGAAAATAAACCCTCGCGTAGATATGGGAAAGGAAAGAAAAAAAAACCTTCATTGAATTGGTCTTTGTCGTCGTTGGGACAATTCTATAGCGCTGCTTCAGTTGATTACATAGAGTGACCGTCAGCACTTCCCTTGTTAAGAAAATCAAATTATATCTCGTACATTGGTCACTGGCGCACGCACCGTTGTGTCGTACACGGACAAATTGGTGGATCCTGAGAGGACGAGCACGAACTCTCTAGAGAAGCTTTTAACAGCTTTCGCAAAAAGAAAAGCAAAAAAAAAAATCATATGCCCACATGACAGCGTTACCTCAAAAGCCCTTGTGTGCTGTCGCAAAGTACATGGTGTCCTCGTGGATTCCAGGACTCTTTAGTGTAATGAGCGTGGATGTAACCTTTCCTTTTTTTTTTGCGATTTCGCGTGTGTGTATGTGCATGCGTGCGTGCTTGCGTGCGTTACAATGCATTCTGTTAAGCGAGCATGACTTCACAACTGCTGGGTTTCAATTTCGAAATTCGGATGACAGTTGCGATGAGCACCACAACTGGCGATTACACGTCAGAGACACACATTCCCGCCCCTGCAGGCGTAGACGAATGTCCGGCTGACCAGATATCTTTGAAAGGAAATCGAGCGAAGCCTCAGCGCTCGCCGACATTTCCGTAATGAGCGGCCCGACAGAGAGGAGCGTGTCGTTTTTGGCGATACCTGTGTGGGTAGGGCAGCAGCGGAGAGAAATGCGCGCTAGAGCGCTCAACACACACGCATGGTTTACCGCGCGCAGCATCGGTTTACTGCGCGTCTCTCGTTTCGTGAGGATCACGCTAACGAATACGCGTGTCATTGCTTCTGCGCGGGAATATGCCCCTCACGCAATCTGAGGCCTGTGAGAACCGAGAAACTCGAAACCTCTCTCCGATTTCCTACGACATCCGCCAGGCCACCGGGCATATGATTGATATTGTGATACACGGAGTTCGTTACGGCGATTTAGCCAACACGGGAATGGCGGATGTTAGATGAATTTACGTATATACATCATTATTCTGGCTTGAAACATGCCAAGGTTGAAAGACTGGACGTGTTGGTATAGTATATTGGAGGTTGGATTGCGCAACATTTTGACGAGACGCACAAAAGAGAAACGCACACCAAAGAGCGCTTTGTGGTGTGTGTTTCTCTTATGTGTGCCTCGTCAAAATGTTGCGCAATCCAACCTCCAATAAGCCTGAAACAGCTTTGTGGCTTTTACAAATTGATCACTTCTAGCAAAAGTACTGCGATATTAGTGCAAACAGTTCGCAGCGATTATGCACGTGGTGCCGAGACCTATATATAGCCTTGTAGCCTTACATCCTTGTAGACTATTGGCATGTTCAGAAAAAAAAAGCCTAAGGAATAACTGCACAAAAACATCTGGAGCCACAAGCTCGAAGACGAAACAAATGAATTAACTATATATATATATATATATATATATATATATATATATATATATATATATATATATATATATATATATATATATATATATATATAATCTCCACTATGCCAGTGCGTTGTGTCAGAATTCCCCCTAGCAATTGTCTTAGTAAATTGTACTAGTGGTTCCACCTACACAAAAAGTGACCATCAAATTCCTGTGCACAAACTCCAAAGAAGATCAGGGGTCAGTTGAAGAAGAAGCAAATGTGTATTTGATGTGCTGCGTTCGCACGAGGAGGTAATGTATTTGAATCGATCAGCAGCGACGGGCGATGAAAGGAAGCCTCAATCCGGAGTCAACGTTTCCACATGGGGACTTCGCTTGGCGAGGGCGACAGCTGCCTTGACGCCAGCTCCTGTGTGTGATGTTTGCCTGGTTATTGTGGCGGCTCGGGCGCAATACTCCATGGACCCGTATTCACAAGAAGCTCTTCTTAAGCTGGAGTCCTTCGTAAGAGAAAAATTCCAGCCAATCTTCATGCTGGACGTACTATTAGCGAAGGAGAACAGCCAGCGGCAAAGAGCACTGACGAACGAGGAGCTTGGTGAATTCGGCTCCTGATTTCCCCATTCAAATGCACGTAAAACGCAGGAATGAGCTCATTAGACAAACGATGGATCAATACGAACGAAATTTGTTGCATTTGAAGAGAAAGTTAAATTCTAGAAACCGTACGAAGAAAAAATTTTGATCAAAGATTTCAATTTCTTTTTTGTACTGCAATTGTGGCAAATTTCCAAGTCCCTCCTCACTCACCGTCCGTTTCCTAGCCCTTGAATAAAGAAAATAATAGAAGTCTGATGTTTGCAAATTTGCAATTCCGCGCCAAAAAAAGATCTTGTAGTCCGGCAAACAGCATCTGTTAATGCGGACAATTTTGATATATCAGTTTACAGCTCACGAGAGTTTGTTTCAATACTTACGACCGTTTTGCGAAAGTCATGCTAAGATATTTGTGTTATGCTTGAGAAAGCTGCGTAGTACATCAGCCTTGGCTGCTCAAATGCTCTAACACAACAATGTGATATCGCAATTTGTTACTGAGTTGCAGAGTAGAAAACATTGTCCTTGAAATGTTCTTCTACCTTTTTTTTTTGCCATGTGTAACAATTTTAGTAAAAGACAATGCATGGATGGCCTTGTCAGGATTGGGAGCTCAATCCCATCGCTCGTGATCCGTTGTCAAGATTGGAGTCGGGCATGAATTACAAGGTAGCTGGCCCATGCCGTCGTTCAGAGGACATTGATGAAGGGAAGGACTGCTTCTCATCGAGAACGAGGAATATGGGTTTATTTACAGTATCTACATCAGTCTAGCATGACTGCAAGAGAAAGTCCATCAGTCCAACATGACTGTTTGAGAGAGGTGTCAGTCTAATATGAGTGCTTTAGAGAGTGTCCTGAGCAGCCGCACAGCAGCGGTTTATAAACACTCGGTCCTCCCCCCGATACCCAAGTGACGGAAACGTTTGTCCAGTCATTGTAAACACGCCGCCTTTCCGCGGGACGGCTTACACACACACACGCACACACACACATACACAGGTTCACGATCCGGAACCGACGTCACACGGACTTCGTAGAACTCGGAGCTGACCCCGACAGCGCGGCCGCTTGCCCATTGTCTTGCGTCTTGGACGGCGCGTGGGAAGAGGCCTTCGAAGACGTTCCCCCGGCATCTCCCCCTCTCGCGGCCCACCAGGTAGCCGGTGTCGTGTTCCGGCACAAAGCCTGCTTCGTCGAACTCATTCAGTCACAACGGCGACGAGGCTAGAGCGTAACGCCAAGGAAAGTTGCCGCCACTGTCGAAACTGGTCAGCAAAACTTGCACTGCAGCTGGCCGTTCTTAACAGCCTAAATAAAACAAATCTGCTTTCTACATGTACTACTATTTAACCTTTTCTTTTAATACAACAGACCCCTTCAAATTGGATGCGTTAGATGCCGTGTAAAACGATTTCTTCGTTCCCACGCATTTAGATAGGAACTCCCGAGCTAAAGCTCCCTCTTAATGACAGTCCTTACAGCCGAGCAACAACTCCCCATTCTACAAACAATGACTCATGTAGAGCCGTATATATGCGCTCACTGGTGCAAAGCGTAATAGCGAGCGAGAAGGAGTGAGAGAATGATAAGCAAATCAAGGAGGGTATATACTTTAACATCTAGAGTGGAGGTGGCTCTCCAAAAGTGAAGCCGGTCGCCGCCTTCTTGTTGTAGAGGCAAAAAGCCCGAACCGGAATAGCCGCCGTGGAACAGCGTGGTGTGCGTTCGTCGTGCTTAATTAGTGCGAAAGCGTCAAACGCTCCACTGAGTGAGAAAGCCGGCGGCGTATGAAGAAGCGAAACAGCTCCTAACTTCCCATTGGCCGCGACGCCACGTCACCTTCGCTCTCGCTCTCGGAAGTCTGTGTCATCCGCGCCGTTTCTTGTCCGCGGAAACTCTCGCCTGCGTTCTAACTACGCCTAGGCAAGGCTAAATCAAAAACGCGCCAAGCATCTCAACGCGCTGGCTTGGCTGCGAGGATTCCACAACTCGAAGGACCGCCAAGGTCTGTCGCATTCGCAACTCATAAAAGGTGCTTACAGGTGTCTTCGGATTTTTGATTCTGCGCAGTTGGAACAGTGTTCAATTGTGGCATGGCCTCCGATAGCCTTACAATATTACTACAACAATCCCGTAATGTAGACGCCCCTTGTATAAAGTTCCTCCTGTAACACCTGTAACATAAGCTCTCGTTGTTTCCTCACGACTGGATGTTGTTGTTGTTGTTGTTGTTGCGTACGTTTCATTCAGCTGGGAACGGTTCGGAAGGTGCGCGCACCTACACGCATCAAATTTACGCGTCAAGCAGTCGCTGGCGCGTCACTGCGCGTGGCATAGTGTAGCGCAGCTGACTCGCGTTGTGACCTGCGGCGCGCTTTTCTCCGCGACCTTGTCTGTTTACTTTGCATGCATCGCGTAATGCGTGTGTTAGTTATAGAGAAACCAGTGAGACGCGTGCACAAGTAGGACGAACGCTCGATTTATGACAAAAAAAGAGAGAGAGAGAGAAAAGGAGGGGTTACAAGCGCTGCAACCATCCATGGAGAACTATCAGGTAAATAAGGTGAATTGAAATTGAAATCTATTACACTTCTTCCCTTGTGTACGCGTCTGCATATCTAACTGGCTTCCTGTTCGTTCACAAATACGTGCCAACTCGCCCAGAGAACATAGTGCTGTATTACGGCTTGAAGACAAGAGAAATTCCAATAGCAAGATTTCAGAGTGCTGCATAACTTTTAGAATACACGACGTCTCTCGGAAATCTAATAGAGTGTTTTTTGAGGAGCGCGAACACTGCTTTCAAGACGTGCATCATTTAAAAAATCGATGAAGACATAGCGCAAGTTCCAAACTGAGCTTGTGGTGAAACAATACATGCTTTTTGAAAAGTTTCAAGTGTCACTGAAAAGTGTTTTGGGCTGTTCTTATCTTTTTGTAGCATTGTTGACTGATATGTTTACGTTGTATGAATATTTCCAACTGGGCGAGTTCAATGCGTATGTTACATTGACAATACTAATATTCTCGACGCGATGGATGAGATGCATTGATGTCTTTAGGCGCATATAAATTATGAGAGAACGTCCAAAGTGAAGTTAGATGACACAACCTCTATATTCAATATATAACCATCAAGTGTTTCAGGATGCTTAAATCTATGATTTGCACTGCCTTCCTTGAGAAAACCAGCGTGGCAGTGTTGTACCAAAATTAAAGAACTTTTGATAGAGTATTGCGAATAAAATATGGGTCTCCAGTGGTGCGAGGTCCTTTCTGAAACTACCTAAAGCAGATGAAAAATGTGAATTGCAGTTTCTGACTATGTCTATAGCCACGCAATAACCCCCCCCCCCCTGCTTCCCTCCCCTTCACGAGAGATACAACAAACCAGTAAATGAAGATGGTGGTAGCGCCGTACGGTGAGAAGTTGCTGGTGGAAGGTGTATTATGTCTTTGCAAAAGGTGGCTGAAAGGCCCTTCTCGCCAACCAGCGGGTGATCAGTGGTGAATATTACTCAGTCACATCACACGAGAGTACGTTCGTAATTTAACTCAACAAAGAAGCCCGATTGGCGAAGCGTCCTGCCGGTTGATTTTCTCGAAGCCTGCTGTAAGAAATTGATCGCAGGAATTTTTCTTCTAGAGCAACACACATCTGTGAAATGATGTACATGTTAAAGAGGCTTTTTATTAAATTTATTTATTGTGCTGCCCCAAATCCAACTTAATGCCTCGCGTATTCCGCGGCCGCCTATGTATGTGATGGACGCGCCTTTTTTGCCTCTAGCAATACGGCCGCTGTGGGGCTTCGCTTGCTTTCGTAGGCGGTTGCAGGCACTGCCACTCCAGAAGTTTCATATAACCTCCTTGAAGCAAACCATTCGCGGCGTGCGATGCAAACGCCGCGAATTGCTACGGCTGTAGACCTGGCGGGCCCGTGTTTCTCCGTGCGTGCATGAAAGATGCACGGCTGAAGACGGCCATACGTGTAAGCCGTGAATCAGCGCGTGCCACCGAGACATTGCGAGAGTGCGCTTGCGGGCAACCTCGAGAACGCCTCGGAGAAAACCTCTTTGAAAGGAGCAGCGCATACATAAGACGCGACAGACGAGCGCTAAACAGAAAAAAAAAACAAGAAAAAGAAAGCAACGATGTGGGTTTGCCACTCGACTGTCCCGTCCTCTGCGCTGTTGCCCACCACCGCACTCCCGGTTTTTGCGCCGGCTACCTTTGAGCTTCTGTAGTGTGTGCATACGTGTGCGCCTTGGAGGGGTGGCGGTCGGAGTGAAAGAACGAGCAATAAGTCAGGGTGGCATGCAGAAAACAAGTGGCGAGCCCCAGGACAATAGCTTGTAAACCTTCACAAGTTGTATGAAAATGAATTTCGCCACGACTGCTGCACTGAATCGGCCAACCCTCGAGCGTGTTGTTTTTCGTTCTCTTCCAAAGCCACGGGGCAAAGTAACGCCGCCACGCGACACCCCGTGTTACGTATCTTGCGTAACGTAAAGTGTCCGGTTTCAGTAAACGCAGGCCGTCTTCTACACGTCAGATTTCAATGGCGAATAAACGGGGATTGAGTAGCAAAAAAACACAAACATAAAGAAAACGAGGCTTGTGCTTAGCCCCGCTAATTCAGCATGCGATAGCACATTTAAAATTCTAATGGTTCTCACATCTTGGCATGCGCGCACGCGTGTGCGGCACGGGCGACCTTGCACACTCTCGTTTGTCAAATTGACGCGCGATATATAACCTCGTATCTCGTACAAACTTGCGCACTATGGTGTACTCACGTATAGCCCAATACCTCGAGTTGTCGGCTGTATGCACCCAACGGTGGGTAGATTCGGCCTGTAATATGCAATGAGGAAATGCTTGACCGACAGTGGGATTGAGCCTCTGTCATCCCAGCACAGCTGTGCTGGTCGTGGGTCCTAGTGCATTTACTATCTTAATTAACCGTGCCCTAATTAACACCAAAGGCCCTCATTCGTAGCCTTAATTAACCCCACAGGTAGTGAATTCAACTCCCATGAAAGGTCGAGGGTTAGTAACCTTTTTGTACATCGTGTGATATCACGCCGACAATGCCGGATCTTCTGCCTCATGAGCGATTTGATGCTATCGCATTAAAAATAATTTTTCACGACTTCGCGTCATACACATTATTATATAATGTGCTTTGACATTAGCAATAACACAAAAAGGCTTTCTACTCCTCCCATCAGAAATCTTAAGGTGCATTGCCATTTGAGTCTCTGACGTACTTGTGATGCCAAACAACATTACACAATGCATTTCTGATGAATTCCTGACGTCACGTTAGGAATACATAACGTTCTGTACAGAAACTCATTGTTCATTTTCATAAGAGTGCAGCGAAATGCCCTAACCATTAGCCCACGATCGCACGTGTGCTTCTCACGTGCTTCTTTGTGTCGCTCTTTGACACAGTTGGCGCGTGCGTCACGTGACAGTTTCTCGCATTTTTCCCTCGTGACAGCGAGCGCTTTGAGACGTTGCGTTAGACTTCACTGCCTTCGGGACCGGCCCATATTTTCCTTTATGTACTGACCGCACTGCCTTCGGGATCGGCCTTCCCTATCAGGCCAAACGATGACACCTACAAAGTGGGTGAAGTCCACCTGTAATACCATTGCAGTAAAAGTATGATCTCGCCTGACCCACCGTCCATTAATTGTGCGAAAGCTTTCTTCACATCGACCCATATAGCTATCACATGCAGACAACGTTGTTCCTCTCCAAGCTCAGATGTTACAAACACGTTGGCGGACAGCGCGTATACCTTTGAGGCTTCACCGCCGCATCTGCTAATGCGTTCAATCTTTGCGCCAAGGGTGTACTTGCAGTAAGCGCAGTGACGTCGCAAATTCACAATCACACGCGGCGTTGTCGTTCTCTTCGCGAGTTCGCAGCCAAACCAATGCGCCGACCCCTCCGGAGCAAAGAAAAAGAAAGGTACATTATAAAATGACCATTGTAACCTGACTGAGTGTTAGCGATTTATCCCTTATGCCGTTCGTGTGTTTGTACTGTATCTGTGATGTTTCTGACAGTCAACACGACTCGTTTCTTGACGTGTGTATCGCGCCTTCTTCTGTCCTGTTTCTTCCTGCGTGTAAGTGTTTCCCGTGCGTTGTGTATCCGTCATGAGTTCATACCGACTCGCTCAACCTTCATTGCTTCTTCCTTCCTTGTATGTCATCATAAAGACATATCCTATTTTTTTCGTCTTTTTTTTATTGCGATAAGAAGTAATTTGAAGGACGCTTAAGGTTCGCCTTTAAGAGTGGAACGCGATAGCATTGAAAGGTACCTGACTGAGTCTCACGCTTCCCGGCAACTGCAGCTTATGTAACCACCATGTTTACCGGGAAACACTAGAAGCGAACGCTATTCACGAAGGCGAGCTTTCTGGTAGAAACGCGCCCTCTTGCGTGGGCCACGGATGTGCGGAGACGAGGGCCACCTTCATGGTGTTGCAAGGAAACGGGCATGCCGCTCTATGAAGGGTAGAAACGCTGGAAAAGGGCTTTGCGTTTGAGTTTCCGCGTAGCAGAATTATGTTTTCTCGTGTATTCAAACTACAATCCGACGCTGTCATGTCTGTAGGTTGTGTGTACGTCAGACTTTACGATTTTTGTGACTCCTTTTACTTTGAGAAATTCACTTGGTTCAGTAACGTCTTTGCGCTATGCGGAGGGCCTGCGTGGTTGGGTGTGCGCGTTTCAGAATAATGTCACAGGACGTCTGACGCTGGACGCGGGACGCCGGGTTTTCTGCGACACAGGAACCTTAATGCTTTCGCGTCAAAACGAGCACGAAGGAAACTGCGCCGAAAGAAAGCCGACCGCACACACCTGCATTCAAACCTCGGAGAGTGTGATTACTTCGCGCGAGCGTTCACCACTCGCCAACAAGGTAACGCGCAGCTTTTCCTGAAATAGTACGTTTATACGATCGAGCCAGCGATGGCGAGCGACAACTAAAAGAGAGCACGATCGCATCATCTGCCAGGACTGTGTTGAAAGATCACGAAATGGAAATATGAAACAGCGTCGTCACCGCTTTCACAGAGACTCCAGACACTGCCTGCGGATGCAGCGCAGGCGAAACGCTGGCAATCAATCCTTCTCGGAAGACCTCGGGGCACAGAACCCCGGAAAGGGCGCGGGAAGAGCATCGGTTACGCGACACCGACCTCTGTGAACAGCCACAGACACGAGGCAGAAGAAAATATCGGCGATAAGAAATTACAGAAAGCGGGGAAAGCGAATTTGAGAGGTGGGCAAAAAAGAATGTATCGAGCAAGCTGGAGGGCGCAGGTCGCCGAGTTGGAAACACGGATAAAAGGAATTCGACCGTTCCATTTCCCGGCTACCACCCTCCATCTTGTAAACGGACAAAAGAGGGTCCAAAATCGTATTACCTCGTGGATAGGAAAGGGAGCAAGAGCGATCGGTCGGAATAGATCCCTGTAACAATGCCTCCACGTAGCCGGCTGGGAAATCAGACGGTGGAAGAAGACGACAGCGAGTGAGCTTACTGACAAAGAAAGGAAAAAAAAAACGACAGAGTCAGAGTTGTTAGCAATAATCCTAGCTTTACGTAAACTAGACCCAATGATTACAACGGCTACTATCCTGGCTGACTCCCTTTCTGTATGCTCTTGTCTTACGGCTACTAATGAGTCACCCATGTTAAAACTTTCCCACTTACTAGTTCGTGCTCATGTGCAATGTGTTCATTTGATTTGGGTGCCTGGACATAAAGGTTTATTTTTTAATGAAACTGCCGATACACTGGCAAATACATCACTATCCGGCCCTGTTCTTCCTATTCTACCAGTGACAGCACAGATCACGGCGGCAAGATTTCGGATGCGATCAATAAGATTAGCCTTATCAAACCAACATTTGACTGCTTCTACAGAGTATAAGCACCTGGCATTTCCCTGGCATAGCGAATCCTGTGACACAAAGATGCTTTGAGGTCTGCCTCACCAAATTACGCTGCCACATTCCCTCGCTGTATTTCTACTTACACAGGTCGGCTTTGGTTCTCTCCCCCCTCTGTTCTTCTTGTAATGAGGAAGACACGATACACCACTTTCTTCTATCTTGCCGCCGCTTTACTGCCGTGAGAAAGAGATGGTTGGAAATACCTTTTCGAAGAATTGGCCTGTACTTGACAGAACCTGCAATTATTTCGTTCGGAGCGTCCACTTTGGGATTCAGCCACAAGGATGCATGCTTCGCTGTCCGAAAATTCCTTAGGGAATCTAAACGAATGCCCTGCTAAATCTTTTTCTTTTTGTTTTTACTTTTAAATTAATTATTACTCATTCAATATGGCCTTGCTGATTTTATTTAACAGTTCATTCTACGCTATTCAATGATATTTCAATAGATATTAGGAAACTTATACTTCACATTAATTTCGAATAATCCACCCATTTCTTGGCCAATCCCCCATCGTGGGTAGGAGCCACACGCATCACAGGCTACAACAACAACAACAAAGTAGATCGATGGTCCGGACAGAGAGATGCTGCAGAACGAGAGAGAGAGAGAGAGAGAGCTGGAAACCCAATACGCTCGCAATGTGCCCACGGCAACGCGCGTGTCCATGCAGTAGAGAGGCGGGGACAACCACGCAGACTCGGCGCAGAGCACAGCCGGCGGCGCGGCGCTCCTCTTCTTCTTCTTTTTTTTTTTTGCAATCTTCGACTAACCAAACAACGACAATGCTAGACCAATGAAATGAAGCCGCCGCTGCCGGCGCAGCACAGAATCGGGCCAAAAAAGGAAGCGTGCCGAATGTTCGAGAGATTTTGCCGCAGGAGATCCGAATTCGGCAGCCCGAAAAGAGAACGGTGTGCCACCAGCAGCAGCTGTGGGACTGTTCAAGCGGAGACTCGAAAGGTGACAGTCACTGTAGGCTCCAGCCCCTAGGACACGTTCTCCGCGCGGCGCGATGGGTCCTTGCCGACAGTCGAAGACGTCATGGCGTCACGTTGTGCAACGAAGCGAACAATGCCTGCGGGGCTTAGAGACGCTTTTGAGGCGGCCGTCTATCGACCGAAGCCTCCCACGCCGAGGGCACAATCCTGTGGAGTGCCTCAACGTGCGAAATAGTCCAGTATGCGGGTTCTCGTTTTCATGTACGTCCACGCACATGAGAGGACAGCTGAGCCACATTCCGCACGAAAATATCTCAGGTTCTCCTCGGGAAGCTGTTGGAGCAACGTTCTCGCCATACGATCTAAAGGAAAGGTGCAGTCACGACAGAACTGGAGACCCGTCGGGGTGGCGTAGTGGCTTCGGCGTTGCGCTGCTGAGCTCGAAGGCGCGGGATCGAATCCTTGCCGGAGCGGTCGCGAAATGCAAAAACGACCGTGTACCGAGCATTGGTGGGTCACGTTAAACCTCAGGTGGCTTAAATTAGTCCATTGTCCTCACTAGGGCGTGACTCGTAATCATATCGTGGTTCTGGGGCTTAAAAATCCCAGAATTTAATTAGCAGACCAAAGGGCGTTTGGCGCCTAACTTTCCCCTCATCCGTGTGCCACTAGCGTTGGGGACACCCTTGCGGAGCACGTTTCAGTAGCGCCTGTTATTATGGACAGTCGCACTGAGATCGACCAAAGGCTTCCACGGTGGACCACAGAATCCTTTGGGAAATAAGCCGCAATGGGAGTAAATCGGCTTTCATCTAGCGCATTCCCGCTTCGGTGTTTTATTCACTCCCATATGTGGGAGTAAAATTTCTCCCCTCCGGGAAGGAGTTTCTGGGGAATTCAAAGAAACTAATTTTACTCCTCGTGCAAGTGATAGGGGGGGGGGGACGAGTTAGGAAGGAGATGGGAGGGGAGTTATTAGATGTATGGACCCTTGGCTCACGATAGGTCCGTCGCGTGACCGTTTCCTGTACTACAGTGAGTAATTTCGATGAACGGCAGCTTCTTTCTTTTTTCGGTGAAAGAAAGGGCAATGAGGTTTTTTTTTTTTTTTGCTTTGTATGAAGATTATCTGTGCAGAGCCCCAGGTCCGATTTTGAACGTACAGCAAGTGTGAGAGGCTGCGCCAAATGTTGCGAAACAAGTCAGTGAGACCACATAAACCATTACATACGTAAACATTTCAGAAACCCGATTATGCAGACCTTTGAATGACATCGGGCACCCAACACATGTAACTTTATCAGTATATATACCTACGATTCTATGCGCCCCCAAGTGGCCTGGTGAGGAGCTGTTGTTGTTTTCCAAATACGACGGATATGCTCGTGCACATAAGATCTAAATGGCTGAAAATACCGCAGGGTGTAAATGAACAAAGAACTGTTAATCCAGAATAGTAACGAAACGAAGTTAATGGTATTCAGAACTATTATGGCATTCTACGGGTGCCGAAGCTATAACAAATCTGTCGAACGAATCCTCATACTCAAAGTCAACAGGTATGCTCTTTAATCATTGTTTGGGCTGGAGAAGAACGCGAAAACAATATTCGTAGCAACGACGTGATCAAAACAGAACTGTGCGATAACCATCCGGTTCACATCGCTCAATAAAAAGTGTTGTTTTTTTTTTCACAGTACGTCTTACCGTTTTCTTTTTCCGGTGAGAATATATAAAAAAATAGTTGCGTGTACTCCGATCTTTCTCTTTGGCAACACAGTGCCCCGACGGAGTCTGACTATGGCATTCATGCGCGACCAGCACGGACGCGTCGTCGCTCGAATAGCCGATGCTGCTGTTATTGCCACGCGGTACTTTTAAACACCACACCAGACTTTGTCAGCATGCTCACACGCATACAAAAGCCACATTTCACGTACTATCGGCGTCAAATGAAAGTTGAACAGCGGAGCGCGTGGACCAAGCATAAGTGAAGATACAGTGCGCGCCGTCCAGTCATCACCATTGACAGGCGCGCACATCCGGTTTGGCCAGCACTGCGCGATCCCCCTCTAGTGAGATAATGTCGCTTCTGTTCTGATTCTTACATTTGAAAGGGAGAAAATGAAAAATAAAAATTGAGCTAGAATATTGCAGTTTACGGCGAGTCTTATCGTACAGATCTCCGAAACAACAAGCGCTGTCGGCGCGAACAGCGGTGCGCGTTGTGCAGTTTGCACCGTCATCGCGAGGTAGATTCGCCCGCGCGGTTTGCACCTTGCGCGCAACATTCTTTCTTTCGATCGGCAAACTTGCGCTGCGCGGTATCGCTGGCAGCCGCGACGGCGGCCGGCATACCGAGCGCGTTTGGCCGTTTGACATGGTTTCCCTCCCAAACCTCGCGCTGTGCGGCCAAACCGGATGTGCGCGCCTGTCAATGGTGATGACTGGACGGCGCGCACTATATCTTCACTAATGCTTGGTCCACGCGCTCCGCTGTTCAACTTTCATTTGACGCCGATAGTACATATCACACAAGTCGAGGTCACGCAGCACAAAAGCACAGTCGCAAACCTGCGCCCACATCGCAAGTCGCCCGCAAACTTCGCCGTCATACCTGAGCCTCCCTCCACCCCCCCCCCCCCCCCTCTGGAAACGCTGCTGTGGCACTCGTTGTCACCAAAATGGTCAGGGCTAAATCACCCGAAGCTGAGATACAGTGAGCGTCATGTACTCCTATAACACTTCCTGGGGGGCAGGAGGCAGGAACATAAAAAATAAGGGAGGAAGTCCAACGAAACGCTGCCACCCAAAGCACTTCACAGATGGAAACAAACCGTCAGCCATGAGCCGCAGCCACATCGGCGCCGTTCGCCGCCGTTGCGCACAGCCTTATGGGAAATGGCCACGTGCAAACCTGTTTCAGCCGACACGGCCTCCGAGATTACGCACGCTGGCACATGCAGTCTAGGAGGTGGTGCGGTGAGGGGCTTTCTTTTTTAACTATCTATACGGGGTTCCCACGAAAGTGCAAGGTTTTGAAGTGGAGTAGACATGTCACATCGCTTTTACGCTCCCGCTAGCGAACGGAGTAAAATGTAAAATCAGGGCCATGTCTTTATATTCCTCCCATATATCGGAGTAAACATTAAAGAGCGAGGAGTTTTTAGGGCACATCATCCATGAAAATTCCGACATTGACTAATTCTTCTTTACAGCGCGAAGCTCAAGAGCTTCGCACATGACGCTTCTCTGTGAGCAGTAATTACCCCTATCATGCCTCCTCCTTACTCTCTTTCGCGGACAGACATCCGATCCATCATTTCATTATTGCATTCATTAAAGAGACTGACAACTGGCCAGAATATGTTGTGAAACGTTGATGAAAATGAAATGACCATGATTTATAGTGATAGAAGCCAGCACGCTGTTGGCGACTTAAATAGGAATTATAACTTTACATTGGTAAAGAGTCTCAAAAACCAGTAAGTGGTGAGGCCTGGCGGTGAAATCTTGCTATTTCGGATGGAGTCTATGAGATTACTGTACGTAAGCCGGCTGTTATTATGTACAACATAATTATTGCTTAAAATTGTAGTTGCTATATTATTACACACTTGCGCATTGTTGTATGCTTCGGAAATCAAACTGGCACGAATGGCCACGGCAACACACTGAACTGCGCATCACGTGTAAAAGCGCCGTTTGGTTTTTGATCCTATTAGTTTCGTTTTGACTGCTTAAATACAAAAAAAATTGGACAGGAAACCACGAAAACATGTAGCTGTTATCGCACTTAGGAAAACCTGAATCGCAGGAACATCGACTTGATAAAATAACACTTTATCACAGTTACGACCGAACTATCGTCTGCCTCCCACTAATGCCGCCGTATAATCGCTATCGTATAATCGCGCTCGCCTATCACAGTTTTCAGCATGCTTCCAGTGAACGACTAGATCGTCACCTCAGATTGGAAAAGTTTGATAAACAATGTTCTGTGGTATTTTCCGCGTTACCACTTCATCATTGGACGCTCTGACCGGTAAGCTTTCCATTGCATTAAAGAAATAGGTACTGTGAAAATTGGTTGCCAGTCGAGTTAGTACATGTGTTGGCGGTGTTTATCTTACGTGCGATGTCATGCCGCGTCTTTATTATCACTTCTTGCTTTCAAGCGAAGCTTGTATTGGCACACAAGTTTCGGTGGCGGTGTAGTCACGCAAAGAATTAAACCAGTTGCTCCCAGAGCGGAGCAGCTCCGGGAAAGGGCTGAGTTGACAGCTGTGCCGCCGCTGGAGTGATTCATTAGCAATGATTCCAGCTGCATAGGCGCGCGCTCACGCGGCGCGCGACCAATCAGAGCCGTTTCGTTTGCGCTGGGGAGGGAAAGAGCAGGAAAGGGTTTCACGCACGCTGCGCTGGCTTGGTTTCCGTTCCGTTGAGTCTCGGAGAATGGATTGGACGGCCACGCTTTGTGTGTTCCCCAGAGGAAAAGGCAGCGTTCGAAGAGCGGCGGCGAGAACTCTTCCGCTAAAGGGCTCGCCGTCGGCGCGCCTTATCCAGCCGTTAGAGCCGCCCGAGCTCAGGCAATCCGACAGCAACGAGAAGATCCCGAGCTGAAGGAGCGGGAAGCCGAAGCAATCCGGCACCGTTACCTGTGGGTCACTTAACCGTGAGGAAGGTCAGGTACACGCAGAACAATCTTCGCTTGGGCGAAATGCGAAAGCACCTGTGTACTTAGATTTAGGTGCACGTTAAAGAACCCCAGGTGGTCGAAATTTCCGGAGTCCTCCACTAAGGCGTGTCTCATAATCAGGAAGTGGTTTTGGCACGTAAAACCCCATAATTTTAATTTAAAACAATATTCGCGTACCCCCATTTTCCAGTATAAGGGAAGGGTTGGTCATTTTTTTATTGCATATGCATGTATTCTGCCATGCTTCGCTGTCGTACATTTTCATGTGGTTGAGGGTTTTCTTATTCTGTCTCTTCGAGATTTTCTTTCCTCACCCTGCTTCATTGTTAAATAGAAAATAAAGATTGATGGATAAATTGTTTCGATATATCCGCACAAGGAACAATAGGAGACGCCGGCTTGCGAATGTCACGGGGTCACGCAGAGCTATTTGATGCTTGGCCATTCCTGCTACTCATGTATTTAAAGAGTTATGTAGTAAGTCGGAACCGACACAACGCAAGAGCAACGCAGAACTTTTCAACGGAACTTCCGTTTGGTATCGTTTTCGCCACGTCCGGTCTTTTCACTGTTTAAACAAATGGTTCTTCGTGACACTGATGGATAAGCGCACAAAAAGTCATGGTTGTCTGCGCA
The DNA here is from genome assembly GCF_050947875.1 of Dermacentor variabilis. Classification (NCBI taxonomy): domain Eukaryota; kingdom Metazoa; phylum Arthropoda; class Arachnida; order Ixodida; family Ixodidae; genus Dermacentor; species Dermacentor variabilis. Next base: position 147,119,291 of record NC_134571.1, on the reverse strand, counting down.
GTCTAAAAGGTATCCAATTTAACAGATGATACTCCAAAGATTTCGCGCTCAGATACAGAGCAGCTGTGCTGTGCTCAGTGACCCCCTGACACCTGTGCGCGTAGTCTGACTGGCACAATTACGGCCAGTGGGAAACCTGCCAGCTGGCCCGAAGTATCATATATATATACATATATATATATATATATATATATATATATATATATATATATATATATATATATATATATATATATATATATATATATATACCGCCTTTCGTTAACTGCACCCCTACATGGTATTCCTGAGTTCAAAATTAACTGCCACTCACACTGACTTCCAGCGTAAAAACTCCGAAGTGCGACCTGGTTTAATGCCACGCTATATTCGGGAATAGTTCTTCTTGGCAGTGCAGTGAAGACTACGGAAACGGGGCTTCTGCACATTCGTGTTACTCCGCTGGTAGTCCGGCAGCTTGCAGCCGATTTCAGTTCCAATTTCGCTTGTCTTTGCTCGCAGCGTTGACGTGTTTAGAGAAACGCGTACATACAAGATATGAATGGGAGAGAGGCATTCCGTTTGTTCGGTGTCCGTATATTTGCTGTACATACAGATATATTCTGGACGTTTCGCGTTTTTCAGTTTTTCTCTATTTGAGCGCATTTTACAGCCTTGATTTCCCTCTTTGTTGGCGTGCTGTGTAACGGGTGTTATCCATAATACAGATTTCTTTTTGTAGTAATACTAGAAATAATGCATAAAAACAGTTTATATCTGTCATTGCATCACAATCACACATTGGTTGAAAGAGCACAAAATCAAAGCATAATGAAGTATTTTTTTTTCAACATAAAAAAACTCAATGCCAATGAACAAACAAGTCACTGTTCCTCTAAATCAAAAGTCTCCAAACTTTTTTAGTGGAGTGCCAGATCAAAGACCAATTACGGTATCAAGGTCCGGATAATAAAGAAATAAATAAAAATTACTGAACAAAAATTATTTAAGAAAACTAATAGTACATAACGAATGATCAATTTGATTTAAGTAAATATATGTGCTTTATTTAAATATTGATTAAATTAGATTTGCTTACCTACTGGCGTTATACTGTCACATTACAATGGCATAAATCAGAACATATACAAATTGCAGCAAAATAAGGAGAGAGTGATCAGTACAATAAATTAAAGCAAGGTAAATAAGGCATTGCGATAGCAATGAAACAAGTCATCGAGCACCATATACATGAGGTCAGGAAGAAAAATGAACACAAATGCGAACATTTTCAACCATCGACTAAGAAAGATGGTTGTCGCTGATGCAACGTACAATGTACTGTCGGCCAAAAAAGTAAACGGATCACGGCTAAGGTGGCTGGAGCAGCTGCGGGGCCACACCGGGGCGGTGTTATCTTGCACCGCGCGCTGACCTCGAGAGTGCCCCGAGGGACGCCATACTTCGCCCTCACTCTCATGCGGGGCCACATCACGCTTGATGAATTTCTAGTGCGCCGTTCGGTTGCTCTGGTGCTGACGGTTGCGACGAAAAGGACCGTGCATCGCAGGTAGTCCAGCACATGGCGCGGCAGGGCATTAAACCGCGGCACTGAGAAGGAACGAAGACCCGTTTTGATTGCGGTTTTACTTATATTCTCCTTATCTTTCATGCTATAGGGCATGTCGCCTGCGCTCACCGCTGCTCGATTTGAAGCAACATCGCGCAAGTAGCCGCAACCGCGGCTACGGTGACGCGCGCTCTTTCACATCGTCGCCATAAGTTAGAGAGCGGGATGCCAAGGCAAGTAAGCCAAGTCGTCGCGGTCGACGGCAACATTTCATCGCAATGAGGAATCCTTCAAGCCATGGAATGCTTCCGTGAATAAACTTTCACGACTGACTAGTTATTCCGATTCGTCTTCCCAATTATCTCTTCCTTGACGTACTTTTGTAAAGTTTCATAACGGCCTACGCATTGAAGCAGATAATTAAAGCAGTTTTCAGAGGCGTCCTTGATGTAAATAATAAACGCACTGCTAGAGACTGCCGAAGAGGTAATCTCGGCAGAAAAGCCGTGCCCTGAGTAGGGCCTGGCGCCTTGAACTTATCGCGCCATCGTGAAAGAGTTCGCGTCACCGTAGCCGCCGTGCCGGCTACTTGCGTTATATTGCCTAAAATCGAGCAGCGGTGGACGCCGGCGACATGCACTAATATGAAAGATAAGGTGAATATAAGCAAAACAACAATCAGAACGGGTCCTCGTTCCTTCTCAGTGCCGCGGTTTGATGCCCTGCCGCCGCCCGCTACTGAACGACAGCGCCATGTGCTGGACTACCTGCGATGCACGGTGCCCTTCGTCGCAACCGTCAGCACCAGAACAACCGAACGGCGCACTAGAAATTCATCAAGCGCGATGTGGCCCCGCATGAGAGTGAGGGCGAAGTCTGGCGTCACTCGGGGCACTCTCGGGGTCAGCGCGCGGTGCGGGATAGCAGCGCTCCGGTGTGGCCCCGCAGCTGCTCCGGCCACCTAAGCCGTGGTCCGTTTACTTTTTTTGGCCGACAGTACACATCAGTATACCGTCACATTACAGTGGCATAAATCGGAACGTAGACACACTGCAGCAAAGTAAGAAGTGAGAGATCAGTACAATAAGTTAAGACAAGGCAAATGAGCAGTCAAACAAATATGCAACTAAATAACAGTGGCAGATGAAGCTCAAGAAGCGGCATCACAGTTTCAGGTTGAATGCATGTGCGATCACTTGCTTGATGCTTTCACAAGGTGCATGTGGAGATGGTCACGACAGTCCATCAACGCCACTCTTGTCGGAGCTGCATGACTCACCACAAGTACTCGAGTCCGAGCCCAGAGAAATTATCAGATGTTCTACTTGACTGTCTACGTCTCCGTCACGTTCCTGCGTCTCATCTTCTAGCCTTTTCACGTTAGCGCAGTCGTGAGACCAATTGTCTTGTGTCACACTTGCGAGGCCCTCATGCAGCAGCTTCTCGACGGTCTGAATCTTGAAGTTTGTGCTGTTCAAAGCAACATAGCCTTCCATTTAATTGACTCCACACAAACACCATTGTCTTTAGCTTGCAATGGTATAGAAGCAAGGAAACGACGGTTATTTTTCTTGACAAGCTGCAGCAGTTCGCTCTTCAGCTGGTCATTCGAAAAAGTTTTTTGCCTTCAACCAATAATGAATTTCTGCTTTTTCGAGTTGATGAGCCTGGTACCTTCTCCGGCTGACTGACATGATAGGGCGCATTGTCCATCACAATCGCACTGCGCGGCTTAATGTGAAGCGGCAGCTGCTCGACGAACCATTTCTGAAAACGTGCACCGTCCATTACCGCTTGGTAATCACCCAGTGCCCTTCTTTGAACGGAAAACTAGGCAGCCTCCGTCAACAAAGCTATTGGCGCTGCCAGCATGCAGGATTATGAGGCGTCCCCCTTGACCACTTGGTGCACGAAGGCCATGAAAGGCCTTGGCGAAACGCATCTGGCGGAGAGGTCACTGTAGCGTCTAAAAACACTTTCTCCTTGGTATGCCCAGCGTTCACCCGTGTCTCGTCGAGGTAATTTCTGGCCCTGTAAAAGAACAACAAAAGAAATCAATCTTATTGTTAACAGGGAACTTTTACTGGCGACAGCCATTTAACAAACAAAACATTGGCCTTCATGAAGGTTTATATCTCAGTTTCGTGGCAAAAAAAAAAAAGTGCACTGGCAAAACGCATATGAATAGATATGACATAGATGAGCTCGCAAGACTGCCTCTCTGAAAGACTGAAACAAATCTCATAAGAAACTAGTCCCATGATGCAAATAAAAGCTAATGCAACCACGTCCTCAATTATACGGGACGCGTGTTAGCCGAATAAAAAAATCTACAATCTCACAGGGCCGCCAGTGGCTACTGTTTTCTCGTTTCCATTTATAGTCCATGCTCCTATGCAAAAAAAAGAAAAAAAAAGAAACTGGCAAAGCTTCTCAAACGACACGACGAAGGCTGCGAAGGGAGATATGCCACAATAGCGCAACGTTCACTTACATCTTAAGCACTGGTCAGGGCACTATGGGCGGATGCTATTATCTGTCGTACGTGCTCAAGCAAGAACACTTGGCTTAAATATTGCGGCGTTTCGTTGTATCCTCACTCACAATTACGCGACGCTTTTGAACAGTCACGTGAACAGCACAGATTTGGGGGTCACAACTGCAAGGCATACCTTCGGTTTTCGCTCGCGTACCTGTGTTCGCCCTTCGTGCCTACATTTACCGAGTGACACCAATCACACGTACTGAAAGCTTCCAGAAATTAAATCAACGAAAGGACATACCGCTGCGTCTTCCGCATTTCCCGGATTGTACGGAGGTGATTTGGACGCCAAACAATGATGTCATCTCTTTCGAGCAAGGCCGAATTGCGTTATCTCTTTCGAAAACAACATCGAATGTCGTTGAGGATTCCTCGTACCGTGCGAGGGCTGACGTTCCGCATTTCCATGTCAGGGTCGTTGATGATGTCGTTCCAGACCTTCTGGGCAGTCGTTATTTCGTTGCGCGAGAAATAACTGTGCACTTAACGTCACAAAGCAGCTAACCCGAGCGAGTCTTAGCGCAGCAACCTCGCTTTGCAGGCCACGCGTTTGCCAGCTTCACCCGAGAAATTTAGCCTTTTGCGCTTTGGGGGATGCAAGAGGGGTTCGCAGAGCTTCGGCCTTGATTCGAGCGTCAGTTTGTTCACTCGCGCCGACTGGCTCGGCGACAGTCCGGCATACAGCGTTCGTCGACAATTCAGGCTGACGGCGCCTTACACCAGCATACACGTTGCAAACCGCCTGCTTGGTCTGTTTTGACAGCCACTCTTTGTAAAATTTTGAGTACATATTTTTTTCTCGGAGAACTAAACGGCCAGTTTGCGGCCGCACACGGGCCATCACACATCGGGGATGCCTTGTCTACTGTGGAGAACAGGCATGCAAAACACGTGGCGCTGTCTAAGAAATCCAAAAAAAAAGAAAGAAAAAGAAATTTGTAAAGTGAACACTAATTTTATGTTACCTACGACTTCCCATAATTCTTTTAGTTTTGTAATAATGAAATAAGTATTTAATTGAGCTAGGTAGATGAGAAAAATATAATAAAGTTAGGTACTACTTCATGGCGCACGGGCAGGTATGCGCTTCGGTTCTGTAGCTTCCACAGAACTGCCAGAAATACTTGCCCTCGAGTATAGTCATGCACCACCTGTTTCTTATTTATTTTGCTTGTTTAGCTCGAATGCGTTTCTTTTAACTGCTTGTGTCAACGCTGCTTATTTGAGGTATATCTATGGAAAAGGCGAGCGTTACTAGTGCGACAAATCACCATAAGCAGGTATAAAAATAAAGAAAAAGAGTGAATTTATTTATTTTAAAAAATGAAATTCTGCTGGTTTACATGCCACTACCGCAATGTGATCATGAGGCACGCCGTAGTGCTGGACAGCGGATAAATTTAGACCAACTGGATTTGTTTGACGTGCCTCCAATGCACGGTGCGCGGAGCATTTTTGCATTTCATCCCCGTCGAAACGCGGCCGCCGCGACCGCGATTTGATCCCGCCCCCTCGGGCCTAGCTACCGGCTCAACGACCACAGCCACGCTACGCCACCGCGGCGGGTTATTTTAATTATTCTTCACTTTAGGACACAAGTTCCATCTTAGGGTAAGATGAAGCTTGCTCGGCTACTGGATTTGCGCATAACCGATTTGCTGAACCAAATAAAGCCAGACGGGCAAAAGTAATTAATCAATTAATTAACGTATTGATTAATCTGTCAAATAATTGATACCCAACTAATCAATTAATGTCTAGTTAATTAAATAATTAACTAATACATTAATTATTTAGTTAAACATTCGTTAGTTCGTGCAACTCGCGGCGTATAGGGCTGGGGAAACTGACCCCCACTCAGCCCGCGCGCCAAACAGCAGCAGGGACATCGACACCAAGGAAGAGACTGAATTAGAGCGCAGGGCTGGGCGGGGACCAGATAGCTGGAGTTTGGACCCGGGTCTACCCCCCGGTGCGAATAATTGTTGTTTTGATTACTCACTTGAAGCTGCTGGCATCGTTGCACCCTACCAGCACTAACCTATGGGGCCGAAATTTTGGTGGATTAAAAAAAGAACAAGGAAAAGGAGTGAGAACGAATGTAGACGATAATAGTATATAGTTAAGATTGGGAGTTAGAAGTGGGGTCTGTGTCTTGTAACGTGCAGAGCAGATAAGCGGTGTTTGAGCAACGTGATGGCTGCCAAGGGGGGAAAGGAAGCGCAGTCGACGACGGCGCAGGACTTCGTGGTTTTACGAGACTAGTAAACTGGCTGGCGTACGGCGTTGAGTCGGATGGCACAAGGCGCGGGTAATTGGACATCGCTGCAGATCACCATTGAATGAGCTGACAGTCTCAATATAACACCCAAAAAAACATACAAAAAGAAACGAGAGGCAACAACATGAGAGAACACTATCGGAACAGTCGCGTCAGAACGGAACCGCATCAGTACGGCCTCTTAACCAAACCATAACCGACCAAGCATTGATACGACCATAGGCTAACCTTCATTTATTATTTGACGCGTCACAGAGCCGTCCTGTAGTACAGCAGGCGTCTACACCTTGCTTGTATTTATGTAGTACATGCTGGAGTTTGGTTTCACATGCCACCGCCCCGTTTCAAGGGGTAAATAATTCATCATCATTGCTTTTATATCATTGTGCCACCGTGGTTGTGCTGCCCGTACGGTTTCTGGGTTGTGGAGACGGACGGGAGGCGTAATCTTCTTGCGATCCTCCGCGTCGTTTCAGCTTCTGATTTTTCTCTTTCCGTTCTCTTTTTTTTTTTTTTTTCCATAACGCGGCGGACGAGACGTGTCTTTCCTACAGAAACCCTCTTCGTTTGTCTTTCCTCTTCGTTTTTTTTTTCGCCGTTATCGTCATGCACGTAATGGTTAATACAGCACCAGCGCCACTGCAAGGAAAAATTTATTCCGCGTTTATACGAAAGCCGGCAGTCGTTCGCGATGCACTCAGTTATTCCAGCAAAGGGAACGAAGAAAGCATTTCTGCCGTTGATCCATGTTAGGTCGGTCGTACACGGAACAGAAGTGCTTGCTGTTCATAAGTGCAATGCGAAGGACGATGGCCTGATATGCTATATAAAAGCGTAGTTCTAACATTTTTTTTTATTATTTTACATATTTCGTAGCGCGTCTTTGCTGACTTGCCATAGCTTGCTGGTCACGTCGGAAAGCACTCCGAGACCATTGCGCTGGGACCGTTTGACTTCTATATTTTTCAGCCCCGAAAAATTGCGAGCTATCGGTTTTATACGAGTGTTTGCAAATGCGCCAAGTAAAGTACTTCGCTCTGTGCCCCGCACGACTCTAGTTCCATCTGGTCTGCTGTACGTGGCCCTTTAGAGAACTATAGTGACTATAGCGAACGATCGAATGTCAAAAGAGCTATAATGACTGGTCAGACGGTCTCTCTTAGCGGATTTCATTGATCGTGTAGGAGTACTTTCCGCATCTTAAGTAAAAACGTTGTGAGAATCCTTCATCGCGTGGTTTTACACACGTTGTTATGCATTTTTTCGTAGTTCCTTATTATCTGCGCTAAATGACTACAGTTTAGTGATTTGAGGTTCTTTCCCGCCTTTTGCGTGACTATCTAGTTGCATTGTTTCTGTTTCGTTGTCTGCTTTCCTGTCGTGAATAGGATCTCTCATTATGCGTTACAATGATGTCATCCGCGTTCTGAAGTTCTATGCCCCCGGTTTTCCTTTTATGTCGCTTTGATAGCTCCCAGCTCTTGCCCACTGCTGCATGATGAGATTATCGAGTTACTTACGTATAAAATTTAAAAACAAATCCTTATTAATGTAGAGTGGTATTTTACTATGACGCAACATACAGAGCTGTAGTGTGTTACGCGCGCAAACTCATCAAACGGCATTTACGAACACTGCTTTAGACAGACAGTTTCGGATGTACTGCACTGAGTGAGTCTTACAGGCCGGGTTCATTGGCTGAGCCGATATGCACTAAATTTTATAACTACGACGTGGTCTATTAGCAGCTATACTTGTAGACGCACATGAGTATTCACGGATTTGGTGCCGTCGCTGTCATCAGTAGAAATGTACGCCGCTTGCGGCTGCAGTGTGAGTTCGGAAAGGGCAGTACTCAGCAGTGATCATTTCGTATTTGTTAAGAAGAATAGTTAATTTATCTGGAGTGATAAGGTTGGAGCGTGATGCGTTTTAACCACATTAAATGTCTGCAGACGTTTCTCTGCGAAAATGCCAATCTGTGTTGTCAGCGGAGTTGGTGTTATAAATGTGATGGTAAACGTCGTTAACGGCTTAGTTCGGAAAGGGCAGTACTCAGCAGTGATCATTTCGTATTTGTTAAGAAGAATAGTTAATTTATCTGGGGTGATAAGGTTGGAGCGTGATGCGTTTTAACCACATTAAATGTCTGCAGACGTTTCTCTGCGAAAATGCCAATCTGTGTTGTCAGCTGAGTTGGTGTTATAAATGTAATGGTAAACGTCGTTAACGGCTTAGTTCATGTTTAATTTCTAATAACTAGCACACTAACTAGTACAATAACTAGTACACGTTCTAGCAAAATCTTGGTTTGAGCTAGTTAGTGGGTCATATAGAAGGAAATATGGGGCTCGAACTGACGAGGGCATAGGACACATACGACAGGACAGGCGCCTCCCTGTGGTGCCAGTTCTGTCGTATGTCTCTTATGTCCTCGTCTGGTTCGCGCTTGTAAGATTTGTAGTCGAGCTTGTAGGACGATCGGAGGAACTTGGGGCGACAGGACTAGGCGAGCAGGATTTATTTACATTATTTACAGTTTAAACAAGACATACATCGACAGTTTAGCGTGACTCCCAAATGGAGCCCGCAAGACAAATCATACAGCAAACAAGCACACAGTTCACGAGTACATTTCGAGCAAACAGCACGACGACGAGCACACACTAACAGCCGACAATCGCTGCATATAAGCACTCCGCTCGACGTCATAGTTCGACGTCATTGTAGATGACCCGCCCTTTTGGAGGAGGCGGGCTCTCGACTTGGAGGAGGAGGGCTCGCACGCACGCACGCACATACGCACGCACACACACACGCACGCACGCACGCACACACACACACACACACGCACGCACGCACGCACGCACGCACGCACGCACGCACACACACACACACACACACACACACACACACACAGGTGCGATGGTCCGGAGCCGACGTCAGAGGGGCTTCGTAGAATTCAGAGCCGTTCCGGGCACATTGTCTTGCGTCTTGGTCAGCGCGTGGGAAGGAGCCTATGACGACGTTCCCGCGGCAACTGCCCCACCCGTAGCAGATCAGGTCCGCGTTGGGGAGTTGGGTAACAATAGTTGGCCCGCCGAACTCATTCGGCGCCTCTACATTCCAGAGCTGCCTTTCTCCTTAGAGAAAGGCAGCTCTGGAATGACTGTGACGAATCCTAAGGCCCCCGTACCGCAAAGCACCCTTTTGCCAAGGCGGCGCATGGTCGGTTAGCGTCGTCGTCCTCGCTCGTTCTCCGAAGGGCTCCGCCACCCCGGATTGATCGACACACCTGCAGCGAGCTGAAATAGCTGCGGGCCGATCCTAACACGCTATAAATTTCCTTGAAAGTGACACTTTCTGATTTAGCCCTGCAACTGACCAATAGCTTATTTTTATTTCATTTTTCATTTTATCTTTCTTGCTATAGGGATCATGTATCGATAAGGAATGTTTAAAAAGAGCAGTGTGAAGGGACAACGGAGTATGCAGGAAAGACAGGACTATGGGTGAGCCTGCCCTGCGTTAGTCCTATCTGTCCTTCTCCCTTGCTTGTCCCTTTGCGCTGTAGCTAAGGTGGGGATCGGACCCATTGGCTTCAGGGCGCTTCTCATGTTACTCTCGAGTAGCGCACATCTAGGCGTGGCAGATTTCAACATCCGGCGTGTTTGCCACCGAATTCACCAATGCATTTCTAATCTCTCCATAATTTTTGTTTCTTGGCGGACAAGCTCGTCTTGGCCTGCTGTAATTTCATTTTCTATTTTTCCTGTCGTTGCACGCGTTAGTGTGCGCAGTCTTAGAGTAGAGAGTTTTAGCACGCCCAGAGAAGGCATCTGCCCCAATTGCCGACGCGCCCAGCCCCCCCTGCTCAGGCACGCTGTCCCATACCACGCGCATGGACCTGCAGTTAGCTGCAGCAAATACGATGCGCGATTCCGTGCGTGCCATCTGTCGCCCGACCTGTCGCGTCACGTGTCGGACTGACGGTCGCTCGGTCCGGCTATTCCGCGTACGACGATTCGGATCGTGAATAAGCTCGGCCGCCCGCGTCCGGTGTCTCTGCATTCGCGCGCCACCGCTACGCGGCGGCAGGCTTCTTATTGTCGTCAGAAGAGGCGCAACGAGTGTCGCTGCACAACGCTCCTTTCGCTGCGTACGAACCGTATGCTCCGGACTACATCAACGCGGCAAACTTTTTCGCAGCGGCAACGCTTCCCGCACTCTCGGCTCCGCTGGCAGACGTCGATCGCGCCGTGCGGGCCGTCGCAGCGTGTGCGCTGTTGCGCAGTGAGGCAATCGCAAAGCGCTCATCTTTGTCAGCGCCTCATCGTTAGCGCAATCGTGCCGCACAATGCAAATGCAGTCGGTTTTCCCTGTCGAGGCGAAGAGCGTGCTAGCAAAACAGGCGGGCCGGCTCGCATAGACAGACGCGCTCGCTGTGCGATGTCCGCCTGCGAGTAGAAATGCCCTCATATCGCCGCTTTATATCCGACCAGTGATTCAGTGCTGACACTCACTCTTCAGAAGAGGCGTGCTTTCGACATCGCTTCGTTTTAGGAGTTATTACCTCGCGTCAGAAACGAATCGAACGCGATTTTTTTATGATACCGTCAACGGCTAGTTGCACACAGGCCACTAGCCGTTGGCGGCTCTGTCGCAGCCAACTTCAGAGCCTGTTTTAAGTTTGTCGATGAAGCTTTCGGTATACGACTAGTCGTCCCACGGATCGCTCGCGGTAGTGTACATACAATCCATGTCAATAGCACATTGTTTGGCGGTTTTAGCCATCGATGGCTCGGTGTAGGGGCAATGCATGCGGCCGTGTTGAGCGCGCGGTTATGCGACTTACGCATACAGAGAGAGAGAGAGAGGGAGAAAGCAGGGTATAAAAATTCAGGTAGGTGAACCAGAGGAGCGTCTGGTTTGCTACCCTACACTGGGAGTAGGGGAGAGGGGGAATTAGAGGACAAGAATGAAGCGAGTAAACACACTGCGTGCACGCGGGAGGATGAACAGGAGGACGATATAAGCGGCCGCTTGGCTCTTCACGCTATCGGATCGCAGAACGCCCGCTGTGCTGACGCTCTCGAGGTTCACCTGGTCGAAGGAATGCCTTTTTTGTGTGTCCCCGCTGGCTCCCCCTCTGTAGGCCTTTCACGCAGCACCGAAATGCGCGGATGCGTCCGCGATTGTTCACTGTGCAACTCGGCTGACACAGAGTGCGTCTTCCCTGCCTCCGTTTATGGATCGTTCTTTCTCCGCTTGCGTTTATAACAGCCCAGCTTCTTTCTATCGATCGCCAGATTCCTTCGTCGCCTTCATTGGCTGATAAACTGGCGGCTAACAGGATCCCTAACCGCCGTTGGCAGGAGCGATGGCGCCTCGAGCTATGCAGGCGAGCACCGACACCGTACGTCTGTCGGCTTTCTTGTGGACTTGTATTATATCACAGCGAGAAAGCTGATATACTCGTATATGCTTCACGTGGGGTTTTTGTGCTTGTAAGCACGTTATGGTGCGAGCTCTGTACGTTCGCTGTCGCATAAGCGTATATAGCTTTTGTTTCCTAATCCTCGCTATCGAAGCAGTTTGTCCTGTTTTCCGACATACACTTATCGCCCGGGTTATTATACGCATCCTGTGCGGCGACCGGTGGGGAGGCCTTGCCCGCCACTTTCGCTGCAGTGCTCTCGTACCAGCAGTTGTAGAGCGCATGCGTAGTAAACGCGGCTGATCTTTCTTAGCTGGCGAGTTAGTTGGCTGAATGGCGGTGGAACGTCATCGCTAAACCCCACAGAATCGAGGCGAGAACCGTGGCTTTCCACGAAACTGCTTTACCTGGTAACCTGTGCGCGCACTTATCTCGACTCTGCTTCGTGTCATTTTTTTTTTATTTCTTTGTTTTTAAGCTACCCCTATCTTGTTTTGTCGTTTCTTCTTTAACTGTGGAACTAAAGGTCCAGTGGGCTTCCTTGCGAATCTGATTTATATTACAATAATTCTGACTTTGGTTGCTGGTGGTTGGTCAGCTTGTAATTACTTCTTTTGTGCACCCGTGGTAAATAAGGGTACTAATATGATTAGGCCCAACTACGCAAGAGTGGCAATGGCTATACGGGCGTTTAAGTTCCTTCAAAGCCCGGATAAACACCAGCGCCCCCAATGTTGTCACTACTAATGAGCTGCTCCTTATCAGAGTTCTGCTCATTAGGAGCTGCTGCGACTGCGTTCCGGTGAAGGCAATTAGCGAATTAGATTCTAATGTGCTTTGACGAATGCCGCGTGATCGTACCTTCACTCCGAGTGAAGTTTCATTTGTGGATAAGGTAGAAACCTAATTACTGAATAAATATTTTCAGTGCACCTTTAACTCAAACACAAATTTATTTATTTATTTATTTATTTATTTATTTATTTATACTACTTTATTAAAGCAATAAGCTTGTCAACTTGTGAACGGTGATCAAGTTGTTTTCTTTCTGTGTTTGTGTGTGGAATGACATTCGCGCTTTGCGGGTCTACAGTTCGAGTTCCAGTAAAGAAATCGCGCCCAGTTCGTCGGCGCCGTTGCTCGACGCGTCCCTCAGGTGCGCCTAAATATAGCACGTTGGCACGGTGACGTTGGCGAGCGCCGCTGCCCTCACGTCAACGGCGGCCGCGGTTATAATAAAAGAAAGAAAATAAAGGAGGAAAGAAAGAAAGACTCCCCGTACATAGAAGAGGAGGCATTGACACTGTCCGCGTCGCGGCCTTGTGCATCGGGTTCATCGACGAGGCGCCTGCTTTGACGTCACACCGTGCCCGCGTAGAGGCTGCTGTCGGAAAGCAGTTGGCTTCCCAGCAACTGTGTGCGCCGTGCGGAACAGTGCATGCGCGTGCGTTCAGTGTACGCGATCCCGGAGGACCGTGTCCCGCCGAGAAGGCTGTGCAGCGGTTGCGAACGCAGGTGCGCGCGCGTCGCATGTTTCCCTCGTGTTACGCCCATCGTCTTTCTTTCTGCTGAGTCGCATTTCTTGATTATTATTATTATTATTATTATTATTATTATTATTATTATTATTATTATTATTATTATTATTATTATTATTATTATTATTATTATTATTATTTCTTTAGAGAGGAGCTTGGCGAGAATGGGAGCAAACGGCACTGAACTTGCGACACAGAACAAGAACACACAGGACACTCCTCTGTCTCCTTCTTCCGCGTAACATGTTTGCTCCTAGGCATCTACTAACTAGTTCACCTGGTCGCGTTATTGGTAAGGCTTGGGGCGAATGCTCTATTTTTTTGTTATGTTTTAGGCAAGCCAAATGCTCTGTCTCTCTGTCTGTCTGTCTTCGACAACTTTGGGCGCTCCGATTGGACTAAGGTGGGAAGGCAAATTTCCCTGGCCTAGGGATCTAGGGAGTACAGAGGGGGTTTTAGGGGACATTTTCCGCTCCTCAGTGTGCTTCAATTCAGTCGTGCTAGACTGATGAGACGTAACGTTTTCCACTCTTCATGCATACATATTGCGAACAAACTGTACTCCTCGTTCTGGATGAGAACATGTTTCTCCCTTCAACAACGTCCTTAACGTGGATGAGTCGGAGGACGGCATGGGCCAGCTACCCATTTTGACATGCCCGACCCCAACTCTTAAACCTTATAGGCGCCCACGATTGGCGTGATTTTGTATTGTCACCCTTTTCCGTCAGAACAGCGTCGAACAGCGGCGAGGTCGTCACCTCGCCGCTATTCGCCGTCTGCCGACCTCCAGCAGAGAAAGAGAGAGAGTGAGAGAGAAACCGCACCGAATTCCCTGGCGAATATGAAGATCGCCGTCGGCTTTCATTTCACTCATTTATTTCTTCTCCGCGCTCTCATGTCTCGACGAGGCCGGCAGACGCCACCGCTGGGACATTAATTATGTTCACGTCGGAATCCTGGGGGTGTCCGTTGCTGTATAGCTTAAGGCTGTAATTGTGTGGGCGGCATGCGGCAGGCTAGCTATAGCGACACCTTCGGGTAAAGACAAGGCGCATATGAAGCCATTCCTATGGCGCGGCAAAGACAAAGGAACCTCCTCCTCGTATGCCGAGGTACTGAACGAGCACAAGGCCCTTGGAGAAAAGGGTTGGTGGAGAAGGAGGGGGCGGGGGGTGCTCTGTTGTTGGCGGGCGGATGAGTGTAGTGCGCGGAAGAGGGCCGCGTGGGGTTAACTGTGCCTTCTTTTACGAGCCTCGTTTACTGCGGGCGGCGAGGCGAAGGGCGCTGGCGCGCTCCGGCGGCGCGGGAAACGCTCGGCACAGGGTAGTCGAGGAGTCATTTGCAAGCAGCCGCTTGTGCCAGGCGGGTCGCTTTGCAAAAGCTGGGGAAAGGGCGTGCGGGGTTGTACGCGCTGTGCCTTGCCGTGCACTGGCCGGGATGTTGTATGCAGCGCGTTGCAATGCGTTCCGAGTGCCGTCGATTGGGGCCTGCCGACGTTCTCTGGACTATGAATGCACTGCGCCTAGCCCGTGCGAGTGTACGAAGCTGGCGCTCGATACGCAAGCATTCCTTTCCGTTGTTGTTTTAGTTAAATGCAGAAAAATGGGCAGATGGGCGCTTGCGAAACTTAAACCACGAGTAAAGTGCGTTTCGTGCCTCCGTTCTTTGTCTCAAAGCTTCGCCGGTACGCCGTATCAGATCGAAAACATACGCGCTGACTACACTGCAGAACCGCTAAGTGCGTCATGTGCACATTGCGTCGGCGTCTGTAATAGAAGGCGCCAGGTTGTCTTAGCAAAGTACAGACATGTGTGATGTCGACAGTGTGTGGGGACATGCACGCCACGCGGGTATGACGGCGGCCAGGCGCCGACGAATGTAATGCTCAGGAAATATTATCGGTTTTCAAAGCCAACAGTTACAGCGTCCACCACAGGCGAGTTACTTTCTCTTACAGGAATTTTCGAACTGTAGCATTAACCTTTGCCCCTTCCGGCATTCGCCTTTGCACTAAAGACACTTTTTTCAAGCCACCGAGATTCGGACGTGTTACATGGATCGGCACAGTCTGGAGGTTGTACTTAAAGGACCAATTAAACCCGTGCAATCCGAAAAAAAAAAAAAAAAGTGGGCTTATCATGGAGCGCTGCCGGAGGCGTGTATAGTAGTCATTAAAAGCAGTTAACCTATGTCGCGGAGGTCGTATGGAGCATCCAAAAATGAATTAAAACGCCAGAAACTTTTTGCTCCGACCTACTGGTCCAAATAGCTTGGGTCACTAGGTGTATGTCTGGGGTCGTGATGCCGTCGTAGTCATTGCATCGTCATCATTCCAGCTTTGTCAGATGACTCTCGTCATGCAATCGTCATCACGCCGTCGTCGTCACGCTGTCGTTTTTATCATTGCAATCACTTCAATGACGTCATCTTATTGTCGTCATGCCACCGTCGTCATGCCACCTTCGTGATTCCACTGACGTCAATCTTTCTTCGTCGTGGTATTGTAATCATACGGCCGTCATTCAATCGTGATTATAGTGCCCTTGTCACGCCGTCATGGTCAGACGCTATCACGCCTTCATTGTCAGCCCTACGTCGTGATGCCGTGATCCTGGTCGTGCCATCATCGTCACTGCTGCTACGTCATCACAATCTCGTCATATCGTCGTCGTCATGCAGGTTTCCTAACTCAGTCATCATCAAGCCATTGTCATGATGCACTCGTCGTCATCCCTCGTTCTCTTTCCATTGTCGTCAGTGCATCGTCGTCGTACAGTCGTCGTAATACTGTTGCCATCATGCGATCGCCGTCACACTGTCGTTCACCACTGTCATTCCTTCACTACCTTCATCCTATTGTCGTTATGCCGTCGTGATCCTTCGACATCCTTCCATGTTCGTCATTCTACGTAATCGTGCTGCTGTGATTCAATCGCTATTATGCGTCGTTGTCATCACTTCGTTGTCGTCATTTCATCGTCGTAACACATACGCTATCATGCACCCGCGATCATACCGTCTTGGTCGCTTCTTCATACGGTTGTCGTCATAGCGTGGTCGTCGCACTGTCGTCGTCATCTTATGCACTCATGTCGTCATTGTCGTCGTTGTGCCATCGTCACAAATGAAGAATAAACATTTCATTGCCATCATACCGTCGTCGTTCCTTCGATATCATTTCTTCTTTGTCATTCCATCGTCACTGCGTTGGCGTCATACAGTCGTCGTTATGCATCCAAGCTCGTGGGCGACTTTGGATAGCGAGTGCCATAGCAAAGTGGGACGACATCGGAATATATGTGGTACATAGCCGAAGCAATGAGATTCCCAGGATTACCACTACATGTGTTTAACAAGCATGACTTAAAGAATATGGTCTGTCGCTACATTGCTCGATTGCTATTCGCATTACCGTCGAGAATCATCGTGAGATGAATTCTGCCGTAATTTTTCTTCCACCCATTCGTGCCCCGCCGGCTATAATTCACGTTATGTACTTGCATGTGTACGAAGATTTGTGCAGCGCACTAACATATATACAACATTAATAGTAATATCATAGTATACTGTGTTATTGTTTTAAAAAAAGTGCTCACTATCCCGTAATCTAGAGTAGATGTAAGGATGAAATGGCAACCGGCAAAGCATATTGGTTGGAGATGATGCTAGGCACAATTTTAAAATGGGCGTAGTTTGCAACGGCACACCCCACCGCACCACACAGCACCACACCACACTACGCCATACTGTGCACTGGTCCATATGAACGCTGCTTGGCTAGAAGAAGAAAACCGGCTGAAGGCGGCACGACGGGCAGCGAAAGACACCAGGAAGGCAGAGTGCACTGACCATGCAGCTACAAGAACAAAAGCGCATGAAGGAGGCGACACAAAACTTGCGCCGCGGAACTCACGCATCGCTGGCCTTCAGAAAAGCACACGCTCACTTGCTCCTCACTTATGGCGGCGCTAAGCCACTGCGGGGTGTTGACCACATAGACGGCGGTACAAGGCTAAAGGGCAGGGGAGAGAGGAGAGCCTAAACGGAAAAGTAAATCAGGGTGAATGAAGTATAACGTTCATGTTAACTAAGAAATGGATTTACGTGGCAGATACAGAAATAAAGATGTTTGTAATGTCATATAAACAGAATATCCTGTGTTTCTTTTTGGGTGTTATTAGAATAATTTCGAACAGACAATCAGTGATTTAATGATCTATCCAACTATTGACTTCGAGAATTAACACGGCAGCCTTCTTGTGTCACAGAGATAGTCGCAAATGGACACGCAGATGTTCCTGTTGCTGAAGCCCAATGAAGAAGACAGGCAACCCTCTCTCAGCGTCAAAAGATGACAATAGCTTAGCTGCCTTTTGAACGTCGCTGTTAAAAATGACAAAAACCTCAACGTACAAAAGATACAGTTTGAGTGATATTGCGAACAAGCATTAGTAAGAACACGGAAGCAATATTTCTTTTTTACTAGTTTGGAGAGTAAGTAGCGTATGTGATGCGGTCCTGTACAAAGGGTGGGGGGCCAGAGACCACATTTTCTTAAGTTTTGACTGGCGTTACCCGGATGATCTAGTTTTGTTCTCGCAACTTGCCCACATGTTCTCGTTTCAGTGCCCAGATAACGGCTCTTGCTTTTGGCCCAAGGCCACTTGGAGGTCGCCGACAACGGGAGCTAAAATAATTTTATGCTTAAACTAAATCATTACTCATCACATCCACGAACGCGCCGCGGTTAGCTCCAGAAACATCACTCTTACCCACCTGAAAGAGTCATTCACATGCAGCTTTGCTGGCATTAACACTTTTTTATACATTTATGGATGACATGCAAATCCGTTCCAACCTGCAGCGTTGTACGCGCCTGGAACGTTGATGCGCCCGACAGGCCATATTTCACACGCTTTCCGACTGTTCCAGCAATGGTAAACCTGTAAATCTATCAGTGTTTAAGAAAAAGTAATACCGACGTGAAGCGGAGTCAACGAATCATTGCAATAAAGCGGTTTACCAAACTTCCAGCAAGCAGTCAGTCGCATCAAGCAAAAACAAAGCAACGCGACGGTGCGGGACCATTCAACCCCCCTCTGCCCTCCCCCATTTTTTTGTTTTGTTTGTTATTGTTTTTCTGCAGTGTTCCAAATGCAATTCTACTGTCGTTGTGTTGGCCAATATTTTCTCCTTGATTGTCACTTTCTTTCATTCTTTCTTCTTCCGTATAGTTTTCTTTCTTTTACCGTCTGCTATGTTGCCAATGCTCCTTTTAGTCATGAGACATGCTTTGAGGGCAGAACAACAACGACAGTCACATGACCTAGTCGGGCTATCGTCTTGCATGCCTCCAATGTCAAGGCTAGCCATTCATAGCTAAGACAGATCGCGCGGCGGGCATTCAGGCCTTTAACACTGTATATACAAAGAGGCGCGACGTACACAATCGCGAAAGACGACTGTATCGCCAACAATAATAAAGATGGGAAAGATGGGGCTGCCGGCCCCCAAAGGTGCGCGTGCGTTTGCAGGGTTTCCCACGACGACGGAAATTGCGCGTGATGGTCCTTCTCGCTAAAGAACGCCTCTGACCCTTTTTCACATGCGTGTTCTTAAGTCCCGAATGCAGCATGGACGTGCTCGCATTTGTTGTTTCTCTCTTTTCTCTCTCTCTCTCTCTCTCTCTCTTTTCTGCGTACATATGCGAGTACAAACTGCCTTCAAACCACGGGTAAAACAGATGTGCAACGTTCACGGCTTTCGTAAACGGAGAGTAGTTCACGTGCGCCTATTAACACGGGTGCTCCGCGACATTGCTCGACGCGTTTGTTACGTCGCTTGTTCCCGCATTGTGAATTTAACCTTTTTGAACTCCTATTTGGGGAGTGAGTAACGCCCCTTGTTGCCGGAGCAATACACTGTCCCGAAGTATTGTCACGGAAAAAATAAACGAGAAAAATTAGGTAGCTCCTTTGACCACAACAATTGTGGGAGCTGTGTAAACGCCTTCGCTGCAAGCGTTAACCTGCATAATCATATGTTGCACTTGTAAACGCCCGTTCGTGCGTATTCCAAGGGCAAATTACCGTCGTTTAGTTTAGTTCCACGTTCCTTAATCACGTTCTGCCTCTCCGGTTCCCAAGAACGTTGCAAGCAAAGAACATTACGGCACTGAGAACGCCGTGCCCTGCTTGTCCCTCGAGAGTGCGATACACTGTTAACTTTTCGCAGTCGTGCTTTGTGCGACTGCGGCGCTTAGCAATTCGGTCTCAGTTCAGCGAACAATGGAGGCGAAGAGTGGAGGAACTTGGCGCCCGTCGCGTTCTATGGCGAACCGTCAGCGCTTGGACCCTGCAGCTTTTGGCGCCCGCTGTTGCACGCAACTACACGTGGGCAGTCGCAGAGTTAGTTGCCTGGGTGCGAAATGGTCGCGCGACAGCATCTTCGCAACTTCGCATCCGTGCGCGAGTGAAGACAATGGCACATTCTGCGCCACCGCCTTTCAGCTGCTGGGAAGCCTTGGCCTGCCGGGCTCATTTTGCGAGCTGCTGTTTTTCGATGCAGCTTCGCTCGCTGGTACTATAGCACCCCTTAGTGGCACTGGCTAGCACTCCTTAGTGAGAGAGTGAGAGGTGTTTGTTATGCGTGTGCTAGAGCGAGAGGCAGAGACTTGCCGAGGGAAACAGAGATGGAATGAGTGCAGATATTGTCTATTAGAATAGTCATTGTTGTTCCGGTGCCATAGGTGAGAGCGGTTCGGTTCATTCGTGCAAATGAGCGCCATAAGAATGTGGAAGGATTGGATGTCAAGGATTAGAGATGAGGCAAGGTGAAATCTAACGAGGTGGCCGCGTAGGTGCCGCCAGCTGCGTAGCCAGTTAATTATTGGTTTGTCGTTTGATACGCCGCATATCTTATCCGAGGTCGCTAATAAATAAAGAGAGAGAGGGAAGGCTGAAAAGCGGTATAGTAATGGTGCGCACCACGATACACGTGTTAATTTCATACCGCGTGCGTCTCCGCACATTTTTGTTGATTGAATAAATATACCTTTATTAGTTTCTGTTCTCTATTCGCCCTCCGTTAACCTGCTTCTTGAGGTGTATTGTACTCGTGGGAGTTTCCATATAAAAGAAATAAAAGCAAAAGGGTCACTGCTTGAGCTCCCCATTTTGTCCGCAACTTCTGAGTGAACAGACACTACTAGAACACCCTCCCCACCGATCATCGGCTCAGAAGGCACTAAAAGAACATCGGTGCTTTCTGAGAACGTCCGGCTTGTACGAGCGCCTTTGACTCTGTAGTGCTGCTAGTGGACGTCTTTCGAACCCCATCTCTCTCTTTCTCTCCCTTCTCTCTATTTCCCTACTCTCTTCCACCAGCGCAGGGTAGCCAATCGTACTCTTGACTGGTTAAGATCCCTGCCCTCCTTTTATCTCTCTCTCTCTCTGTTTGTACGTTATTGGTGGCGACTTGTCCCTTTGCGTGCTGGAATAATTTGAAGGGCACGCGTAACAGCGCGACTCTATCTATATACAGTGAGCCTACATATGTGTGCACACGTTTCTGCTTCTCTTGGCACGTATTTAGGAGCCGGTCACGTGTTCTTGCCAGAGGTGTCAGTGAAGCGCTCACCCACTGCACGGTGGCTCAGTGCCTGTGGCTTTCTGCCGATTCGCACGAGGCTACGGGTTAGCTTCACGGCCGCGGCGCTAACAATCTTGCGAAAACAGAATGCAAAAAAGGGGGGGAAGCGAGAGAGAGAGACTTGGCATATGCGTGACAATCCGAGCAACTCATACACCACAGACGGCGAAACTGTGTAAGCGACTTCTCACACTCTTCGGAAGTACATAGCGCCTGTTTGTTGGTAGTGCTTATGGCGATTCATCACCGGCGCCTTGGTCACACGGCCGTTTAGGCGCTCCCACGCAGGGGCCGTTGCTGGACAACGACATCAACGCAGGCACCTTGCTGGACAACGCCAACTAACTCCCAGCTGATCTCTAACTGCGGACGGTAAAATGCAACGAGCAGCTGCAATTACGCATTACTGACAACATTTAAAAGGGGGGGGGGGGAGTAAGAAAGAAACGCGTAAAGATGTTGGTATACTGAAGTGACGTATACGCAGGGGTAACCTTTATTAAACACTCTAATAATTAGGTTCTCAAGCAAATTCGCGACTCCGACAACCGTTGTGTTGCGTTTGCATTTGAGATCGACCACGTCGTCGCACGCCGGCCCGGAGACATCCAGGTGGTTGGAATGAACGCGGTAGACCTCCACTCTACGGCGTCTGTGGTAGTCGCCGTTATCGGGACATTAAACCTCGCGGTGGTTATCACAGCTGAGATTTATGTCCCCGACTGCACCAACAGCGAGTGCCGGAAACTCTCTTTAAAACAAGCTTCATTTCAGGCGTACTACCCGCACAGTATGCAAGGCTGGCCAATGCATCTCGTTATTGGCGAATAGGCCCTCAGGAAATAACAACGCTGTTTTCTTTTTTTCGGAGGTCGGTGACTTTTGTCCTTTTAAATGTCAGCGGAAACAGTTCGTGTAGGAAATGTATAGGAGGGACATTATTAGCCGTAATGACGTCAAGCAGCCGGGATGTGAGACAGGTGGCTTTGAACGAGCGGTGCTGAGAAGCAACAGTAAGCTAAGTTTAGGCTATTACAATATTCTCTGGAAAAACTTTGTTTTCGTTCGCGTGACGGGAAAAGTTGGTTTATAGGCCTATATTCCTGAAGAAAAAGAAGGGCCAAACTCATCTTTCTTGAACTTCGCTCCCTATATAAATGCAGTGTCCGTAGGTCACTGTCACGTCACCGATTTCGAGGTGTCGTCGTCGTTGTTTTTCTTTTTTTTCATGTGCGATACTTTGCCGCAGCAAAACTTTTCGAGGCTTGCTACTTTAAGCTTTCAGTTGCTTTTGAATGCAATGTATTTCTTACAACGGTAAACAGTTATTTAGACCAAAGTAGACGCTGCCAAAGGCCATCGGGAAAGTTAGGGCGGCGTTCCGACCCTTCTTTCGCATTTGCGTCTTTTGTGACTTGCAGAATTTCCTCCTAGGATATATACGTGCGGCAGTTGCGCTTTTTGCAGAAACGTAATTTATTATATATATAATAAGCAAAGCTTAAATCAACATGTTAATTTAAAAGAAATACGTACGGTCGTGCAGCCACCATAAAGTTTCTATATACGTATACTTAAGCATGGAGTCGATACAAAGACTGCCGTGTACGTATGCCAGCGCAACATTCCTGTTCTTAAAGCGCGCATGTATACGAGCTCTCCCTTAACTGCGCAAGCGAGGGATATGAAAGCGCAGAGGACGCGAACAAGTTAGCAAACGTCAGTCAGCGGTTGTGCCAACTGATTTTTACTTCTTCAGTTTTTCTGCTGCGCGGCAAAACTTATGTACCATTTTGTCCTGGGCAGAACAAAATTATCAGTTGTGCAGTCAGCGCTTGTGTCGGCTGCTCGCTCGTCCGGGCCTTTCACTTTATGAAACTCGCTTGAAGATGCAAACGACGGGATGATGGCGGAGAATCAGTGTGCCAGCGGTGTACAATATACGGTAGACATTCTTAAAGAGGTGTAGAGCGCGTTTGAATTTTCTCCTTTAGCGGGTGTTCAAACCCCAGGTTCTCTTGCGGATGACTTGTGGTTGGTCGCGTGCTGGCACCTTTGCACCCGTTTGGGCCCCGCAGTGACATAGCCTAGGCCGGCACTTGCTATTGCAGCTATAGAGCGCCAGCAAGTGAGAACTGCTACCTTTAACGGTGTATTTAACTGCGCCTTTGAGTGGAGGCTTCGATGTGCATTCTGAAGATGGCGCAACAAGCGCAGATGACAAAACTTGGAAATGTGTGGCCCCGCCTGGAGCTGACAGAGGTACACGAGGCGCCCACTTTAGCTGTTTCTCTTTTTTTTTTTTTTTTCTCTTTAGTAACTCTGTTTAAGTGTGGCGCCGGCTGCTCCTCTTCCCTGATGTGGTGGTAGTGCTCGTAATCTTCATAACTAAAACAACAATTGTAAAAAGAAAGCACAGATACATTCGCGTGTATATAGCTCGCGTACAACATAATAAATGTTTGCACGACATAAATGTTCATGGAGCATTATTGTTCACAAAATAGGAGTGTTATAGCTCTTGCAACCGAAGCAGCTAGCACTAACGAACCTGACGTGAGGTTCGTCCTATGCGTTCCACGTAAGGGGTGTCTGTCGTGTGCAGCTATAATACATGGCACTAACAAACTGCACGTATTTCTGCTACAGTCACTTGCATTCCCGCGTGACGCAGTTTAGTGGCCTCCTTTCAACAGATTTCAGAAGTTTACGCTATACATTTCTAGCATTTTGTAAGACATATATAGCGGTGTGGTTTTCGATGCGACGGAGATTTCAGCGGGATAGCACCATGACCGAGCAGCAGTAAGCGTGACGTATAGTCACTTCGGCGTGATTTTGAAGTCCGTGTCGACATTAGTACTGGAAGTACTATATTTTAACCGGCCGGTTTGCCGTAGTCTCAAGCTATACTGTAGAAAGTGCTGGCCGCCATTTCATGCTGGTCCCCGTTTCATCCTTGTGGCCCGATCACTGCGAGGACCAGAACCCTGACATTCAGTGCACGGTCAGGAGGTCACATGTTCTGGTATGTGTGGTTTAGTCGACCGTGCTTTTTATCTGTTAGTCGGAAGCACAGGTAGTTATGATCTAAGCCTGTCTGTACATGCTTTTTTTTTTTCGTGTGGAAATGATCGAGCCAAAACGTTCATTTAATGTATCGCTCACACACTGAGTCAACCCGGACTCGCTTAACTTCTCCGAATATTAGAGCACTTAGCGCTACGATCCCCATCACCCACTGGAACTTTGACTTTCTTCACTGTTATATGAACTGACGTCCGCATTACCGAAGAGGGCACCCGGATTCAAGCACTCAGTATGGCGTTGTGCCGCAATAGTTTGTTCTAGATACCCAACTGACACGTTTGTAATGAGCTCAGCGTTGAAAGCGAACTCTGTGGATCACATCGTTTTCGGCAAGTGGACCGCGCCAGTAGTCTTGGTGATAGGTTAGGCCTAAAACATGGCGGCCATGACGTTTTTCAGTCTCTCCCGTTGCTTCCGGTGTTTGCAGTAAGTAATAGCAAAGCCTTCGTAATCGGCTCCTTTTACTCAGAGGGCCAACGTCAGCTGTAGCGCTGTACAAATTTCTTGTGTCTTGGGGGGGGGGGGGGGGGTGTTGAGTAGTATTTGCTATGGTGATTGAAGCGAACGTTTATGAAGTTTTGAACCTTTATATAGTCATAAAGCATTGAATAAGATAAAGGAAAAGTAGCACCTTAGGGAGTCCTAGAGCTAAATGCTGTCATGGGGACTCTTTAATGCAAGATATTCACATTTCAACATGCAGCATTCGGCTGTTTAGAGAGAGAGATAGAGAGAGAGAGAGAGAGAGAGAGAGAGAGATGCAAATGAGAGAAAGGCAGGGAGGTTATTAACCAGAGTTAACACCTCCGGTTTGCTACCCTGCACTAGGGGAAGGGAAAGGGGAAGTAAAGACGGAAAAAAGAGCGTGACAAAAATAAAAGCCTGAGAAAAAAATATGAAAAGGGACGAAATGGGGTCATTATAGTCTTTCTAATAGGTTTAGAGTATCGACACCTATCTGTAAGCAGAATCGATCGTATACCCAGCGAACCACAGACTGTACAAATGCTACGCTAGGAGTACAAAAGAGTTTTAAAAAAAATTACGCAGTTTCAACAGAACAGTATGATATGTTAATACTAACTAACCAGGTGTCTGTTTTATTAATTATTTATTGAGTAAACAGGAAAGCGATTGTGGTAAGGAACATTATTTGATTTCACATGAGATCCTATTCTAGTTCTATATACTCGCGACATAGGCAATTCAATAGCCATAGTTTGATTACCATACCGATCCTTACAGTTCTATAAACAACCGTAAATGGCATAGGAATAGGCTGAACGTCAGAAGTGCCACAGCCTGTTTCTCTTTTGCCTAATCGCCGGAACAAATTTATATGCGCGATACACGTTGCCACGTGGTGACACATAGATGGCACATAGATGACCGTGCATGTAAAGGTAACAGAACGACAAAAATAAAGTGATTATCGTGCTTAGCGAAAGAGAAATAAAAGTGCTTATCGTGCTTAACGAGAGAAAAATAAAAGGTGCTTACGTTCGCGTGAAACATCTCGTTTGCGAATGATACTGAACGCGAGAATTTCGGTGAAAATATGTGCGTTCTACGCAGTCATTTTAATTTATAGTTCGCGGTGCTCATTTCGTAAGAAATCGAGAAAAAGGCCCGCAGGGCAGCAGGGATGATGTCTGCTGACTCGACGAAAAAAATTCGCAGTTCCGGCGGAAAGGCGAAGCACCGATTGCGATAGCAAATTAGTGGATAGCTATACGGAGTAAGGATAGTTGCTTTAGCGGCCGTATAAACTTGTAAACATTCGCTTGCTAACTAAATTAACGATGATAGAATGTGTAAGCGTGACTCAACGAGGACGTAGAAAGAGATGCACACCGAGACAGCACCGTCTTTGTGTGTCTGCTTCTTTCTATGTCCTTTTTCAGTCGCGCTTATGCATTCTACCATGGATTCAAACCAACTACTCCGCGAACGCAGTTTAACTAAATTAACCAGCACGGCGTCACGCTCGATGCACGCGAGAACTTGGTGTCAAAATTCTGGATGAGGAATCGCGGCAGCAGCAAGCGAATTGACCTTCATGCACCTCTCGCTTCAACCGCGAACGAAACGTCGAAAGTACATTGCACACGAAGCTACCGGCGCTACGCGCACTCTGCAAACATCGCAGATCGCTTTGAAGATTAGGCCCGCACGGGCATGCACTTCGGCCGCGTCGCAGATCGCTTTCAAGATACAAGAGTGCCGGCAACGCGTCCTTATAATAATAATAATAATAATAATAATAATAATAATAATAATAATAATAATAATAATAATAATAATAATAATAATAATATTTGGGGTTTTACGTGCCAAAACCACTTTCTGATTATGAGGCACGCCGTAGTGGAGGACTCCGGAAATTTTGACCACCTGGGGTTCTTTAACGTGCACCTAAATCTAAGCACACGGGTGTTTTCGCATTTCGCCCCCATCGAAACGTCCCTATACGGCGTCCGCGAAAAGGCTGTTTCACGTTGCGCGATTTTCAGTCAGCGACACAGCGAATTCCGTCGACGTCATGGGCTCTCCGCGACTGGATTCCAACAAGTTGGTCGCGCCGTCGCTCAGTCACAGCGATCAGCGCGATGTGGGAGGGGCAATGTGTGTTTCACCGCGCGTTGGTAGCTCTGTGGAGCAATGTCGCGCGTCGAGTCTATAGCTATGTTTACGGCGTACCCACCAGCGGTTGCGGCTTAGCAGCTTCATACATTTTTTTTTTCTTTCGCGCACACAATTCATTTGAGAGGAAAGCTACACGCTAGCCAGATCGGGAGAAGGACGCCGCTTCAACATAAGGCACGTGCCCACTTGATCGTCGCCGTCCTCAACCGCTTCCTCTCTACAAATCGTGCCAGCTGCTTATATACATGCACACTCAGCAGTAGTTTGTTCTTCTGCAAAAGCAAATACTCATCCAGGAAAAAAGTTGCGGCTCCCATAGTAACAACGAAACTAGAGTGTACTACACGGAACCACCCCACCGACGCCGCGCAATCCGCACGCTCATACTTGCGGTGTTGAGCAGCGCCTCACTCACCGTATCTGCAAGCTGTCGTAAAGTCTCAACGCCTTTAAACGTTAAAAATGGTGTACCTATTCTATTATCGAATAAAAATAGGAAAATTTGAACATTTGACTAGTTTCCATGTCGCTTTTATTTAACGATGCAGGCATGGATACTTTGTGAGCAGGAGGCAACCCTGCGCATCGCTGCGACGGATATCGCGCTGCCGTAAACGCATGTGAAAGCTGTGCGCGAAAATCGCTCTACGACGTGCGCGGCAGAACGATTTATTTCGCCCCAATCGCGCCATGTGAAACAGCCAAAAGGCGTCTGCTACGGCGTCCGCGATTCGCTGCACAACGCCGTAGTGTGAGCCGCGGTTGTTTCCACGCTGTACGGAGCCGCGGGCGAGGAGGACATCGAGGCACCCTATAGCAACCGCAAAAGAACGCCCATTCTCCATTTCTCTATGCCTTCTCCCTGACTGACACCAACTGGGAGGGGGTGCAGGCCTCCCACACAACAGCACGCAACCGCGCACGCGGGATTGAACCGCGTTGCCGGCTCATCCTCACACACATTCACCCGCGCATACAGCTTACGGTGCGCGGCGACAGTTTTGTCGCCCTTATACGGAAACTCACAGCGACGCCGTCGGCAGAAATGCGCCTGGAATGTCCACATAAATGTCATACTCGCGGACAACGTTCTGTGGCAGTGAAGGGAAAGCTACGGAGGCAAAGCGGCGCACAAGTGAGAGCGCTTCTGAAAAGAGTGCCGTGTTTTTATCCGCGTTAGCTTAAGCTAGGGGAAGAGAAAACATGAACACCTTGTTACCAACATCTAAATAAGATAAATCTCAGCACTGATTGTGAACGTTTACTTATTGTGCGGCTTTTCCCTTCCGCGTCTGGGCAAACTCGAAACATTCGCACGTGAAGCTGCGGCGATTCAAAAGCACCTCCAAAAGCACCGTCAAACGCTGGCGGACTACTTGGCGCCGTAACACATGTGCAGCAGCCACGCGCCCGTAGCTTTTCCTTCATTGCCACAGAAAGTTGTCCGCGAGTATGCAATAAAAAACGCGTTCTTCTTCTCAACCACCACGCACTTGCAGCGTAGCTGGCGCCTCAGCGTGCGTTTAGTCCTAGCGCGCAAATAAATGGAGCCAATATGTGTGGCCTCGCGGCTACGAAGTGGGCCATACTCATTGGCTATTGAAGATGGGGTACATATTACATATGGCTTGTGTACTTTTTGCACGCAGTTATATTTTTGGGGGGAGAGGGGTGTAAGGGGGTGGGTGAGGAGGAGAGCAAAAGAACAGTTAATGCGGACAGAGCGACGTTATCAGGTAGCTGTCAAAACGACGCCGCCGCATTACAGATAAACTCTCAAAACAACAGTACGAACAACGTCACGTAATACAACGACGTCAGAAATCATCACTGATTTAACATATTTTCGTGCAGTACAGCTGGCTGACTCTCTACATGTGGACGATATTGAAAAGTAAAAGCTGCTGTGACTCTGTAGCTGTGGCGTTGTGCCGCTGAGACCAAGGTAAACGGTGACGCAACGTTGAGTGGCTCTCAAGTCGACGCACCATGACGTTCAAACGAAACGGGAACAATGTTTTCCGAAAAGAAAAGAAGCAGCACCAGAAGCGGAAGAGCGTTATTGCTAATGGATGCCATATAAAGCTGGGTGACGTTCGTTTTCCCCTGCAGAGAAACGCTTGACGTAATAGTTCTCGGAAACCCGCAAGGAGGAGAGAAGTAATTAATAAAGGGAAAGTGAGACATCCACCAATCGAAGCAATTGCTATAAACGTTTATCGCTCGACGAGGTTTGAATCATGACGCACCTGTGTGCCACCTGCTGTGTGCCACATGCACGGTATTCGAATCTTACTTTCCTGTTTCGATTTTTTTTTCTGATTAGCTTTATTCGAGCACGGCTGTACAGGGATCATTTGAATCGTTTCCATCTGACTGACCGCCGGCCTTGCCCCACGGACACCACTCCACATGAAGCAGCTGTTCGCCGTGTGGCCGGCTCGGTGGGATGCGACCATCGTGAATGGTCGTTCTTTTTTTGTCGGAATACGACCAAATGCATTACTTGCGATCTGTGAGTTCGTGCAATCGGTGGGCTTAAGTAGCAGCCGATTGTAAGGGCGTAACTAGTTTCCCTTTACCGCGTACATGCTATACCGTCGGTCTTCCATATACGTGCTCACGTATTGCCTTCGAACTCAAGGTCTCTGACTACACACCCGTTGCCGCTGTTTTACCCGCTGTGGCGGCGCAGCGGCCATGGCGTTACGACCTTAGGACGCGGCATCGAATCCCTGCCGCGGCGGCCGCGTCTCGATGGGGGCAAAAAACGTCCGTGTACAGTGCAGTGGGTGCACGTACGTTACGGATACGCAGGTGATAGAACTTAATCCGGAGTTCCCCGTAGTACGACATGCCTCATAATCATTTATAGTCGTTTTGGTCCGTAAGACCGTACAATTTAATTTTTCACCCTTGTTGCTGTTGCTCGTTTGGTGTGGGGCCGCTGCATGTTACAAGCGATGCCCGGCACAGCGTAGGCAACAAGCACGCGCGCACCGCACGCGGAGACACGATGTTTATTTTCTTTTATTTATTTTTTTCAGGCACACTGTCGTCAAATTTCACAGGACCGAACCTTCTGAATCCTGCAATATCCTGGGAAGCGTCCGAACGTGTAATTTAATCTAACGGCTATTTTTACGATCTAGTTTTGGTTTCCGTAGCGCGTATCTTAATACACTGTATCGCTCTGTTCCTGCGAACTGCGGCTGACACGTACACGCCGTCGCAGCCAAAAAGAAAGAAAGAAAGAAAAAGAAACGCTCTCAGCACTTTCTTATTTCTTATTTCTTATTGTACGTATAGCGTTATATTGCTACACGACGTCCGCAAATTTTTATTTCTCATGACGTCACGATGATGTTGATGACGCGTGTATCCGCCATTTCGAAACCAGTTTAAGTATCAGATTAGCATGTCTTATGCTTCCGAACCTTCACACTCGCTAAAGGTGATCACTTTACGTGCGAGGAGAGCGTGGTAAAAGTTTCTACAACTACAAAAATATGTGTCAATATACTTCTTTAAATTTTGTGTGACTTGGCGCCTGACTTGCAACTCAGAAGAGTCTGCTGTAATGCATATTAATGGATAGGCAGGTTTTTTGAAGCAACCAGCGAGCGCCATACATGCGCTTTTTGGCGAAGGTCCATTTCGGAGGGGCTCGAGTGTCCGTGACCATGCTGATCATCATCAATCCATATCCACACGGCCCTTCGCCTATATATCTCCGTACCGCTATAGAGCGCCGCAGCTTGTGATGCATGCTGGAAACTTTTGCATGTGAACATACGCCGATGGCAACAAAAAACAGCCCTTGTCTCGGAAATCCCCGCTGGGTTCCCCTCCCGGAGCTTACGTCGCGGTTAGCGAAGCACGTGTGTCGAGCATAACGCTGTATACGGCATGCCAGAACGTTGCCGTCCGAAACCCACGTCGCGTGTATCCTTGAAACAAAACGGAGACGGGGGGGAGGGGGGGGGGGGGCGCAAGGAGGTCTCCCGAGGGCACCGAGCCACTCGCTGTTGCTCAGGTATACTCGCATGCGGTTCCCGCATAAGCGCCGAGATACGTGCACGCACATTTGCAACCTCGTCTTTTTCTTTTTTCGTTTCTTTTTCCATGTTGTCACGTCTGATCGGGTTTTCCGATAGGGTAATCACGAGTAAAAGTGCGGGCAGACTAAAGGTTTCGTAGTGAGATATTCATACACTGCCAGGGGGAGAAGAGGTGTAGGCGAGAATTTCGTGGCTGCGCCCATCGTTCGTGCTCACCAGTGAGTGGTATTAGAGTTGTCGGACGATCTCGCCGCTGCCACCATTTGTAAGGGCTGTAGGTCGTAGGGAGGAACTTGGGAGGAACTACGCGTACAGGGTTTATTTACAGATATTTACATTAGAACAAGATACATTCGACAGTCTAGCGTGACTCCCAAATGGAGCCCGCAAGACGAAGCATACAGCATGCGAGCACGAAGCTCCAAACACACCCAGCACACTGCTGGTCGAGCACGATGACGAGCACACTGACGAGCACACCTAGCAGCCGACAAACAGCCGCTTATAAACACTGCGTTCTCCCAAGATCGCTAGGTGAGGGAAAAACGGCAGTTCACCGCCGATTCGCAGCGTCAAACGTCAACGTAGTCGACCCGCCAGTTGTCCATTATCTTGAGTCTTGAAAGGCGCGTTGGTTCCCCGAGCTGACCCCGTAGCGTGGCCGCCGGTTGTCCATTGTCTTGCGTCCTGTAGTCGCCACGAGTGTCAGCAGACTGTGACAGATTCCTGGGGCCCACGTACCGCAAAGCACCCTTTTGTTAGGGAAGCTCTTCTTGATGCAGAGAGACCATATCGGCGGTGGCGGGTTCAGTAACAATAGTTGGTCCGCCGATCGCGTTTAGTCACAACGGCGCCGAGGGGGTGTTGAAGCGGCACCTCGAGGACCCTATACAAAATGAGTCACCGCAGCCATTGTGATAGGCTTCCATGGTTCTCTTCGGGGAAGCTCGCAACGCTCGCAGCTGCAGCTGGCTGAGAAAACTTGCATGTTGCCACCTCGGCAGGCCATTCCTAACAGTGGCCGCCGTGCCCGCCCTGCAGTGTTCACGATCTCGAGGTGGAAGTTGGGCCCGGCTGGGCAGTGTGCCGTTTGCCGTACGTTCTGCGGGCGAGGGTTCGTGGTTGCCTCCGCCGAAGTATCGCAGGAAGCATCTGACGCGGTACAGAAAATATTAAAGCGAAAGCTTTAGTGGCCGCGAACTTGCGATTTCGCCGTGGCGGTCGCAAGATCTACGACAGCTTTTCTGCAAGAGGTCATGGCCGTTTCTGTTCGCACACGTTATGCAAGTTATGTGTGGTCTTTCAACTACTACAAATGTAGGGTTGGACAGCTAGTGCTATACCTGTTCACCACCGTTCCCGGAGAAGTGAAACGTGCAATCGTGCGGCGCGCCCACTCAGTCTCACTTTTGTGTCATATTTCTATTCTTCTTCGCAAAATTTATTGAAACTGAAGGGCACGTGGCCGCGCCCTTTCGAAAGCCGCGGGATGTTGTATGTACGTAGGAGCTGCATTGCACACACGCGAAAGGGCCACGCGCTGCTCGCCTTCTCCCGCGTTCGAGACAAGGACGCAGCACATTACCTTTTAACGCGATAGCGTTAAGGAGCTCGTGTCGCAGAAAAGCCGGTGTCGTCGGCGTCGGTGTCGGCGTCGGCGTCCGCGGCGTTGGCCGTGAGCGATAAATCACAGCAGGCACTTGATAAATAAAAAGCAACTTCCAAGATGGGCTGGGTGGGAATCGAACCAGGGTCTCCGGAGTGTGAGACGGAGACGTTACCACTGAGCCACGAGTTCTTTTTTTTTCTTTATTTTGTTCGATGCTTCAAAGCGGTACAAAAGCGCCTCTAGTGAACGCGGTGTTGCCTTAGAAACGAGCTGTTTCTAAGGCTCAGGCGTGCGTCGCTTGCTCAGGCGCACATTTCGTTGTCGCGCCGAACGCTGCGTTGCTCGACGCTCACCGCGTCCGGTGCGGGGCGCGTAGTCGCTGTGCCGTAGCCCATTGTCTTACACCCGTTGGCGGGTCGACGGGAACGCTGTCGCGTTCCACTCTTGAAGGCGAAGCTTAAGCGTCCTCCAATTTTTTTTTTCTTTTTAGCAAATGGACACTTAGCTACAGCTTCGGTCCGGCGTTCTCGCATTGTGCTATTATGTTGTATGGTGGCCTGGTGCGTGCACAAATTTTGGGGTGATATCGATGCCCGTGTTATCGCTTTTACGCTGTTTTCTGGCGCACCAGATAGGGCTTCGCTCTCGATAAGCGAGAACTATTTGGTGTTCTATTCAACCGGGTAATCTACCAATGGAGTAGCGCCTAGGTGTCGCTTTAAAAACTGGGGCACACATCGTCCGTTTTCAGAAAAAAAAAAGAAATCTTAAATGCGGCTTGTCTTCGCGAACTCGGAGCGCTATGTGTTAAACGGGAAGTTGTTGTCGCACTCTCATGTATTTTTCTCGCTTTCTTTTTTTTTCATTGCAGGTAAGTCCTCAAACAACGCAGCGTTCTTAACTTGCGTGCGGCAGAAGCGCTTGGGGCGGTTCTGCCTCGTCGCTGACGCCGTAGGCTACCTCTTTGGTGAGTACGGTCACGCATGCTGAACAGTCCTTGCGCAGTGTGCGCGTATACCTTTGCTATTTGTCAGTCACGCGCCATCGCCTTACGTGGGAGGTTTCCTCGCCTGCAGGTTTTTCTCGTCGTAAAAGGCGCGAAATACCTTTGGTTGACAAAATGGTTAATTGCCCAGGTCTCTGACGATGCGTTCGAGTAACTCTGCCGTCTGTTTGTGTTCTTTCTTGCTTGTTATCAAACGTTTACCAGGGGGCGAACCAGTAGCTACGAACGTCCGTGCCAACAGCAGTACCGTGGAGCTTGATGGTCATGTTCGCGAATGTTCGACGGTTCAGAGAGAAAGCGTTTTCGTTGCCTGGCAGTTTCTCATACGAGCTACTGGTCGAATAGGTCTCGCTTTGTCAACAATCAGCGCTCCGCAAAAAAAAAAAAAAAAAGGCTGAATTTGAGCTTGTTGCATGACGCAAGAACAGCGCACTGACCATGTTGCTGCGCTGCTAAGCTTGAGGTCGCGGGTTCGATCCCGGCCACCTCACCTTGATGGAGGCGAAATGCCAAAACGCTCGTGCACTCAGATTTAGGTGCACGTTAAAGAAACGCAGGTTGTCAGCATTAATCCAGTGACCCCTAGTACCGCTTGTCGCATAATCACATCCAGGTTTTGGCGCGTCAATCCCCAGAGTTATCATTTTTTTTTTCTTTCTAGTAGATGCTGGTCCTCTCTTTGTTCTCTCATTTCCCGCGCTGTTTTTTTTTTTCCGTCACTAGTCTGCTTCGTTGACGAATACACAGCATTTCAGTAGACTGACCGCGAGGAATGGCTGCCGAACAAAAAGATAAAATAAAGAAAAATCTAGGTAATAAAAGTACGACTGTACGAACGCTCGAAAGCGTGAAGATTTGCCCCAATGTCCTTGTCTCACCGATTCCGCGCAGTTCAACGAAAAGCGCAGGTCATTGTCGCCGCGCTGCTGGACGAGAAAGTGGCGAGCGTATCGCGGAACGAAGTATCTAACGCTCGCCAATTCTTTGACGCTAACCCATCAATTGTCCTCTGTGATCGAACTCGCATCGAGGATGCAAGGGATTACCGGCGAACAAAGCGAGACACGCAGCCGTTTCTCAGTCTCGGCTGATGGAGACGCAATTAATTTCCTTCCTTGCGCTAGGTATACCGAGCTACGCTTGGCGCACAGCGGCATCCAGAATCCCGAGGAAAGCCGATGAGCGTAATCCAGTCTTCGTTAGCTTGTTATTTTTCTTGCTACTCGCGCGCCAGCGAGCTGCGCGAAGGTTGCACACTCCGCGCCGATTTACGCTGCTATAGTATACGCACCTCGAGCGTATACGTAAATGGCAGCAATAGGGCGGCAGACGGAAGTTGCACCTCTCGGCGAGGTGCGGACAGATGAAGTTGCCAAGCGTCGTTTATAGCTTGGGAAACCACTACACTGAGTCATCACGAAGTGTGTGTGCGCGCGGTCATTCTCCGCTGTTTCTTCACGCCGTCTGTGTTCAATTTGCGCTGCTCTTCATCACGAACGCAAGCCAGCTTGCCCAGAGCTCAGCCATGCGAATCGGAATGGAACCCTCGGTGACTCTAAAGAGCGCTATACCCTCTGGTGTCTTCTTTTTCTATTTGTTTCCCACTCCATTCTCTCGAGGACACCCGAAGGAAGTTTTGAAGCAGATGGAGTGATGTAGCGACCCGGCTGTGTTGCGAAGCTTTGTTTCACTTTTATATTTCGTTTCGTCATTCGTTCAACTTCAGCAAATAGACCAGGCTTGACCAAGGCGCGCACGAGATGACGTATTTGTTAGGAGTACGCAAGGCGCAATCTGTCACTCACTCGAGGATCCCATAAGGGTGACGCATACTCTGTGAACGAAGTCCTTGGTGAAGTTTCCTTTTCTTGTCCCGGAGCGTATGCACGTACAGGCAACTGTACGGCTCTGCACACCTGGAATTGCTGGCTTTACCGAACAACACGCCCGGCCTCACTGGAACTCCTTTTTGATGCGTCATATTTTTCAAGAGGTTGCGGCAGGTTAACTAGAATGTACGCGAATCTATGTATGAGATGTGTAAGGTATACATAGCACAAGCACATGAGGTAAATCAGGTAGATGTAAAAGGCACTGAAAGCTACACACATACACATAGAAACAAGGATAGTTAGCATTAGTTGTTAAGACACATATATACATACGTACAGTGTTCCACACGCGTGCGCACTATGTGCATAAAGGTAAAGTGTTTAGCGATATGAAATGGAACACCTAATTCGTTTTGAAGCGTTGGTTACTCGTTACGTACGGATTCGAATCAGACGTATTAAGCAGCTTTCCTGTCTATCATTTAGTCCCGTTGAGCACTTCTATGCGGGGCATGTGCGTCTGACTACTACGACAATTCGAAGGCAATCTGGTTCCTTTTCACATTTCTCTCGCTGGTGCAAGTTCTCAGAATGCTCGAACCGCAGCAGTAACAAATGACTCGAGCAAACACGCCAACACAGATTGCGTAGTCCTAGCTCGCCTTCCACGCTCAATCAGCTAACGCGAGAAGGGCGTTTGTGCGTGCGTTCCCTGGCCCGATAGACATGAGTGCGTAGCGCCGGCTCTTCGTAGCGCCCATACTCTTTTTTTTCAGCGCGCGACAAAGTGGCAAAGAAAAGAAGAAAAGAAGAGAGAGAGAAAGCGGGCTCGCGGAGTCGCTAATCTGCCAAGCTCGACACCGTGTTACTCGCCTCATCGCTCCCGCAGGACCCAGCGGCCGAGAGCGCCGCGATCCATTTACCACGCGTTGTCCGCGTGCAGCGGCAGGCAGAGGGAAAAGAGCTGCGGTCGCCGCCGAAGCAATCTCCGGAACGAGTCCCGGCAAAAGCGCTCCACGCTCGCTCGCGCGTACGCACGGTCCCGGCGTGGCGGTCGCCGTGTGCGGCTGGAGCGACAAGCCTCGCTCGCGCCCATTTATATCTCCCCTCGAGATCGCTTCGATGCCGCCAGGCTCTCGTGGCCGGCTTGCTGGCTGGCTTCGGCCCCGACTTTCGTTCAGTCTCCCACCTCTCTAGCCGGTGAGCCACGTTCCCTCGCGAGTGTAGGGAGCCGGTGCAGGAAGGCAATCCGCAGGGCTACGGAAACACGCCATAAGGTCATCGCGTATACCGCGGCGTCTATATGCTGTCGGCTTTCGTTCTGCGGCGCCCCTTTGTGAGGCCGCGTCGGCTGGTGTGTGGTTGCATCATTTGTAACACATTTCCTCTGGTTACTACGTTTCGCGATGGGGCTTTTCTCGAGCTCGTAGTTCTGTGCAGTTCTTACGAAGCTCCTCCGTGAGTTGCTTTCGTCTTCCGTATCACTGTTCCTGTACGAAGAAGAGGAAGAAACAGGAGTGAGGAGTGGTCGGTCTTTGCACTTCGGCCAGTAGGCTATCTTCCCTCGTTGTGATCGCATTGAGGGTATGGCTTGGAGCGGAAGCCGATAGTTACGATTAGCCGTCGCAAAAGTGGACATCACCCCACCCCACCACCTTGCCCTACGATTTCTTTCTTGTCTTGCCCGTGTGTTAGGCACTTCCGCCCTATCGCCATAGTTTCACGCCGCTCGGAGCAGGAACTACAGAACAGACACGCACGGGAACACGCTAAACACTCACTCGCTCGCTCACTACACGTGACGTATGCTACTGTGCGGTGGCCGTGATAACGAACAAGCATATATCGTGTACAGATTCATGCCGTATGATTCTTCATAGTGTGCCTGAATATAGGGCACCATCAGGTAAAGGCTAGAAGCTGCCCTCATTATGTTCCTTTGATCAGCCGCACATATATAATTTTTATCCAGCTATATATAGTTTACTTATTACGCGCCTCGCGCGCGTGATAAATTAGCGCTAAGTACTTCCTTGTCGTGCTTTCCGTATCCTTGCGGAGAAAAGTTAGTAAAAGAAAGTGTGTGTGTGAGTGATATATATATATATATATATATATATATATATATATATATATATATATATATATATATATATATATATATATAGAGAGAGAGAGAGAGAGAGAGAGAGAGAGAGAGAGAGAAAGGCAGGTAGATTAAACAGAGGTAGTTCCGGCTGGCTACGTAGCACGGGGAACAGGAGTCCGGGGATATGTGGGAAACCGAGAGCGCGCGTTTGTGTGTGTGTGTGTGTGTGTGTGTGTGTGTGTGTGTGTGTGTGTGTGTGTGTGTGGCGGGGGACTGCTGTAACGGTTACAAAGAACGCCGTAAGTGAAGACAGAGGAAGAAGAGGGCAAGCAGAAGGATAGAGTACATATCAGTGGGTCAGAGGAATAGTTGGTTTTTGGAACGGCTGACATTTGCGTGTGTCGTGTACGTTTGGAACCCGTGCGGCGCAACTGACGGCAGTCTGCTCCGGGCCACCGTTGCACTTCGCTCCTCGAAAGAGGCAGGGCGTGTGTCGAGTGAGCTCCTGAACAACAGCTTGCAATGTGATGAACGCGGTTAAAATCAAGTATCCGGGACCTCAAAGAGTTGCGACGCAATGCTGCCATCTCTCTCATATTTACTGCTAAGTTGCCACGGAGTTTTTTTTTTTTTCTTTTCTTTTTTTGCGAGGTCCTGTTTGCGAAGAGTATGTTTAAGGACTTGTATATAAGGAGCCCCAAATTGTCCATTTCGCATTTTCCCCCTTCGCTGCTTTCTTTCAAAGCCAACAATGCCTCACGTCGAGAGATAGCGAGGGACACATTGCAAAGACGTTTATAAACTCTGGCGTGCGCTTGTTGTGCGAGCGCTGTTACTGCCGTGGCCCGCTTTTCGTGCTCCTTCGACAGCGCGGGTCAAACTGGTCCGGTCCTGGCCGGTGTTGGCCAGCCCGCCCTCAATCGCGACCCCCGCAGGCGCTGACCCTCAACATTACATGAGAGAAAAAAAGAAAACAATGACGTGAGCTCCGCTGCCACCGTTAGGAGATAAGCCCTATGTAGGCCGGGATAACCCCTGTCGCCCTGTCCGGTTTTTTCCGCCGTTGTCGTTCGCGTGCGCCGTTGACGCACACTCAGTTGCGGTCGAGCAATGCGCGTGATCCGAGCTTATCCCCGTATCCCTGCACTTGTAGTGCATCGCGAAGCAGCGCCGTCACCCCGTGTTCTTCTTATCTCGGCGCCACAACACAGCGCGCGTTGGGGAAGATCTGCGAGATGGTTTCGTTTCGCGTCGCCCTTTGCGCGATGAAAGTATACAGCAGTGTCAAGGCATGTGTACAGTTTACGCAATTGTCCAGCGAGATTAGATAATCGGACAACACGCGGAACATCTTTCCTTTTTTTGCAACCAGCAATTATGCGGACGCCCGCCGTCGGTGGCGCCACCGTCGTTGCAGTGATCTACCACTGCGGCGCATGCGCGGCTCGCGCGCGGACATTCAGAGGGTTTTCACAGATACGCTAAATGCGCTCGGCTGCAAAGAAGGAAAAAAAAAAAGGCAGCGAAGTCTACGCGCCGTCAACGCTACGCTCATGGGGGACGCCTCCACGAGACCAGCAAGGGCATGGTTCTGAATTGCTCTGCTGGCATGGACGCTGTGCGCCCTCGTACTATATTTATAAGCACAGTATAGCGTTCCTGCTCACCTGCTGTGTGCATGTTCTGGTCCGAGCAGCGAACGTCAGGCTAACGTTATCTAATGTTTCACTACACTCATGGACAACCTTCTGTGGCTGTGAAGGGAAAGAGCTGCGGAGACGAAGCGCGCACAAGTGAGAGCGCTTCTGAAAAGAGTCCCGCGTTTTC
This sequence comes from Dermacentor variabilis, assembly GCF_050947875.1. Lineage (NCBI taxonomy): Eukaryota > Metazoa > Arthropoda > Arachnida > Ixodida > Ixodidae > Dermacentor > Dermacentor variabilis. The sequence continues at coordinate 147,080,131 of NC_134571.1, read as the reverse complement.
ATCCGCGTTGGTGTAAGCTGGAGAAGAGAAGGCATAGGCACCTTATTAGCAACAGTTAAATAAGACAAAGCACTATACACTGAATGTAAAAGCTTGCGTATTTTGCGGCTTTCTTCCTGTCCGCGTCTATAGGCGAACGCGAAACCGTCGCACGTGGAAGCTGCGTCGATTCAGCGTCTGCTCCGAGCAACCAAAAGCGCAGTCAAACGCTGGCGGCCTAGTTGGCGCCCCGTAGATTTCTCTTCGTTGCCACAGAAAGTTGTTACAGGGCCTACACCGCGTCTTAAAGCTTTCAAGGGTGCCAGAAATTTCGGCCCACCCGCGTATGTTGCCTCCGTGTTAAGCCCGTTTCACATGGTGCGAATTTGAGTGCGTTTTCGCGCTTGCGAATTCGCAATTGCGGCAAATGTGCCGTCGGACCTTTCGCGCGTGCGATTTTTCCATCTTCGGAGCGCTGAACTTCTCTGCGAAAATGCACATGCGGCAGGGACGCGGAACCAATCACAACGTGGATGGTAGACGCGTCGCTGTGGGCCTTCCTACTTAATTTTTGTTTTGATGAAGTAACACACTCAAACACAAAGAACTTTCACGCAAACAGTTTTTAAGTTGCTTTACTTGTTCTTATACCGAAGCGAACTAACGCCAGGAGTAATTCAGTACTCCGCCAAATGCTCGCAAATGCGAAAATCGCAGCTGCCGCGCACGGTGCATGTGAAATGGGAATGCGAAGTACGCGTTTGCGGAAATCGCAGCTGCGAAAAACGCAATGTAAGATCGCACCATGTGCACCGGGCTTTAGTCGGACCCGCGTAAATAGTTAGAACGTCGCGTCCGAAGAGTTCAGGCGCAACTCTAAACCTTGCTATCGCAGTCAGCGGATCGCCCTTCGTGCGAAACGGCCATTTTTTTTTATTAAACACTATAATGGTGCGTTAGGAGCAACTATGCAGTTTATTTTGACACTCGGTACGTATTGGTGATTGGGTATGAAAAATGGTGGTTTAGAAGGAAACGTCTCGCCTTCTCATCTGCCGCTCATTGTGTCCAATGTTACACTTGGGCTGTTGACATTAATTTCAAGATCGCTTCCCTAGTAAAGCTCAATCAATAAAAATGTGGCAGGTCCCACTTTAGTTGCTCTGTGGTCTAGAGCCATACCAATTTCTCGCTACGCACGCTCAAATTTTATAAATATTCAAATTCGCTGAAACGGGGTTTCAACTGCTGAATTTCGCATTTTTCTTTGTTACACAGGCAGCATCTACTTTCGCGAAACTGAGTTGCAGACTGTTCTTCTGGGCCTAAAAATCTGCATCAAATGTTCATCGTATCAAAATGGAACATGGTGTAGGTCATTTTTGCTGGAGATCCTCGTGGCGTTTTATTTTTCCATCCTAAAATGTCCTTCACTGACCGCGTGGTGCGCAAGCTGAATGCACGACATCCAAGTCATAACGAGGCCCTTCATCAGAGTAGTCGGTCGCCTTTCATATCCCCTTCATTTGCCCTTCATTTGCCCTTCATTTGCCCTTGGCAGCGCGCCGTCACGACGGGCCCAATCGTGCACTCCTTGGTCGCCGCCTCGTGTACCTCGTCTTTTAGATTGTCTGGGGGTTTTAATTATTTTTTTTTGCCCTCGAGGGCTGCATTCTGGGTCCGCGTAGTTTTCACATTCCCAGTGTGCTCAGAAGCGCACGGAATGAAAGAGGAAGAAAGGAAAACTCAGGAGCGCCATTGTGTAACCGTTGCCATGGAAACGGGTGCGCGGTATTTCGAAGGCGTGCCACTGCCATGCGTGTATTTAGCTGACGAAATATGTAGGCGGCCAGGTACCAGAACAAAAATAAAGATAAAAAAAGAAAGAAAGGCAAATAAAAGAAGAGAGAGAGAGAGAGAGAGAGAGAGAGAGAGAGAGAGAGAGAGAGAGAGAGAGAGAGAGAGAGAGAGAGAGAGAGAGAGAGAGAGAGAGAGAGAGAGAGAGAGAGAAACCACAGTGGCTGTCATTGGTCGTAACGAGCTCCGCTTTACTTTATCGTCATTTTGCGGCGTTTACGACCTCATTACCACCGGTGCTGCTTAGTACTGCAACAAATAACGTAATTCGGTCATTGATTCGGCTATATGCTGGTGAGTGCGTAATTTATCGCGTAATAGTTTAGCTCCCCTGATTTTCCTCTTTCTAATCGCGTAATATCATCTGACACTGATCTTACAGCCGTTCAGTCTGGACTTAACGCTATACCTAACTGGTGCAACGCTATGGCAAATCCATTTGAATGCTAAAAAGTGTAGTGATGAGAATACTGTGTCCTGAAAATCGGCTACTTGTAACCCTCCTCTTTGTAACATTGATAGTTGCGTGCTAGACGAAGTTACCTCGTTTGAGTATCTAGGAGGTCTGATAGCTACTAACCTTTCTTGACAAACTCATGATAACTATGTTTTTCTTAATGGTAATCGCACGTTAGGTTAATTACGCCGGAAGCGTTCAAGGACACCGTCGTCTCCTGAATTAACAATGATATAAAACATTTGTGAGGTTTAGGCTTGAATATGCGTGTGCTTTGTATAATCTTCGTCAGGAATTTCTTACTGATCGACTAGAATCAGTACAAAGCCGTAGTGCACGTTTCATCCTGTCCAATCATTCCTGATTTTCTAGTGTATCATCGATCAAACTCTCTGCAACTTCCCAACCTGTCTTTGCGCAAGAAAATGTCCCGTTTTCAGTTGTTCGACAATTTTGCTTCATAATACACACTAAAAAAAAAAAGCGAAACTTCTTAGTGATACAATTTATGTGCCATATCCTACCAACCACCGTCATAGCATTGGCGTCACGTTTTGGCGCGATAATTTGTTTTTATGATTCATTGATCCCGCTCATAGCCCGAAAATGGAAGCACTTGTTCATCTGCGTCATCACCCTTCTCAATGCTTCCGCATATAAATCTGCCGTTGAATATTATTGTGTGCACTAAACGCTTATGACATGCACTTGTTTTTACAGCGAAGTTGTTAAAGGCTACTTTCCCCACTGTCGTGTCCGCGTGTAGAAAAAATCTGTCACCATCAGCAATGGATCCAGCGTCGTGGTCTTCTTCCACAGCTAACTCGTTGGCGCCCCTCGGCGCGTTCATCGTCGTCATTAATTAATTAGTTAGCACAAAGACGTAGCCAATAATTTATAAAGGCTCTAATGAACCGTCGGGATTTACCCCGTGATAAATACCGGGGCCGCACGTTTCAGCTTCGCCGGTTAACCATCTGTACGGAGTGTTGGGCTGACCGTTTTTCGTTCGTTTTTCACCTATCCCTTGTGCAATGCCTTCGGACATTGAATGTATCGAAATAAATCAATAAATGTGGCTGTTCTTGATGATGATGATGACGACAACGACGAGCGTAGTGGTCAGACCACAGTCGCGACTTTGTAACCCCAACCACAAAAGTTTTCAGAGCACGGAATACAAAACAGAAAAAGAAACCCAGAAAAAAAAAAACAAAGGAAAGTTGGCTGCAGCCATTGCATTCATCCTCGAATGAGAGTGTGCAGCGGACACTCCCAATCATGGCTCTCACGTCGCTCGGCACTGTATGACGCATTGGCTGCTGAGCGCGATGTCTCGGGCTCGACTCCAACGCCAGTGCTCACTCCGCGACGGAAGCAGAATACAACGCGGTTTGTGTACAGTGCTATCACTCTGCAGGAAGTCAAATTGGAACCCTTCGCTACGGTGTCTCTCTCGAAGCCCAAGTATACCTTTGGGGGGAGGGGGTGGGTTAAACACAAGAAGTAATTAGTTAATTAGTAATTGACAGTGCTCTCCGCCACACGCCTTGTAGTTCAATCGATTTCCGCTATTGCCCAGTCGGAAGTATTGGCTCATGTACAGTGATTAGAAAGCAACTTTGCATGTGGGCCCCGTTACGAGTGCAAATTGAAGCTCTCTCCTGGCAAGCTGCATTCGCGGCATTGTACCTTGCGATTTCTGCGATATCCTAATAACATTGCCTTTCTGTGTAGGACCCCTGGTGACGGTGCATTATGGCGTAGTTCACGAGCACGCCGAATGGCAGAAGGTTACCGCACTACGATACCTGTGACATCGTTCTTGTTTTCTCCCTTTCTTTCTTTTTAACAATAGGAGACGTAAGTTACAACAAAAGAAAATTGAATTCACATAAACAGAGGAAGCATGAAAGGTTCCAAAAGCAGGTACAACACTGAAAGAAAGCGCATGTAAATCGAAGAACAGTAAACAAAAAAATAGTTCTTTACATGTAGCATAGGAAAGCGTTGCACTCAGAAAGATTAAACAACTACGTCGCATCATATGCACTAAATACACGTGCGCAATAGCACGTGGGAAGTGTTTCAGATAGATACTACATAGATAAAATTAATTTAAAGAAGCTTATTAACGCTTATAGAGCAGATCTCCGTGATGAGGCGTTACTATGGTGAAAGGGCGGCGGGTCATCGCCGCCCTCAAAGGAGCAGGAGCGTTGCAAGTTTCAGCCAAAAAGCTACCGGCAGATGCACCGCCCGAGCGCCTCTTATCAAGTGCGGTGGTCTAGGCATGAAGCCTGTCGCAATACATCTGGCAAAACGCGACACAACCACTCGAAGCCAACAGACAACGAAGCCAAGGAAAGCACAGGGGAAATTACCTGTGGCTTTAAGTGTAGGAATTATAAGAAAGAGAAGTGAAAGTAGACGAAAAAACAAAATACATACCCAATCCGCATGTTCCGAATTACGCTCGCACTGGTAGTGCGGTAGATGCAGGAAGACGGCAAGGTGCCTTGTGTTCTCAGAGATGCCCTCGGAACACTGCGTTTGCTGCGCTACGTGAGTCGACGACTCGCTCAGTGGGCCTTCGCGGCCGTATCAGGGCTCCGCGTTCCGGATATACGTGACCAAAGAGGCAGCGGCTTTCCCTGTAGCTTTCTTCAAGGCACACACGCCGGCGACTCCCGATTTCTGCTCTGTGCTAGATATGCAGGCAAAGTCCGTGTACGCTGCACAAGCCAGGTTGACATCGTTCACGGTGTGATGTTCATGTAGTGTGCATAACTTTCCGAACGTGTAATCAACGTATATCATATACGGTATTCAAGAGAGAGAGAGAAAATACTGCAGAGAAAGGCAGGGAGGTTAACCAGAGGTAGTTCCGGTTGGCTACCCTGCGCAGGGGGAAGGGTTAAGAGGGATAAAAAGAGAAAGAGAGTGGAAGGGGGAGATAGAAAGAAAGGGAGACAATGCAGCTAACTGTATTGTACATAACCAGTCATAGGATGAAACCAAATTTGCTCGTTTCTTTCTCCGTTAGTACCCGCGCTGAATGCAACAAGGAGCCGACTATAGTACAAAGTACGAACCGGTTTGTTGTAGAGTCAGCACCGACATTGTGAGAGTTTCGCTTTCTCTCGCTACTTTTTGGCTAGTACTCCGTGTGATCGTTGACCGCGTTGACGACAGTCGTGCCTTGACCTTCGAACGTTAGTGGGCGAGCATTCTGCGCCAGCTATAAAGCTGAACACAAAGGGGCCCCGCTGCCGCTGCCGTCAGTGTTGCTTTCGTTTCGAAGACGCGTGCCGAACTGAAGCGGTGAATAAGCGGTAACTACGTTGGCGTTCCCTTTGGTGATAATCGCAATATTTTTTTGCTTCTCCTCAGATTTCAGCGTCTGTCCTAACCCCACTCCATTCGTTTCTCTGCTATATACCATTCTCCTCCTGAAACGCAAGAGCACATTCTGTTCAGCAGTATTTACGCTCGCTGCCTTTGAGCTTCGAAAGTCGTTTCGGTAGCCTATAAAACCAAAAATTGATTCGATCTTGCAGGCTAAAATTTCCTTACCTTTCTTTTTTTTTTCATTCTTTCTTTATTTTATTTGCCTCCATGCCCTCCCTGACAATTGTGGCGTGAGTGCCGTCTGCGCAGAGTGCCCGTTCGCGTGTCGCCATGCCCGAGTATCGGGAAAGGAGGGACGACTGGGAGGAGGATATCATCGACGGGCCTTCTGATTGGTCGTCAGTTAGTCAGGCCCGGTTCTGCACAGCAGCACGACGTGTCGCACGCGCTGTGGCCATTTTCTTTGCCGGTTCTGAACGCCTCCGGGCGTGCATGTGAGGTTATGGAAAGGAACGAAAGAAAGGATGAACGGAGTAAGGGAAACTCAGCTGCATTGATCGAATCTTCCTTTCATTCTTTTCCTCGTTTTTTTTTTCTCTGTTTGCGCTGATTGTACGTGTATGATCGCTAAACCGCGCGTCCCGCGATTGGGAGCATTGTTTCCGAAGAGCGCTCTCCCGCGTGCGTTTGGGTGTGCGCGTGATAGTGAGACGCGTCTGAAAGGAATGTCTGCTTCCTTGTCCACGAGTAATGAAAACACGCAGGAAACGCTGTTAAACAACATTGCTTAATGTGCGTTTCAGTCGGGTGAAAACGAACCGGCATAACTAAGAGAAGAAGCGTCACACTACTTTCCCAACGAACACCGCTATTTTAACGCGATAGCGTTATGGGGCCCGTGTCGCAGGAAATCCGGCGTCCCGCATCCAACGTCGACCGTCCTATCGGGAAAAATCATTCCGAGCCGCGTATATTCTACACGGCAGTACAGTTTTTCTTCTATCACTAAAGTTGCTGATACCATGTCTTACGTTCTTTACAAAGTTGTACCCCGGAATTTTGAGAAAGTCAGCGCACAAACAAATGTCATGGAACGAAACGCCGACAGCGCACGCATCTTATGTTAAATCCTTCTCAGACTGAAATATCAGAAGTTCGAAACAATAACAGAAGATCGGCCCACGCAAGAGGCCGCGTTTCTACGAGAAAGCTCGCCTTCGCGCATAGATTTCGCCACCAGCGTTTCCCAGTAGACATTACGGTTACATAAGCTACAGTTACCCGCAAGCGTGAGAAGCAGTCAGGTGTCTTTGAATGCCATCGCGTTCCGCCCTTAAAGGCGAAGCTTAAGCGTCATCCAAACTTTTTTATGTGTCCCGTACGCGCCAGATTTCAGCCCACGCTTCCACAGCACGCGTTCCGGCGTCGTCCTTTCTTTTCTCGTCGTGAGCGCGTCATCAAAATCTGGGCTGCAATACAATCCGGGGTTTCGTCGGTGTTGTGTAACGTACTTTCATCCATTCATGTAAAGTCAAGACGGGTGCCGACAGATGGAAACGCACTGTTGGATAAAAGTTGTATAAACCTGTCTGAGGTTTATGCAACTTTGTATAACTTTATATAAAACTTGTACAGTCTGTCTGAGGCACTTTATTCCTTGAACAGGGGTGAAGTGCCTCAGATAGCCGACAAAAACTTAACGTGTTTTATGAAGAGAACGATTCTTATCTTTCTTTAATTATTGTTTACGATCATGTTGATGAATCTTTAATAATTTTGAAGCAAAGCGTCAAATGGGCCAGATTTGGACCCCACTGCTCCATCGATGAACATAATGTGGGCTTGAAAAATTAGTTCCATCCGTGTGATGCATTTGAGCGGGTTCCCGTATGCTTCGAAATGTGGGCCACGTGGCGTGATCAGCTTCAGAGACGCAGCAGGCAGACACGTTCCCGCCAGAAAGGGGAAGCAAAGCGAGCGTGCGGAGAGGCTTCTATGGGCATGCTTTCGTGACTGAAATAAAGCCAGAAGTAGTATCAAAGAAAATTAGGAGTGGGCGGGAACCAAGCTACGAAGAAAAGGTAACTAGTGGCATATTTATCGCCCACGAACCGTTGTTGTACTCGCTCCACAGTAGTTATCGCAATCATGTCTGCATGCAAACGACAAATGATGCTTAATAAATATGCCCGGACCCCTAAGCAGACCTTGTGTGTTGGGAATGCGAAAGAATTAATGTCCAATTCAACGCCGCTGACCGCTCCTTAGAGCTACCAACTTCTCGCGGGCAAGTGAGCGCGTTGAGACGCTTGGCGCGTTTTTATCAGACCAGGCGCAGTTAGAACGCAGGAGGCGAGAGCTCACGCAGACAAGGACCGCGCGGATAAAACTGGCTTCCGAAAGCGAGCGCGAAGGGTGACCTGGCTTCGCGGCGGTGGCCTCTCTCCTCGCGCAAGACCGCGGCAGTAGGTGTACCGTTTCGCCGGGGCCGCTCGGCTCTGTCAAACCCGAGCCAGCAAGCGCGAGCCAGCGTCAAGAGGCGCCCTCGCCGCTTTACATCGCAGCAAGTGGGAAGTCTGGCTGCTACAGTCGCCGCCGAGTTTTTCGCTTAATGGGCCATATGGCACTTTCGCGTCAAAATAGAACGGTACCTGTCGGACGTGATATCGTCACTTCAGAAATGAGATTTAACATTCCAACTGCAGCGAGTGCAGCTGTTTACCTGTCTTATACCAAGCTATTCCAAGCCAAGCGGTAAGCGGCGCAGATGCATGTGAATACAACTCACTTGCCGGCACAGCTTAACGGGACGAATTTGTGTGCATTGTGGCGGCTGTGGTAGAAGCACGGTGACACAGAAGAAGAATCACACAGGACAAGCGCTTCTCCTGTCTGCGTCATTTTCTTTGTGTCGCCGTATAGTCTTCGCGCTGGCGTTAAAGATGTGAACTAAACGGCCATATTCTGGACTATGTCCCCCCCCCCCAAAAAAAAAAAAGATAAACTACAGAAATTCGGAGAATTGTGTACCATTGTGTAAACGTTGTTTGACTCGGCTGTGACTTTTCAGTGGCGAAGAATGCATAGGCTTGAACAGACAATCATGGCCTTTTCAGTGGCGAAGAATGCATAGGCTTTAATAGACAATCGTACGATTTTCTCGCCGCATGCGGCTCCTTTAGTGCAATCGTACTAATTGAAACGGAACACCGGGCACGAGCGGCCCTGGACAGAGGGGAGTGGTCGAAAGGCAGCACCGGCTGCCGCAGTAGCGCGTGAGGAGTTTAAAGCTCCTGGAGCATGAGACGTTGCGTGAAGGGAGAGTGCATCGCCGCGACGTCATGTCACCCTGCTGTCCCTCTTGCAAGTAAGCGTGTGTTATGCGCGCGTTCCTTGTCCACGCAAGCTGTCGCCTTCATTGTGACTGCGCCTCGGTAAGGCCCAATGAAAACGCGCCAACCATCTCGAGAGCACCGACTTTTGGGCTAGTTGGTTAGGCATAGCGGATCACGGTCAAGCGCGCACAAACAAGGGCAAAGTGAGGAGTAGACAACACAAGCGCTTAATTGTGTTGTCTGCTCCTCATTTTGTCCTTGTTTGTGCGCGCTTGACCGTGATCTGCTACAGACACCTCAACTCGCTCGCTTGCCCACGAGGTGTTCAAAACTCGAAGGACACTCTGAAGCGTTCATTTGAACATTGGGCCTCCCCATTATTTTAAGTTGGCCCATCCCCAAATTTAAGTTGAACCCCCTCCCAAATTTAAGTTGGCCCACCCCCATATGTAATTTGGCTCATGTCCAAATATTAAGTTGGCCCACCCTCTGATTTAAGTTTGCCCACTTGCCAATTTCAGGTTGGCCCACTTGCAAACTTAAAGTTGGCTCAGACCCAAAGTTGGGGGGGGGGGGCACCTCCAAATTTCAAGTTGACCCAACCCAAACTTGAAGTGTGCCCGTCCCTGCTGTAAGCTACCCATGTATTTTCTAAGGAGCCCTATGTATCCCTATGGGTATTCTCTTCTTTATTTTTCGCTTTCATTGTACCTTATCGCTTGAAAGCTACCAATCATCTGTCATTACCTTATCATAACGAACAAATGTCTTAACTTTGCAAATTACGCATTTTGTGCAGGTACAAGGCATTACACTTTTCGGGTGACAGGGCTGGGCAGCTCGCCAAAGAATGCTTCTGCATTACAATATGTGGGCCTTACATGACGAATACAATATCTGCTACGCAGCTGGATTATTTGTGGTTTCAATGTGTGGGGCGCAAAGGACGACACGACATTTTATGTCACGTGGTTATGCACAGCGCATAACACTTTGAAACTGAAAACATTGTGTATCATAATGCCAATAAATCTGCTGAACAATGTTCTGTAGTGCTTGCAGATTAAAGATTCTTATTTTAATTTTATTGGTGCTCCAGATTTCTTGCGTGGATTCCATACGCCAATAGACGACGTTTTGAGAACCTGCCTAACGAGAAGTTGTGAAGGGCCTACAAGGTTGCTCATTCTGCGGGCACGGGACTATATATAGACCACGCAAAAACTAGGCTGTCTCTGTCAGTAATGCCGTTATACGGACGCTTCTTTGTTTACCAAAATGTTGATTGGTGACATGAGTGGTACTTCTTTCAATTCACTGTATGATTTTCCCCTGAATGCAGTATATACACTCATTGCAATAAAACGTGAATAGCGAACTACTAACGTATGTTTACAGTCGTTGACAAACTTGTCAGCAGCCGATGGCCGCGATTAAAATTGAAATAGAGGACTTCCTAGAATATCGCATAAGCCGAGCAATGTCACCGCTAGTAATATTCACCTCCACAGGATTTTGCAGAGATAGGCGAACTTGTTTACTCGGCACAAATGTTGCGCAAGGAAGCGAAAACTATATTAAAGTAACGTAGAGAAGTTGGCAGCTTGTAACTAATCGCAGTTTGGGGGGGCACGAGACTCTACAGATAGTCACGCAGATAGAGAAGCTGTTCTTGTTTTTTATTTTTTTTAATTTTATTTTTTACTGTTAGCAAAGAGAGCGACGTCGTGACAAAAAAAAAAGAACAAAACAAAAACAGGTGCAATATATCGAATACAGTGACAACGCACGCGAAGCACGTGGGAGCGAATAGAAGCGAGGAGGAATCAACGGCACCTTAAAAGAGGAGAGAAACCCTCTCACTCCTCCTCCGCCTTGTCGCCCTTAACAATTTTGACGCTTAGGCGAGAGAAAAGAGGAAGGCTGAGATTCCTCCCTCTATGGTACGGGCTCGAGTGCGCTGCGCGGCTTGCATCAGTCGCAGCTGTGCACCGTAGCATCCATCAACAGAGATGCGGGCGTTTGAACACGCTACCTTGCAGCGCCGTGTGCTGCCAGTTGGTATTCCATGACGATGTAACCAGCGCGAGGGTTGACACGGAACACGAAAAAAGCGACAAGGACAAGCGCTTCTCCTTGTCCTTACAGGCAGGCCTGCCTGCCTGCCTGCCTGCCTGCGTTTTCCTTTGCTTTCTACTACGCCGTCCCTCATAATCCACTGTGCAGTTTCGGAATGTTAAGAACCACAAAACATTTTGCATTAATTAACTTGCACTGTCATCCAATTCAGCTACTTAGATCCGGTGGGCTCGAGTCGCACAGAACCGTACGTCGAGTCGATGCATGTGTGGCTCTAATTCATAACATTTGCTCATCTCGTCTTTTTGTGGATACTTGTGATGCAGTTCTGTGTTTCCCATTTGAAGATGAGCAGCCTGCACCGTCTGTTGTAGCCAACGCCTCCTTATCTATTCCAGTCAGTAAACAAAAAAAAATAAAAATAAAAAATGGAAAGCATATTTACGAGGGCAGTGAATACCGCTTACGCCCAAAGATCTGTAGCATACTGCGTACGTGCGGAGTCACATTAAAAAAAAAAAAAAATGTGGGGAGTGAAGGTTCAGAAATGGCGCAGAAAAGTTTCGATGGCGCATATTTTCGTCAAGTTCAATATGCACATTCTTCATTCCGACTCATTTCCTTGTGGATGAAATTCTTGCTGCTTTGGCGTAGCTATTTCGCCGCGGCCGCTGTTTTCATGCTGTGTGCTTGAAGTCGTAAAGGCTTGGCCACAGTTTTTGTTTACTTTATTCCGTTGCTGTCACGCCTGTGCGATTACTTATTCGCAATAGAACGCGTCCCGTGTTGATGAATCCTGTATTGTGCTGTTCAGTCCTACTGGCGGATTTCGATTTCCGTTCGGGGATAGAAAGTAAAAATGTTTCCGCCACGTGTGCTCAGTCGGATAATTCTCTCTCGCTCTATTTCTCTCTCTCCTTTAACACGATCAAAGTTCGCAGACTAGATGCATAAAAATAATTTCGTAACAATGTAAATTGTCGACCTAGAAAATAAAACAATAAAGACAAATCCAGTACGTTGATAAACCTGCAGCCATCTTTTTCTATTCGTTTCTGAGGGTGAAGGCCTGTAGATTGCTATTTTCTTTCATTTCTTTCTGTCTGTCCTTTTCTTCTCTTACACAGATATTCTATCACCAAAGTTAATTTATATTGGGTGACGCTTTTTGTACTGCGCTCCTACAGTCTGATGGCTTCTTTATTTGCCCTCTCTTTTTTTTTTTTTTAGACTCAACATTGTCCGTCCTTCTCTCTCTCTCTCTCTCTACCATTAAGCAGTTTCCTCTCTGCTATATCGGCGTCGTCAATAGCGTGACCGATTGCGTGTCCCTTATTCACAAATGCGCGGAGTGACATTCTGTAGATTGCGCGTTAATCGGCATATCGGTTTTCTTTTGGCAGCCCTGCTTCTAGATTTCCCATTTGTCCTGCAGATTAAGTAACAAGCCTAACGTAACGTTCATTACGTAGAATTTGGTGTGCGGGTGCATTGTTGAAGCACGTAATGGACCCCGGCGCATGTGGATACCGGGCTTTACTCGACGAGAAAAAAGAATGTTTACTATGTCGCCTGCGAGTAAGCTTTCTTTTTCTTTCCTTTTTCTTCTTTTTTTTTTTTAACCAATGCATGGTCATACCTAATTGTAATGGTGGACAGTGCCAGTTGTGACACCACGTGATCCAGAATAAGCATTAAAGCATCTTCTCCGTGTCTGCACCTCACATAACGATGAGAGGCTTGCTCTTGGGACAGCTTTAGGGAACTTAGATGAGAGACCGTTTACAGAAGCCAATGGAACTGCGGCCTAGTGCGTGTGCGATGTGCGAAACCACGAAAGCGCTGCTTCATTTCTCGAGCTGCATCTGCCTACGTGACCGCTTGTAACGCATTGAACAAGGAACACTTGAACAGGGAACGAGAAACATATACTCAATGTGAATTTCTCCCCTCCTCATATTTTTTTTCGGTCGGCTTCCCCAGTTCAGGGTAGCCAAACGGGCTCAGCCTTGCTAACCTTTCTGCCTCTTCCCTTATCCGTTCTGATCTATTTCCAAAGTTTGCCTACGTGCTAAAGCCGGCGCGTTTTCTTGTGCGCGAAAATTTTCGTCTGCGTACTCATTCATTCTACATCATATATAGCGGCCACCTCTTACCGGCATTGTTTACTGCACTTTATTTTCTTTCTTTTGTGGTGCCCATTTTGACCGCGCACATGTTGTTGTTGTTATTTTGTCGTGACCCGCTAGTCATTGCTTTGTTTTGCCTTGCTAATATCTTCCCTCCCCCTTTCTCCTTCCCAAGAAGAAAAAAAAAGAAAAGCTGCTGCGCTGGTCCGGCTTTGTACGAGCGGTGCCGCTTATATACCAGTTACGAGTGCAAAATTCCACCGCTGTGCGGGCTGCCGCGACGCGCTCGTTGAAGGCGTGCGCTGCGTTGCTTTCGGCGACGCCATCATCCCAGTCGTCTTCATATTAAAGTACGACGGGCGCATTCCCGCACTCGCGAACCCCAGCAACGCCCCATTTTGCGCGGCAATTTCGGCGCCGCCGCGCTATTGCGCGCGCGGTTTCTTCAATCACCCCATTCTCCTTCTCTTCTCTCTGTTCCTTTCTTTCTTCCACGAAAGTTCGTTCTGTAGTGGTTCCTTTCTATCGTAGCCGCAACATTATTGCGACGTTTCGCGACCAGGGCGGGCATATATCCTGCCTGGCCCTTCGAGTTAAAGTAAAAAAAAAAGAAAGGCAGCAAGAAAAAAAGGAGGGTGGGAGGGTGGGGAGGGCTCAGAGTTAAACGCGCCCGGGAAGATCACGGAGCGTTTAAACGACCGCTCTCCTTTGCGAGATCCCGCGAGCTTATCGTCCCTTCAAGTGCCGCGAGGCGGCGCGCGCGCTCTGGGAGAGGGGCCGCGTCCTCATTTTCCCCAGAGCTTCGACGAATGGCTCGAAAGCGAGCGTTACGTACGCGCGACAGAATCCGCGCCCATATTTAGCGCTAAGGCCCTCGCTGATCCCACATTTCTCCGTCGCTTTTCTTCCGGGAATGCGCGCGCGTTGTACTACTACAGCGAGTGACCGCATGTATCGATAAATTGTCCTCAGATGAGGGGATCTGTCTGTGAGGATTACCGCAAATGTGAGCGTTCCCATTTTTTTTTTTACAAAGAAAAAAAAAGTTACCTGCATCGGTTCGAGAGCCGTTGCAATTGCTGATGATTTGCAAGTTCATGCGCGTTCGTTCGTTTTGTTTTTGTTTTCCTATTAGGGCTCTACCATAAATCACGAGATAACCGAAATTAAGTGCTCGCGTAAATGTTACACAAGCTGCGGCGACAATCGTCTTGGGTGCGCCTCCGGGAAAAGCGCGACACAGTTAAAACCACGTACTTTTCTTTGTGCCCTTTGTTTGTTTTTCCTTTTATTTTTTAGCAGAGTGCGCATCGAAACGTAAGCCTCATCGAGAAAGCACTGACGTACAATAGTCATGAGAGTGCATCGACAATATTCCTTGGCCGCTAAAGCAGACTCGCAAGCCTTATATCCTGTCTTTCTTTATTGCACGTTCCTTCGACTACAAAGCACGAAATGTGTAAACGCTGATTAGGCCTATAGCTATAGGCTAGAATGGGGTTTAAGAGTAAAATATGTAATTAGAGACAACGAGCTGTGTTTGCAGAGCAAGCAGTACATGAGAAATCAATTTTAGTTTCCACTCAGAAAGGAAATAAATGCGAATAATCGTGAATTCTTAATTAGTTCTAGGATAAGGCCGCGGTGGCCCCGTTTTGATGGGGGTTAAATGCAAAAAAACGCCCTTGTACCGCGCATTGCGTGCACGTGAAAGAACCCCAGGTGGTCGAAAATAATGCAGAGCCTGCCACTACAGCGTGCCTCATAATCGGGCCGTGGTCTTGGAACATAAGGCCCCGGAATTCAAACCTTTTTGCACATAGGACAACATATGCGTGCCAGTCTATTAGTTAACGTAAAGTACAACACGATTTACGTGCGCTGCAACTATACTATCATAAAATACGAATGCATGATAACGCAAAAATTTTTTTACACATACCGATGACAGTTAGAGTGGATAAAAGAAGTAAATAAAAGAAAAAAAAAAGATGGAAGAATACGGTCACTCGCTTGTTGCTTCTTTGCCTTCGGCCTTAACTTAGTTATTACCCGCCGTGGTTGCTCAGTGGCTATGGTGTTGGGCTGCTGAGCACGAGGTCGCGGGATCGAATCCAGGCCATGGCGGCCGCATTTCGATGGGGGCGAAATGCGAAAACACCCGTGTGCTTAGGTTTAGGTGCACGTTAAAGAACCCCAGGTGGTCAAAATTTTTGGAGTCCTCCACTACGGCGTGCCTCATAATCAGAAAGTGGTTTTGGCACGTAAAACCCCAAATATTATATTATTAACTTTGTTATTCTATATAAATAAGATAAATGATTACCGTATAGCTTTACATCGAGCTCGTACACTTCGCACTTGCACGGGCGCTCTTCCTTCCTTTCTTTCGTTTGTATATTATCGCTTTCTCGCCCAGGCATGCCTGAGCTGCCTGCCTCGATCCCCTATCGCCGTTACGCCTGAAATCGCCGAATGCCTGCAGCCTGAACGCTGCACGTTGCGTGCTGCAATTGGGCACAATTGGTTAAATGAGCGGGTAGCTGCACCCCGTCCCGCCCCTCCCCCCTCGAGCGGACGATAGACCAAACAAAACACTTAGGCAGGTTAATTCCGTGTTCCGTTACAGCTGATGCTTCTTTCTTTTTTTACTTTTTTTTTACTTTAGTGGCGTGCGCGTACCTGTGCGCACGTATGTACACACACCGTCAGTGTGCAGGGGTCCGCACCGTCAACATCTGGCGCTTGCGCCACGGGTCGTTTCACTGGCGCCCTGCCCACCATTTCGCAGGCATATCTTTTGCAACATCGCATTCGAGAGACACATTAAGATATGTTAATGGTGCGCCTTCTCCGCGTTCGTCTGCTTTGTAAACAAAATGCGCTATACAGTGCAGCGCTGCGGCTGTATACGTAACGTTCTGTTTTTACACCGGTACAGCGTAACAGGGGCACAGGCGAACCGCATTATGCATCCACACTGAGGCTCGTGTCCCAGTTGTAGTTGTTATCGCGAACATTACGCTTAATTTGCATGAAACCTCGACGCAGGTGCGCGGAGCCTCTGTTATATATCAGCGCTCTGCGCAGCCATTAAGGTGACAAATCGCAGGTTCGATTGCCGGCCTCACCGACCGCGGCATTTGTCGTGGCCTCGACGTGAAGACGGTCGTGATTTGTGTGCACGATCAAGAATCTTGTGCGATCGAAATCAATACGGGGGTGCCCTCAACTATACGGCCACGCGTTCAGCTGCTTTGGAACGTCGAACGCGTACCGCCAATGGATTAAGCACTTATGCAAATCGCAATTGCCGGACAATCGCATTTTGGCCGTCAAAATGTACGCAGTAGGTAAATAGTATCTCTAATCGCACCAGTAGACGCGCTTGGCGATCGTCGTTTTACGCTCAGAGACTGTTCGGATAACTCCGCAATTTATTTTGCGTGCGACGTTCGTGTATGCGTTATCTCTTACGCTTTACAAATTAGGGATGTGGAGCTCACTTAAAAAAAAAAAAAGCAGACAGCACTTGTAAGCAGTGTTCTTGCGCAGTGAGTCGATTTCAATTTGGAGAGAAAAAAAGTTACTGACACTGTTTCAGGTGCCATGCCGTCTGCACCCTTGCTGCAGGAGGCGGAGTAGCGAGAGCGTGTTGTGGTCACCTGGAAACTTGTCAAAGCTCACCTAAATAGCTTCCGCGCGTTTTTGCAATCGCAAGCATTGTAACGCAGCAGCCGGCGACCAGGAATCGAACCTACGACTCAGCGGGATAATGACGAAGCTGTTTACTCCCAATTTATGGAATTACGAGGAAAGAAGCTGCTAGCGCCTACAAACGATATCAAGCTAGCTACCGTGAAATTAGGCTGAGTAGTGGCGGGTTTAGAGAGCTCCGCCGCCATAAGTGTCGTCATGGTGTGGCTGAAGGGGAGCATGTGTAGTGCGGTGTTATAATCAAAGCGACGGACTGCATAAAGCTACACTGCAGCCTCTGCGGTCATTGTATCTCTTTAGATCGCCCGCTGTTGCAGAAACGATCGCTGCGCCGCTGCAGGCGCGCGTTCCACTTCGTAATGGGCGCGCAGCGCACGCAAGCCCCACTAGACGCTGTAGCATTGACAGAGCTCGCGTTTAATTGCGTGCAATGCCGCGTATAATTACCGCTGCCTCTGTTCCTCTTTTCTTTTTTCCAGCTCCATTCGTTCCACACTGCACGTTTCCGCGCTTCTCGGCGGCTCTCTCTTGCCCGTTGCAAGAATATAGCCGCCGGGTAATAATTGGCCGGTCCTCATCTCCCTCTCTCTTCCCCATCTTTCTCCTTCTCTCTCTCTCTCTCTAGTGGAAGTTGGCCGTACGTCACCAGTGCGGCTTTACTGTCTGGCATTCGATGCCTTTGGTTATCAGCTATATGCGCCCGGCGATTTCCGTTTCTTTTACGAGCCTATGCGATAGATAATGGGCGCGATGCTGGTTATTAAGGTTACTTTCCGCTCTTGGCTTCCACCCCGTCACCCCGCGTTCGTGCGAGGCGTCGAGTAGCGATTGTTTTCAAGAGCCGCGATTTGGTCAAGGGCTACGTGGTAGCCATCTGCATGCTCGTGCGCTTTTATCCGGTCGTTGTACGGTTTTTTTTCCCCCTGTTCTGGCACCGAGCACTGAGTCGCAACAAGAAGACGCCTAGCATAAAACTTCTCGCAATATTACCTGGAGGTAAATCTGGCGCCGCCGTCTACGCAAGTTTCCTATAACGGCCACTGCGGCGCCTCGGGAATGCCCCGATGTGGCTGTGTGTGTCTAGAACGTGGCTTGGCCTAAAACATGGTCGTGGCTGCACGGATGAAGATTTCTCGAAATAAAATGTTGGTAAGAAATTGCGCTCGCCCGTGCTGCATCTTTCGAGAGAGTTTATTCTCGTGTGTAGTGCACAATTAAGCGAGAAAAATAAAAGAACAGCCGACAAAAACTGTCTCACAGTGAGCGCAGGCCTTGTCGTCGGTCCTCCAACATGAGCGGGCCGCCGGTTTGCCTCTTACGTTTGATATAATTGTACATCCAAGCACAAGTTGTCAGGAATAAATCAAAATATGTTTTTGTTTTTAGTAATATTAAAAAACAGCATTTCACATGCTGTTCTAGCAGAAAATCAACCATTGTGACAGACGGAACGATGTCATACAGTCAGGCGTATACCTTCGTGGCGTCTTGGCCCTCTAAGCATTTCCATGCATGCGATGCCAGTTTAGCAAAACTATCACTCTTAACGTGAGAGGAGGCTAGGTAAGACATAAAACGCGCAACAAAATAAAAAGCGGGATTCGGGTTGCGACGGCGTCTCGAGGCCCCCGCGTATGTAGTGGCAATCTATTCATATTTAAAACAGCGCCAAAAAAACACACGGACAAGGGAGGACACAGGACGAGCGCTGTCTTACAGCGCTCGTCCTGTGTCCTCTTTTGTCCGTGTGTTTTTTTTTTTCGTTTTTTTTTTTTGGCACTGTTTCAAATATGAATGATTCGTGCCAACTAGCTCGCACCCGGCCAAACCCTTCTCTGGCAATCTATACCCGCACCGTCACCATGATGTAATACTTGCGTCGCGGTGAGCTGGGGGAAGCTTACTAGGTTTACTTACGCCATGGTGAGCTGGTGCAAACTGACTATAGACCTCTCCCTGAGCGTGACGTCACTGCGAGTGCCCTTCCCATCTGCCGCAACTCCGCTGGTTGGCAAAAAACGTCTGTGCGAACTGTTCCCTCTGCTTAAGAGCGCTGCTTGTATGTCAGCTGCAGCGATCGTAATACGCAACTTTGGTATTTTTTGAAGGGATATCATTTACAAACTGTACTTAGGGAAGTATAATCGTTTTACCGGCACAACTACGTAGCGTTGTTGCATAGAGCATGGTTCCCTTAAGTCAGCATGTAGTCATTTCGTTTGGGTGGGCCTCTTCCGTAGATAAAACAGCCACTAAAATTCATGACTCTTCGAAAGCGAATATTTTATCACGGGTGATTCACATTTTTACGATGGCGCAATGATACTTCGCAAAAGTGGTTGGTCGTCGGACAAGAAATTTGTAATGCATTGCCGTGAATTGAGGTACTCATTTGTGCCCCCTTTACACTGCAGTGTTAAAGGATACACAAGATGAACTTTGTGTACAACTATCAGCCATGCATACCCATCACGGCGGCTAAGTGGAACCGTAATCAGTAGTGGCGCCTGAATTCAGATCAGGGAGGAATGCAGAAACCCTTGTTACCGCACTTTAGGCGCACGGTAAGATACCGCAGGTGGCCGAAATTAATTTGGAGCCCCCATAAGCCGCTGTGCAGCTTAGGAATGTTAAACACCATAATTTAATTGCAATTATCAGTCATGTCCATGTGAATGTACAAAGCAAAAGCGTACATCAGTACATAATCCGTTGCGCGGTAACGTCGCTGTGTCTGCTGCTTCCTTTTGCTGCTCTCAACTTTGTAAGACCGAACTTTTGCGTGTCGATGTACATGATAACGGCATGTAGTCCGTGCCGTAAATGTGATTATAACACTATAGAAAAACATACAAGAAGAAAGTTCAATTTTACTAAGCACCCCTGAAATCTGCGTTAAGAATATAGATAGTTTCAGTGGTCTGCCTTTTGTACATTCTCCGTAGTGAAATGCATAATACGCGTCCACAGTTTCCCCAAGTGAGATGTATTGCTAATCGCGTTGACGTTGACATACACACACGCACACGCAAACACAAACACGCGCGCGCACGCGCAATTTTCGTCGCATACTTTACACAAGCATGCCCGATGTTCTCCAACGCACAGCACTGTATACGCCAAGACGGTCAGAACTAGCTTTCTTCAGCTTATAATCATGCTTTTTCAGCAAAGTCAATGAAACTCGAGTTTTTAAAGATTAGTTTACTAAACTTATTTGGCGTGGTTCGGTTGGGTCCTTTCTTATGTTAAGGGAGAATCGATATCTACGGCATTTCGTTAGAAACTTAGGTTCGGCTGGTGTAATCTTGACAAGCGCGTTAAACGGCGTGAACAGCAATCGCACCCGCGAATGCTCCTTTGCTTTCGCGTCTTCTTTCTTGCCGATATCGCCGCTGTCAAAAGAGTGCAGCGGTGAATTTGAGAGCGTAGGGCTGTGTCCTCGAGATAGGCACCGCGGGCAGGACGCTTTGTAGGATCCTTGAAAACGGCGCGATAAGTGCAGCTGAGCTGCGCTGATACAAGCCGCTCCAAAACAGCAGATGTTGCTTGCTCGCCTTCGCGAGCCCACTTCACCAGGATTTCGCGCTCATTTTGACGGAAGGTCGTGAAACGCAGCTGCCGGATCGAGCAGGCGCGCTGTGAAGGGCGCAGAACGACATGAAAACGGTCGATCAAACGTATACCTGACAGTGGAGCAGGATCTGTCAGACTTCCGTGATGCTCAGGTATTGCGCAGTGTGTGTGTGTGTGTGTGTGTGTGTGTGTGTGTGTGTGTGTGTGTGTTTGTGTGTGTGCGTGTGCGTGGGTGCGTGCGTGCCTGTGTGCGTGGAAGCGTGTGTGCGCGTGTGTGTTTCGTTATTGTAATGCAATGCCAACCAGCCCAGTTGTATACCACATTACAGACCTTCATTCCCTCTTGTTATCACTTTACCTCCCCCTCCCCTCTCTCCCCAGCGTAGGGTAGCAAACCGGATCTTCCCCTCTGGTTAACCTCCGGCCCTGCCTTTCCCCCCTCTCTCTCTCTCTCTCTCTCTCTCTCTCTCTCTCTCTCATTACGTCTTATACAGTAGTTAACAAAATGTCACGTACGCATACGCAAGCTATACGTACAATATCGTGTGCAAAAGTAAGGAATTCCCCCCTCCAAATCGCGCCCTAATTCTTGCAGTATACTACACATATAGCTAGGAAAGATGTCATCGTTGTTTGTGCTCGAGGATCCTCTTCCAGCGCAATGCTAGAAGAAAGATTAACGGTGCTGCAAGAAAGCACGCGCCCGACGACCTCGAGCTGCAGATGCGGCATTCGCTTGCGCACACGCGCATATACTCCGCAGTGTACAGACCACCTTCCTTGCGTGGTGCTTGAAGTCGGCGACCAGAGGGGCGCGTTAGTCGGGCGCCGGCGCCGAGCAAGAAGAGGTGTTCGCTCCTTCTTCAGCCGACTTCCGACTTCCGCATTGTCTCCGCTTCCGCCCACGCGCGAGCCCGAAGGTGCGTCATGACGGCCGCCACTTCACGCACCACATTCAGCGCGTGTGTCCCGTCAGCCGCGCGCGCGGCACGACTCGCTACGTTAACTGCATAGCGTTCACAGCGCTATCGTTTACTTTTTGGAGCAGCTCGCAAGATGAAACGCGCACTGCCACCATGTGAAGAAGCTGGAGCTGTATGTACGCCTCCCCCCCCCTTGCTGTTTTCTAACACAAAAGGTTAGAAAGTTCCGGCCGCTCCGCGTTACTCGTAACGCTCCGCAAAGTCCACGTGATGTGATGTCCGCGGACTATAGCTGATCGAGTGGTCAGCGCGTGCGCTAATGCCGCCGCCTTTCCTTTGGAATACGCGCGCTGAAGCGACGGTGCGACGGAAATTGACATCTTGTGAGCCATCTTATGGGCATCAATTCTGAGCGTCAATGTGTCTCGTAGCGCGGCCCCAAAACGCTTCTGCGCTCTGTGTGGCCCTACGTGGTGCGCATCGCCACGACATAATCGACAGTGCACGCACTTCCGTGTGTTCGGACGGTTGGTGCGGCGACACTGATTCTTTTTGTTTCGCATTGCTACTGACTCTCCTTTCGGGGCTTTCGGTGAAGGTCCCCCTCAATCTGTTTCACACGTTCTATACGTATAGCTGTGTGAACTCGACGTCGTCCGACGATCGATAAATTATAGCAGCGAGATAATTGTGCCTCTTCCCGAACGAAGAACGTGCCATTTGCGAACTGCGCGCACAGCGCCCGCCGCACAACTGCTCAAGCGAGGCGTGAGGCTCTTTCTCGCTTTTGTGTTGCACCCGGAAGCTGTTTGTCTTTCGCACCGTGAAAAGACAACTCGTGAGCAGCAAGGCGCGTGAGAAGGCAGCGATTAACCCTCCCGTACTCTCGATCCGCTCCCGTGAGCGTTATTAAAATTAAAAGGCAGAAACGAAAGCTTCCCGTTGAGTTGAATGAAATGGGGCAATTAGCGATAGAACTGTCGGTCGACATATGGTGATTCAGCAAGAAAAATTGAACCGGATGCGTCTCTGCGCGCTAGATGTCGGTTAGTGCAGGTCTTCTTCGTTTTGACTGCCGCCACGATCGTTTGTCGGCCGGTATTTGTTGGCACCGATATTTCTATGCCTCGCTGTCCCGTCCTAAGCGATGAGACCACTCCGGGAACAATCTGCTTAGACGTATCCAGTCGACAGGGAGTCAGTGCGGATAATGAAAAACAATGCCTGCCTCTTTTTCTACAACGACATTCGCGTTTGAAATGCAACGCGCGCATGCTCAATGGATGGTAACTCCGAGCATGCATTATCAGATCTGGGAGTACGCAGCGCTCTAGCTCTAACCTGAGGTGGCGACATCCTCGAGGTTTGTGTGCGGACAACCGGCTAACGTGAGACAACGCATGTACGGCGCTACGCGACTGAAGCGTCTATATACAGGGTGTTTCAGCGAACACTTTCAAAATTTTTTAATGGTTGCCTGCGGCAGATAGCTCAATTTTAATCTATGAGCCGGTCAACTTTAAGAGGCGGACACTCCTTGCACAAAAATTGAAATGAAAAATCGGCGAATTAACACGAATTCATTAATTAACTTTGTAGCTAATTACGTTATGACCCATGTTGAAATTTACATATTCTAGCAGTGGACTTCGCAAGGCGGATTCACTAGGAACGAATTCTGAGGACATCAGTTTCGAGATATGGATTCCCGAACTTTGCGGAGAAATGCATCGGCGTTCCAATTACTTGTGTGCTTCAGTGCATGAAACGACGCTTTCTTAACAAACTAACTGGAACGCCAGTGCATTTTTCCGCACAGTTTGGGAATTTATATCGAGAAACTGATGTCTACTTGAAAATTCGTTCCAAGTGGATCCGCCTTGCGAACTCCACGGCTAGAATTTGTAAATTGCAATATGGGCCATAATGTAATTAGTTAAAAACATAAGTGAATTTTTAATAGTCAGTCGATTTTGCACCTCAATTTTTTGTGTATTGTCCGCCGCTTCGAGTGGACCAGCTCATGAACTAGAATTGTCCTATCTGCCACAGACAACTTTTAAATATTTTGGAAAGTGTTCGCTGAAACACCCTGTATATTGACCCTTACTTGGCGCTATCTCCCGTACAGAGCTATTACACACTTCATCGGCCTCGAGTCATAACATAATTATGTTGTTCTCTTCCTTTCTCTATATCTACGTATTTCTAGGTCGTTACAGATTGACTTGAATGCCACTCAAGTGCGGTACAGCGGGCTTTTCAGTATCACGTGATAAGTAGAAGGCTTATGCAGGACAATCTGCTGCAGAAAGCGCGCACACCGCCGCACGAGCACGCTGGAGCGAGACTGCTCTTTGCTGCCTCAGCAAAGGTCCCGGACTGTTCCTCCAAGGTGCAGGAGCCGGCATTATGACATTACGAGAGCGGTGTGCTTTACACATACTCTCCTCATAGTCCGCGCGTTAAGTTACGTGTGTAGGCTACGTATACACCTGATGTCTGCACCTTCAGACTTTCGCAGAAAGTAACAGGTCTGCAAGCGCGCATTCGGCGCTGTTGTACACTGTGGTTTCTCTGGCTTCTTTTTTTATCTGATAACACTGTGGCGTCAGCTCCGGCGTGTTCACCCTTCTCCATTCAGCAGCCGCTACTCGCTAAAGAGCGCGCACATACCTTGGACTAGTTGCGTCTTTATTTTTTTAGAGGACGAACGGCGATTTACTAATTATTGGGATCGTCATTTATCATACCAACGCTGCCACTGGTACACTCATGCGTCGCAGCTCAGCCTCCGTTCGGCATTAACGCGACACGATAACATCTCCCCGCTTCTCGTTACAACGGGGGCAGCAGTTAAATGCAGTGATCAAGAAGCCCCGTTGAGGTGTAGGGTAGACAAGGGGGCTCAACCGGTTAGAGTGGCTGTGAGCCGATCGCTTCCGGCTCCAAGCTTTCTGCGCCCGCATCAGTGCGCGCGGTTAATGGGTGCGCCCTGATGGCCGGACCTTCTCTGACTCCTCATTTTCGCTCGAAGGACACCAGAAAAACAAAGAAACACTCGGTCTCCTTGTTGTTGGAAGAGTTAATCATAGTGGTTGCCGTTTCGGTGATACTTTGTAGAAAGCATCTTTCTTTTTCTCTCTGCTACGCACTCGTGAGCTGTTTTCCGTACCACTGGTGGACATCGTCGTTCCCGCAATGGCTAGCGGTGCTGCAAGCCGACGTTTTCCTTTCGATCAGGTGAAGTATCCGTGCAACGACGATCACGTTCAACGACCGTCGGGAGTATCCTCGTGCCACCTGTTCCCTTTTGGCCATGAACGCGGCAACATCGTCGCCGTGAAGGCGACGTCATCCTCTTTATCCCCACTAGCTCCTTCGGTACACGTCACGCACTTGAACTGAACAATGCGAAAGAATAAAAGTGGATCGTGGTGCATTTGGCAGACTCTCTCAAGCGGTGGATGCGGCAGCTTACCGGTACCCTTGAAGCGAAAAGTATAGTGACAATGGGTTGAAACGTATCTTGGCCTTCATCTTCAGTCTGACTTAACTTGGCATTACCATATTAACACCGTCTTAGTATCAGCTAACCGAGCACTCGGTCTTCTTAAACGTAACCTCAAGCACGCACCTTCTCACTTAAAAAAACTTGCTTATATCACGCTGATCCGCCCAAAAATTGAATATGCTTCTGCCATATGGGATCCCGATCAAGCATACATAATCAACAACATTGAATCTTTGCAAAACCGTGCTGTTCGCTTCATCTTTTCCGATTATTCACGCTTCACCAGCGTCACATCGTTAAAACAACGTGCCGAGTTGGAATCACTATCACGTCGACGCCAGTTTGCTCGCCTAACCTTATTTCATAAACTTTATCACCATTCCACGCTTCACGAAGACTTCTTTTCACCACCCCCTGCAGTTTTCCCGCGCCGTGACCACGCTAACAAAGTAAAACGCATAATGTGCCGCTCGTCGCTCTACGCAAAATCATTTATTCCTCGCACAATAATAGAATGGAATAACCTACCATCACGCATAGCTACTGAAGTTAGCCTACCATCTTTCCAAACTTTGTTGCAAGAAAACGGTTAGTGGTAGCAGATTAGATATTACTAATGCCTATATGCACATATTAACATATGTAAAATGTTCTCGTGTTTTCATGACTAAGTGCATTCACCCCTTGTTCATATCTATATATTTTATGTTCCTTGTGTGAATGTTTATTTTATGTAGTTTTATTTCTTGTGTATATTTTATGTTTGTACCCCCCCCCCCTATGTAATACCCTCATGTGAGGGCCCTTAGGGGTAATGTAAATAAAAAAAAAACGTCGTCTTCTGCTTATTCTTATTCTCTACGTTCTCCTTCTCTCTTTTGCCTCCTACTTCCTTTAAAAGCTAGAATATTCGCGTGCAAAAAAATTTCGCGTGCAATGAAAAAGGTCAAGCAAAAATACGAAAAGCAACGTGAAAAAGCAGGGTGAACGTCGCACTTTCCTTAGTTGAAGCTGTCTACTTTACGAGGCGCCCCTTTGAACGTGTTTTTCTCTTATTTTGTGATTACGGACAACGGATAGCGCACGAGGGACTCCGCGTTTCAATCTCGGTAATTGCTGCACTTTCACCAAGCCCCACACTCAGGCTAGTGCCGTATAGTGTCCGTGTACAAGCTGCTCCGTGATGGATAGCAGCCAGTTGGTTGCCAATAAGTTATACGGTTAACACAGGGATAACCTGGATAATTAGCGAAGAGCGAGGAGTGTTCATGCATCATACATTTACACGTCGTATTCATTTCGTCTTCTCTATATGGCCTGCTTACTATCATTATGAATGCCCTGCCAATTGCTGCACATTAGATATCTGCGCATGATATCTGCCCTTGTACGTCCGCCGTATAAAAAGATGGATATTAATGAATTCACTGTTATCTACCTGTGCTTCCATTCCTTCGCACATACCCCATATGTAACGGCCTGTAAAGGGCCCCTCAAGCCTGTTTCACATGCAAACGATTGAGCGCATGCAACGAACAGCGGCGCGGCGCGGCGCGGCGCGGCGCGGCGCGGCGCGGCGAAGCCTTTCGCGAGGTTTCGTTTCACATGCATTGCCGCCGCGCGTTTTCCGCCGCTGCGAGTATCATTGTTGCTGGCAAAAGCACGGGACTTTCAGCCAGTTTCGGTACTTCGCAACTACCAACACAGGCATTGTTTTGTCCCTGCTTTTCAAAATTTTATTTTATAGATGCATATCCTGCGTTTTAAGCATCGAAATCATGCTTACTTCTTATCCTTTGTGCGTTTTTTCTTTTTTTGTACAAGTATGCGCATATGCGGCGAAAAAACTCGTGAGTGGCTCGGTATGGTGCCATAATGGACGCTAGCGTGTCGACGGAGATGGATTTATGTGCGCCACATGATGATTCTTACACGCATCTTTTTGCATGTATTTAGATAGGAGCACCCGAGCTCAAGCTTCCGCCTAATTAACTAAAGGAATGTCAGCTTTCTTTTTCTCATGGCTGCATAATTAAAACAACACTTGTATAACTCGACTGCGCAGAACAACCGCACGCAATAAAGAAAAAAATCCAAGGAGCGTGTGACGTGTGCACAAACCGGGACAATAAATACATACAAATGCGCTCTCACAGGAGCGCCACGAAGAGCGCTTCTGTGCGAATCACGGCAAGCGCACAAAGTCTGCGCGGCGACATAGATCGAGTTTCCAACAAGCTTCAGCGTTTCGCTAGAGAGGCGAGAAAAAGGGCTTTTAACACAGGCATCGTCATGCCGTTCAAGAGTCTGCAGCATTAAAAAAAAAAAAATTGAACGCTTACAATCTCGCAGTTCAATACAACTGGCGTTTTTGCTTACCGGTGTCATAGTGTTTTAGCAAGGCGTCCCCGACTTCTTCCCAAAAGGTCTCCCCTATTGCGAAAGTTGTCTTTCACGTTCCAACAGCCGTGGCCGTTTCGTAACCTCACTGATTAGCAATTCGTCGAAAAGTTATCTTGGCATGCTGCTAGGACCGTGTGTAGCAAGTAAATAAACATCGTCCTTTGCGCAGGCTTTCCCGCACTAGTATTCCACTGGTCACGTGGCGAGGCGGGCCGTCATTGGTTCGGAAGCAGTGCTGCCGCCGCACTGCCGCCGCGATGAAATTCCAACTTACGCGAACCTCGCCGCTTCCGCCGCTCGAAACAGGTTTCTGCGTCGCGGCGGCAGGAATCGCGAGCATTTTCGCTTGCATGTGAAACAGGCTTCAGGGTCAAATAAAGGACGATGATGGTACCAGAGGCAGCCACAGATGCGGTTCGCTCTCATTGCGAGCCCTTCTTTTCTAACACATGCGCCCGATGGCGCTCGGGCAGAGAAATGTGCATTTATGAGTACTGTAAGTGGTAAGGTATGGAACCAAAGAACTCTATTTAGTTACGGCTAGAAAAAAATCAGGCGAGAAAATCTGTACAATGACGCAAAGGGAAGTGCCTCGCTATTTGAGGACCGAGCTGGCTGCGTTAGAGTGAAAACATCCCGGAGCAAATGTGCGCAACAGGATGAGGCATGTGCCTGCTGTAGCGAAAGTTCAGACACAAATACCAAGTAATTCATTCAGTGAGACCGGCGAGGAAAGTCCACCTTCCAGAAGCGCTAGTGTTCAAACCCGATGGAAGCAGTAACTCGTCGGCAGTCAAGATAAGCAAGAGGCGCTTAGAGTATTGATGGAAGAAAACCAGGAAAGATATTGACCTATAACCGGAGTCGTTGTAGGCATAAGTGCAGTGTACAGAGGTACAGCTTTTAATGAAGAAAGAAAATATGAAGCAGAAATAGGCAGCACCCTATTGCAAGACCCAGTACCCAGTATCCAGTGCGCCGGATTATGGGCCCAGTGTCGCGCGCTGGATGCTGGATGCTAGTGCACTGGGCAGGCGCTGCGTACTGGTGCAAAAAACAGCTTTATCGCGTTAAATACGCAGTTCCTGGACATCGTACATATTTCTTTTGAATAGAGAAAGCAACAGAGAGCGTTTTAGTGCAATAAAAAAAGAAAAAGAAACGTTAAAGTGCTCCGACCAGGATTCGATCGTCCGAACTACAGATCACAGGCCCAGTACTTTACCACTACGCCATGCCACCTTTCTTTATTCTTTATTACCTTCATTACAACACCACGCAAACGCGTACAAAGTAGATCACTTTATGCAGAAAAATAATATTACATCATTTCGAGAGACTATACTGTTTGGATCCGACTGCTGGTACGATCTGTGGGGAACTCGGCGCTGACGCCCGTGGTTGTACCTGGGTCGCAAGCCCCAAGGGTAGCGTTGGCCTGGCGGCCTGGGGTGCAACTCGAAGCATCCGAAGGTCCCGGCAAAGCATGAGTCGACTGGTAACAACGAAACAACTTGTTTATTTTAACATCGCAAAGAGTTGGCGGTCAGGTTTGACCGAAGTAGAGAGACGGGAGAGCACTTCACTCAACAGAAGAAATCGGAGCCCTCCTTTTGGCGTCCGGGGGCAGCTGTTTTTATACTCTCGCAGTTGAGGGCAAGAAGGAACCCCTCAAAAGACGAGCACGTGAATGTACAATGGGCTAATGGTGACGCACACTGTCGTGGCGCTGCGCACGATCTCGTAGCACCCTGTCGTGGCGCTGCGCACGATCTCGTAGCACCCTGTCGTGGCGCTGCGCACGATCTCGTAGCACTCTGTCGTGGCGCTGCGCACGATCTCGTAGCACTCTGTCGTGGCGCTGCGCACGATCTCGTAGCACCCTGTCGTGGCGCTGCCGGTCGGACACAATGACTGTAATGAGAGGCTGGTCCCTGCTTTGGCATCGCCTGTTTCGGGCACAATGACTGGAACGAGATCCCTGCTTTGGCATCGCCTGTTTCGGGCCCAATAACTGGAATGAGATCCCTGCTTTGGCATCGCCTGTTTCGGGCACAATGACTGGAACGAGATCCCTGCTTTGGCATCGCCTGTTTCGGGCCCAATAACTGGAATGAGATCCCTGCTTTGGCATCGCCTGTTTCGGGCACAATGACTGGAATGCGAGGAGGATCCCTAGGCGGTCGCATCGCCGCAGACGCGCCTGGAAACACCTGGCGATGAGTGTTGCGGCGACGACGATCGGGCCAAAATGTCTGCCGCCCGCCGCAGTCGCGCCGGCAAAACCACGTGTCGCAGGCGAAACGCAACAGACCGCCCCGCCGGGGGAAGGAGATCCCGATGGACAGGGGACTGCATCCGCTGTCCGGAGGGATGTCGTTCGATGATGCTCATAACCGAAGTCGGGCGTCCCTTGACGTTTCTTGAGCGCAGCGCACAGAGAAGGCCTCGTT
Source organism: Dermacentor variabilis (assembly GCF_050947875.1). Taxonomy (NCBI): domain Eukaryota; kingdom Metazoa; phylum Arthropoda; class Arachnida; order Ixodida; family Ixodidae; genus Dermacentor; species Dermacentor variabilis. Next base: position 147,050,358 of record NC_134571.1, on the reverse strand, counting down.
CTCTCGTTCAGGTTCGCACGGGACACTGCAAAGTGACTTCGGGAGAGTTCACATTTTTGTTCTCGTTCCCGGCAAGCGTTAGAACTACGCTGAAAACTCAACCGCTCAGTCAGCAAGCACGGCACAACCCTCACTAAGCCCTGCCAGGCTCTTTCCCCTTTTTAGACCACTGCCTAGTTCCTTACAGTAGTCTAGCATCACTCAGAACGCGTCCACAAATTGAAAAATTGCACTAGAAAGCATATCATCACTTTGAAACACTAAACAAAAGCAATATGTTAAAAAAAAATCCTGCCTCAGGAAGAAAAACATCAGTAACAAACAATTTTGAGGCTGATTCCTACGTTAGGGGCTTCGACTTAAGCCATCGGCGTTACCGTTGAGACTCCCCTTTTTGTAACGTACCTCAAAGGAATATTGTTGTAAAGCGAGGCTCCAGCGCAGGAGGCGGCCATTTTTGGGAGAGATGGTCTGCAGCCATTGGAGAGGGCAGTGATCCGTCTCAATGATAAACCTCGAGCCGGCTAGATAGCATGACAATTTCTGAACGGCCCACACGAGACATGCACACTCTTTCTCGGTGGCGCTATACGCCTGCTCACGACTGGTCAGCTTACGACTAGCATACAGGACGGGGTGTTCTACTTCTCCATTTTCCCGTTGGCACAGTACAACGCCCATGCCTCGCTCACTAGCATCGCACTGAACAATGAACCCTTTTGTATAGTCTGGCGATCGTAGCACAGGCTGGCTTGTTAGGGCACTCTTTAGGGCGCTAAAAGCTCTTTCCTTGGTCTCGTCCCAGACGACTGTTTGAGGCTCTGTCTTTCTTAGAGCATCCGTCAGGGGAGCCGCGATATCAGAGTACCTAGGGATGTACCTCTGATAGTAGCCGGCGACACCTAAGAACGACCGAATATCGGTCTTTGTGCGCGGTTGCGGAAAGTCTCGCACAGCGGCCACTTTTATTTCAGAGGGGCGGCGACGACCCTGACCAATCACGTGACCGAGGTAGACAACCTCGGCCTGTGCTATCTGGCACTTAGGAGCCTTGACTGTCAAGCCCGCTTCGCGCAGGCGGGTTAGCACTGCCCGCAAGTGTGTCATATGCTCCGACCAGGATGCGGAGAATATCGCTACGTCGTCTAGATACGGTAAAGCGAATTCTTGCTGTCCCCGCAACACTTTATCCATGAGGCTTGAAAAACAGTATGGCGCGTTCTTCAAACCAAAACTCAACACTTTAGGACGGAATGTTCCCATTGGTGAAATGAACGCCGCATACCTACTAGCCTCTTCTGTAAGTGGAACCTGCCAATAACCCCTGACAAGATCTAGGGTGGAAATAAACTGAGCGCTACTAACTTTCTCAAGGCGCTCCTCGATGTTAGGGATCGGATAAATTTGATCCTTAGTGATGGAATTAAGCCTGCGGTAGTCGACGCAAGGACGAGGTTCCTTGCCCGGTACCTCAACTAAAATCAAAGGGGAGGTATAATCACTCTCACCTGCCTCAATAACACCGAGCTGTAGCATTTTCTTTACCTCAGCCTCCATAATATCGCTCTGGCGGGGTGACACCCGATACGCCTTGGATCGTACTGGCTCTGTGGAGGTAAGTTCTATATCATGAGTAAGTACAGAAGTCCTACCAGGCCTCTCAGAGAACAGACCTTGAAACTCTTGTAATAGCTGGTGTAGTTCGGTTTTCTGCTCAGGCGACAGCGGTGCTTTACTGATAAGGTCACTAATGACTTGACCGGTGTCTTCCCTGTTCGTCACTGAGCCTAGTCCCGGAAGCTCGACTGGAAGCTCTTCAGGAACGTTTATCATCATGCACACCACTGCTTCCCGTTGTCTATAAGGTTTGAGCAGATTACAGTGGTAAACTTGCTGTGCTTTCCGCTTTCCTGGCAGACTTACCACGTAGTTAACGTCCGACAGTTTCTGAACAATTCGTGCTGGGCCCTCCCACTGCACGTCTAGTTTGTTGTTTAGCGATGTGCGCAATATCATGACCTCATCGCCAACCTCAAAACGACGGGCCCTGGCTGTCCGATCATAATAAACCTTGGCCCTCTGCTGGGCCTTTGTCATTGCTTCACCTGACAACTCCTGTGCCCTTCTTAAGCGTTCGAGGAGCTTAAGCACGTACTCCACCACGACTGGGTCGTCGCCCCTACCTTCCCATGATTCTCGAAGCATGCGAAGCGGAGATCGAAGCGAGCGACCGTACACCAGTTCAGCTGGCGAAAACCCCGTAGCCGCATGCGGCGCGGTCCTTAAAGCAAACATCACCCCAGGCAGACACAGCTCCCAGTCAGTTCGATGTTCAAAACACAACGCTCTCAACACGCGCTTCATGACGGAGTGGAGCTTCTCAACGGAATTCGACTGTGGGTGGTACACTGAGCTGTGTAACAGCTTTACCCCACACCTTTCGAGAAAAGTTGTCGTCAAAGCGCTAGTAAACACTGTGCCCTGATCTGATTGGATTTCCGCAGGAAAACTAACTCGCGCAAATATGGACAGTAGTGCATTAACTATCTCAACTGAGCTGAGTTCTTTAAGCGGCACTGCTTCAGGGAACTTTGTCGCTGGGCAGATCACAGTCAAAATGTGTCTGTACCCCGTGGCTGTTACCGGCAGAGGTCCCACAGTATCAATAACGAGCCGTCTAAAAGGCTCCGTAATGATAGGTACCAATTTCAACGGCGCCCTCGATTTGTCCCCTGGTTTGCCCACCCGCTGACAAGTGTCACATGTCCTCACGAAATGGTCTGCGTCCCGAAAACACCCTGGCCAATAGTACTCTTGCAAGAGACGGTCCTTAGTTTTCTTAACTCCTAGGTGTCCGGACCACGAACCCCCGTGTGACAAGCGCAACAGATCCTGACGATAGCATTGAGGCACGACCAGCTGATCGAACTCCACTCCTCTGCGGTCTAGATACTTCCGGTACAGGACTCCCCCTCTTTCCACAAAACGCGCAGTTTTCCTGGCGATACCTTCTTTGACATTGCAGCGCACGTTTTCCAGGCTGCCATCCTTTTTTTGCTCGGCTATCAAAGCCGACCGGCTGACTTTTAGCAACCTATCAAGTCCGTCTGACGTAGGCGCGATGAGCAAATCAGTAGATAGCTCTTCTAACTTTCCCGCGTCGGGCGTTTCCTCTCCAGTATCTGGCGCCTTTAACGTTACAGACTCAAGTCTATTCAGTTCGGGCGTGCTCTGAATATCAGCTTGCTGCGCCTCTGACCCTTTTTCGTTGTTTGATAACGTCGGCCCCGCAACTACCGCCTTTGCAGCGAGCTCCCGAACCTTCGATCTGGTTAAGGCCTGAACACTAGCTTCACCAAACAAAAGCCCCTTCTCGCGCAGGAGGTGATCGGACCTGTTTGAAAATAGGTACGGGTACTGGGGTGGCAGCATAGATGACACTGCGGCCTCTGTCTCAAGCGCTCCGAAAGGTCCCTCAATAAGCACTTTTGCTACCGGCAGACACACGCTATGAGCTTCCACGGCTTGCTTGATCCATGCGCACTCGCCCGTGAACATATGGGGTTCTACGTAAGACGGGTGAACTACATCCATCGTAGCTGCGGAATCGCGAAGCACTCGGCACTCTTTCCCGTTCACGAGGAGGTCTCGCATGTAAGGCTCGAGAAGCTTCATGTTCTCGTCCGTGCTGCCTATTGAAAAAAACACAACTTTTGGTGTTGTTTCCGGACACTGCGCCGAAAAGTGACCCGGCTTCTGGCACGTATAACACAAGCGCGCTCGCCTCATCTCGAACCGCTTTCTGCGTTTGGCTGCCGCCGTCTCTTTACGTTTGGTCGGACTGCTTTCGCTCGCATCCGCACTACGCGTGTCCCCCTTTAATCTCATGGGCGTGAACTTCGGCCTCTCAAACTTCGAGCCAAATTCACCCTTTTGACCGTCCTTAGCTCCGCGAGCTCGACGCGTCACAAACTCCTCGGCTAGCTCAGCGGCTCTAGCCACCGTACTCACGTCTGGCCTATCCAAGACCCAGTATCGCACGTTCTCCGGTAACCGACTATAAAACTGTTCTAGCCCGAAGCACTGCAGAACTTTATCGTGGTCACCAAACGCTTTCTCTTCTTTGAGCCACTCCTGCATGTTCGACCTAAGCCTATACGCAAACTCTGTATATGACTCACTTTTGCCTTTCTCATTTTCCCGAAACTTCCGACGGAACGCCTCCGCAGACAGCCGGTACTTTTTTAGAAGACTCGATTTCACTGTGTCGAAATCCTCTGCCTCCTCTCTATCCAAGCGAGCGACTACGTCGGCCGCCTCGCCGGGTAACAAAGTGAGCAAGCGCTGTGGCCACGTTTCCCGAGAGAACCCCTGCTTCTCGCACGTTCGCTCAAAGTTAACCAGGAACAAACCAATGTCCTCTCCAAGCTTAAACGGCCGCATCAGGTCCGTCATTTTGAACAATACGCGTTCTCCTGCACCGTGTGCCTGACTTCCATTACGAGCGCGTTCCATCTCTACCTCGAGACGCTTCATTTCCAAAGCGTGTTCGCGCTCTTCTTTTTTCTCTTGTTGCTCTCGCTCTTTCTGTTCTTTACGTTCACGCTCTTCTTTTTCTGTCTCCCTCTCTTCAATAGTCTCAAGGCATTCCGACAGCTCGTCATCCTCAGCCTCTAACTCAAGAATAGCCTTTAGCAGTTCAGGTTTTCTTAGTTTGTCTGAGACATCCAGACCCAACTCTCTTGCAAGCTCCAACAATTTCGGTTTGCGCAACGACTTCAAATCCATGGCTGCTCTGAATGCTGCTTTCTCTACTGCTTACTATTGTCTTGCCGCAAACTAACCCGGCAGCAACGACAACCACAATTACCAGCTCTGTTTCTGACACTAACAAAAAGCCTGGCAAAGCTCAGAAGAAGAAAGTCCCGCACTCACCAAACCTCGCAGGCAGGAATTCCGCGCAGTCGTTCCGCTGCAGGCAACCAGTCGTCACACAGGGCTCGTTGCACTGCTCCCGGATCGTCGTTGAGCTGCTCAGCATACTGTCAACTGCATCTCTTTGCTGCTGGCCTCCGTTGTCGCGATCTCACCGCTGGCAGACTGTTGTTTGAAGTCGTAGGCGATCTCACCGCTGGCAACCAGATGTTTGGATCCGACTGCTGGTACGATCTGTGGGGAACTCGGCGCTGACGCCCGTGGTTGTACCTGGGTCGCAAGCCCCAAGGGTAGCGTTGGCCTGGCGGCCTGGGGTGCAACTCGAAGCATCCGAAGGTCCCGGCAAAGCATGAGTCGACTGGTAACAACGAAACAACTTGTTTATTTTAACATCGCAAAGAGTTGGCGGTCAGGTTTGACCGAAGTAGAGAGACGGGAGAGCACTTCACTCAACAGAAGAAATCGGAGCCCTCCTTTTGGCGTCCGGGGGCAGCTGTTTTTATACTCTCGCAGTTGAGGGCAAGAAGGAACCCCTCAAAAGACGAGCACGTGAATGTACAATGGGCTAATGGTGACGCACACTGTCGTGGCGCTGCGCACGATCTCGTAGCACCCTGTCGTGGCGCTGCGCACGATCTCGTAGCACCCTGTCGTGGCGCTGCGCACGATCTCGTAGCACTCTGTCGTGGCGCTGCGCACGATCTCGTAGCACTCTGTCGTGGCGCTGCGCACGATCTCGTAGCACCCTGTCGTGGCGCTGCCGGTCGGACACAATGACTGTAATGAGAGGCTGGTCCCTGCTTTGGCATCGCCTGTTTCGGGCACAATGACTGGAACGAGATCCCTGCTTTGGCATCGCCTGTTTCGGGCCCAATAACTGGAATGAGATCCCTGCTTTGGCATCGCCTGTTTCGGGCACAATGACTGGAACGAGATCCCTGCTTTGGCATCGCCTGTTTCGGGCCCAATAACTGGAATGAGATCCCTGCTTTGGCATCGCCTGTTTCGGGCACAATGACTGGAATGCGAGGAGGATCCCTAGGCGGTCGCATCGCCGCAGACGCGCCTGGAAACACCTGGCGATGAGTGTTGCGGCGACGACGATCGGGCCAAAATGTCTGCCGCCCGCCGCAGTCGCGCCGGCAAAACCACGTGTCGCAGGCGAAACGCAACAATACATATATACTTAAAAGGCCCTCAAAGAGGATATCACAGACACCAAAGTGTTAAGCTCCTGAAGCCCCTCTGGCGGTTCAGTCATGTGCTTGGGGGCATCACGCATGTACCTAAGACTCACTTAGGTGAAAAAAAACCTAAGCTACGCCACGCCAGCAGAAGAACATGAACAGACAATTTGCCATGTCAAAATCGAGAAGCAGTTTCAGTTTCGCAGAGATACATCTCACACAGACATGGTAGATGCGCTGTCGCCCAGCAACTAAAGCTCACGCGTGTACTACAAAGAAAAAGTTGTTGTCCGTATTAAGTAGCCTGCTCGGAAGTGTCACAACTTCGATTTTCACTTGCGATTGGTATTTTAACTTCGAAAAAAGTCCTAAATGAACCGCCGACCAGGGACGTTCTGTTACTGCCGATTTCGATCGCCGTTTCTTGTTCTTCACGCGAGGGATATGCAACGTTTTCTTAGCTGAGGGATGCCTTTCAGTCAACACGTCTGTCTAGTCATATATCTTCGTCAGAGAAGCGCAGGCTAGTGCTGGGTGCCTTCGGCGACAGCACATATACCTGTGCTTATGACGCGTCACATCGGCGGTCATCGCTTCTTGTGCTGGCACTGTAGACATTAAATAATGGTTTATTTAAGAACACCGATGCGAAAGAGGAAATATAGAGTGATTTATCATTGGTAGACATCTTGATTCCTGAGCCTAGACGCGGAGAGAGCGTGCAGACGGACTCGGCGGATACGCTATATAGGCCTAAGCTTCGGTGGGGACCGATCTCGGCGCGTGTAGCTGGCGAAAGCTAAAATGTATGTATTTGAGCCTCAGAACTTTAATTAGCACAATATGGAAAGTGGAAGGGCACGAATCATCACCTCAGCTTTGTTATCGATGCGATAATATCAGTCAGCGGTAGGCTTCGAACTCGGGGTGCGTTCGCGCGCGTCTGAACGACTACTGCATTTCATGTCCACTCCACAACACTGCCACAACGGCGACAACTCCCAGTCATATGTTACGTGCGAGCTACTAAAGAACGCGGCGTCCCCTGGATTTGCGCGGTTTCGTTCAAGAATTTGGCTATCCGCCCAGTCAGAAGGGAAACTGCAAAAAAGGAAAGTAATCTTCAGTGTCAAATACGCATGTATAAACAGGCCAGCCCACGGATCTTTATTCCAAGCTGCGCCACGAAATAGAGTTTTATGACCCCAAGATATAGCGTTATTTAGGACAAGAGACTAGTATCAAGCGATGAAATTGTATACAGTATTTAATATTCAGCATGCGCTCGTCCTTGCGTACTGGAACGAGCGCGGCACAAACACAACCAGCGCAGTTTCCAGTGCGAACCAGCGAACTGCAGCGAGAACCAGCGCCTGTACAGCACAAACCAGTGCGCCCCAGTGTCATGGCAGTGGAACCAGTGTCTCTTGCAGTGTGAGCCAGCTCTAATCCAGCGTTCTCACTGGTGTCCCAGTAAGTCCCAGCGTGCGCCAGCGTACCCAGTGCGATCCAGTGCCAAAAAACGCGCTTGTTTCCCACTGAAAGGCACTGGAAGACGCTGGTTTTTGCAATAGGGTATGTTGGGCTGCACAGGTACAGTAAGCCCAGATTAGGTTAAGCAGTCTAGATGACCGTCTGTCGCCGCCTCCTTTCCAAACGGGATGCCGATAAATATCATCTCCATCATAACTATCATCATCAGCCTGCAGCATTCCCAAATCTTATAGGCATAGGGGAAGGAGAAAGACTAGCAGGGATCACGAAGTCGAGCAGCTAGCTAGTTTGGCAAGCGAACCTCCTCTGACACTGCCTCTCCTTTCTTTCGGGACCCATGTACGCGTTGACTCTTGGGAAATAAACCATCTGTGGTTGCCCAATCTTACGAGGTATTTTTGTTGTTGTTGTTGTTGTTGTTGTTTTGTGGTAGCTTTTAGTGACGCCATCGTCACGATCGCTCTCACCACTCACTCTCCTCTCTAGTCTTCCCCCTCCGCGGGCTAGCGTCTAGAAATTACCGTTTTCCTATCGCGTGAATGGGCCTATTTACGGTGAGCCTTACTTTAACATTTTTTTTTTTCAAGATTGTCGCGTGACGCTTCCGCTTCGTCTTTATTTCCATCCTCCATGCTTGTAGGGACGCCTGGAGCCTGCGAGTACCTTTCCTGCTCATCCTCCCCCCCCCTCCCACGTGAGCCAGAATACTGTTGCGCATTGCCCATCAGTACGACCCAGCTGCCACCTTATCTTCTGGACAAATTGCAACAATGTAGCCCCTGCAGGCAATGATGAGCCTTAACGCAGGAACTATTCTCGGTGAGGGGTCCGTGTGGAAGTCACGCCAGTAGCTATTTCGGTGCAGTTATTTCTGTATAGTAAAGAGCGTTGCGTAGAGATAGCTGGTTGAGCTGCCATGTTAAGCAGAACATGAGAAAAAGTGAATAACGAAAAGGAATGAAAGGGCGCTGCACCAGAGCAAGTTTGATTGGTCGCCTTCTTTCGGGGTAAGGAACGGAGGGATCGGAAATTGAGGGAAAACAAACAAATACAAATGTGTAAAGCTACGCCAAGCGCTGAAGCGTGAGTGAGTGTCGTCCTGCATGGTATCTGTGGCAACTTGCCCTTCTGGGGCGCTAGTAATTTTACCACAGCTGGTACGTACTACCCTATTCACAGTGTTTCATATAGTTGATCAACTAAAGAAAAGAAAAGGTGGGGGGATTGCTTGAATACTTGCGTGTGCCAAAGCCTATATATAAGTCATGTGCAACTTAGGTTAATACAGGTAGGCAGGCGCTAACATAGGGACAGGGTATAGAAGTAACAATACGGTGTCAAGAAGCCTGCGCGACTGAGCCTTTCAGTAAACGGGCACGGTAAAACGCCGGCGCTGACATTTTTGCGCACGGCGGGAAATAGCAAAAAAAAAAAAAAAAATAAACGTGCGTCTTGAAATTTTCTTCATCAACATTCTTCAGTCAACCTGTCCCGCATGAGGCCTTTATTATATTATTTTGTCTTAAAAAGAACTTTCCCTCGTTGAAAGCGCTCTAGTGCGCTAAGCAGTATAGCAGGAACCAAGTGCTTCCTATGCGTCCCCAACCTGATCCCTCAGCCAACCTAACTATACCTACCCCAACCTAGCTGCAGTTGCCTAACCTAACCAAACTACGCCAAATAAAAAGAATAAAGCGCCGGAAGAATACTTTCCAAGTCCCGGCAGCTCTGATGCTATAGCCTTAAGTGCCTCTTCAAATTGCGTTAGACCCAAACCCTCCCTGTGCGACCCGCTCTTTCTCTCTTCTTCTGCCTCTGTGGCGCCCATCTGCGTACACTGCGACGCTAGCGTTTCTTGTAACAAACCGGTGGCGCGCCGGACACACGCGAAATCAATCCGCGATCGAGCCGATGTCAACAAAGCGGACCCCGAAGAAGATAGCGTGCGCTCGCTTTCCCCCACCACTACGAGTGGACCATAAAGAAAACATTCGAACAAGGGTCCGCCATTAGCCAAGACGGAGCGAGCGCGCTGCTCGGCCGGAGAAACCACGCAAAGATAAGCGGTTTCCTCGAGGCCCGCATACACGCGTCTACGACGCGATGTCATTTTCTCCCGAAACCCATGGATCGGTGGACACTTACGCGCGCGCTTCTATATCACGTTTCGCCTACATACGCATAAGAATGGGCCGTCTTGTTTTTTACCTCGTCTCCAGCCGGGACGATAACGTCGGTTTGTGTACACACAGGAGTGCTCGCTCTCACCGGCTATGGTAAAAAAAAGAAAAACAAAACAAAAAGTAAAGAAAGATGTCGCGTCGGGCCTGCTTTGCTCGCGCGCGGATTCCTTTCGGCTCCGAAGCTAGGTACCTCGACGGCGTTCATGCGATCGCAGTTCTCGTTGCGTTGCCGCCTGTCATTTGATGTTACACGCCGCCGACCGGTGAAGTGTCCTGCGGCGCTGTGCCACGACTCTCCCCGCGCGCGACCAGTGTCAGCTGCCACGCGTCAGCGGAGCAATTCCGTTGGCGCATGCGTCTTCGCCGCGTCCGGGTCCATTGGTTGGCGTTAGTTTGCGCAGTGCTCTTGCCTCCCCGCCCGCGCAAACTCCTCCTCCAACCCTACATTGCCTTCGTGTCTTCCATCGAGGATATGGGTCTTGGTCGCGTCTTTCCCCGTCTGCGTCTGGCCACTCTTGAGGAGCTGCCCGACACGCGCTGAGCCTCTCCAAACGCCGCACTGCTCCAGTCGCAGATGGTGTGACGTACCAAGTACTGCGGAACGTTTATAAGAGTTTCCATGACCGTATATCGGACGAGTATAATGAAGTATGGAGAACCGGTGTAATCCCTGCTGAGTGGAAATCGTCCGTGCTAATACCAATTTTAAATCCCGGTCGTCCTGCAAGGCACCTGACCAATATCCGTAACTTTAAACATCATCAAGTTAATGGAGCGAATGGTCTTGTTTCGCTTAGATGTCAGGCTAGAGGAGCTGAATTTTTCCCTGATGTCATGAGTGGATTTCGTCGCCGCCGTTCAGCTTTGGACAGCATATCAGACCTTGTCTCAGCACTCGAATTTGCTAAAGAAAAGAAGCATTCCGCCTACATGCTCTTCCTAGACATACAGCAAGCTTTCGATTCAGTTCCGCATAAGGCGATTATTTTCGCTCGTGCAACCGCGGGAATTTCGGGTCGTCTGCTCCAATTTGTGCGTAATTTTCTATCGGAGCGCCGGATGAAAGTCCGTGTCGGAGGAGTAACTATTGAATGCCGAAATGTGAAGTGCGGTGTTCCACAGGGCAGCGTATTATCGCCGCTTTTGTTTAACGCGGTACTCGCCGCGCTTCCAAGTCGTTTGCCTCGAGACACTGACTTCCCTGTGAGCATAGCTGTCTACGCAGATGACATTGCTCTGTGGATAAGCGGCCCTTCGCACCTTGGTCCGCGCCTTCGTGCAAGCTTGCAAAAATCTCTCAACGCTACTTCGGAGTACTTGGGTGAAGTTGGCCTGATCATCATCATCATCATCATCATCATCATCATCATCATCATCATCAGCCTGGTTACGCCCACTGCAGGGCAACGGCCTCTCCCATATTTCTCCAACAACCCCGGTCATGTACTAATTGTGGCCATGTCGTCCCTGCAAACTTCTTAATCTCATCCGCCCACCTCACTTTCGGCCGCTCCCGATACGCTTTCCTTCCCTTGGAATCCAGTCCGTAACCCTTAATGACCATCGGTTATCTTCCCTCCTCATTACATGTCCTGCTCATGCCCCCCATTTCTTTTTCTTGTTTTCAACTAAGATGTCATTAACTCGCGTTTGTTCCCTCACCCAATCTGTTCTTTTCTTATCCCTTAACGTTACACCCATCATTCATCTTTCCATAGCTCGTTGCGTCGTCCTCAATTTAAGTAGAACCCTTTTCGTAAGCCTCCAGGTTTCTGCCACGTAGGTGAGTACTGGTAAGACACAGCTATTACACGCTTTTCTCTTAAGGGATAACGGCAACCTGCTGTTCATGATCTGAGAATGCCTGCCAAACGCACCCCAGCCCATTCTTATTCTTCTGAATATTTCCGTCTCATGATCCGGATCCGCCGTCACTACCTGCCCTAAGCAGATGTATTCCCTTACCACTTCCAGTTCCTCGCTGCCTATTGTAAATTGCTGTTCTCTTCCGAGACTGTTAAACATTACTTTAGTTGTCTGCAGATTAATTTTTAGACCCACTCTTCTGATTTGCCTCTCCAGGTCAGTGACCATGCATTGCAATTGCGCCCCTGAGTTACTAAGCAAGGCAATATCATCAGCGAATCGCAAGTTACTAAGGTATTCCCCGTTAACTTATATCCCCAATTCTTCCCAATCCAGGTCTCTGAATACCTCCTGTAAACACGCTGTGAATGGCATTGGAGAGATCGTATCTCCCTGCCTGACGCCTTTCTTTATTGGGATTTTGTTGCTTGCTTTATGGAGGACTACGGTGGCTGTGGAGCCGCTATAGATATCTTTCAGTATTTTTACATACGGCTCATCTACACCCTGATTCCGTAATGCATCTATGACTGCTGAGATTTCGACAGAATCAAACGCTTTCTCGTAATCAATGAAAGCTATATATAAGGGTTGGTTATATTCCGCACATTTCTCTATCACCTGATTGATAGTGTGAATATGATCTATTGTTGTGTAGCCTTTACGGAATCCTGCCTGGTCCTTTGCTTGGCAGAAGTCTAAGGTGTTCCTGATTCTATTTGCGATTACCTTAGTAAATAGTTTGTAGGCAAAGGACAGTAAGCTGATCGGTCTATAATTTTTCAAGTCTTTGGCGTCCCCTTTGTTATGGATTAGGATTATGTTAGCGTGTTGAGTGGGTATGGATCTGTGTGTAATAATAACAGAGTGTTGGGTGTGTATGGATCTCTTCGGCCCCTTCTTCTGTTATGCGCCCATTCGGGCTCCATCTTTTCGCGGTTCGGCATTTGTGGCGTTCGTGCGGCTTCTGATTTCAACGTGCGTGCCTTTGTTGTACGGAGACGACCGGGACCGCCGCATGTACTTCGTGCTGGCGCCGCATTTGCCGCCGAAGACGTCGCTTAGCTGAAATGTTCCGTTTCTCGGCCAATAAAAATGAGTCGGGTGATTCGCGTTCACCGCTTCTGATGCGAAATATCGTTCTTTTTTCCTTGTGTGTGTGTATGTGTGTGTGGTTCGGATGCAAAGTTGTCTTTGCGGCAGCGCTTCCTTATAATATGTCGTGATCATTCCTAAGTTCTGTTCAGAGAGAGAGAGAGAGAGAGAAAGAGAGAGAGATATGCAAATAGGAGAAATGGCAAGGAGGTTAACCAGAGTTAGAACCTCTGGTTAAACTCCCTGCCTTTCTCTCATTCTATGCAGTTCTATGCAATATTTTTAAAAACTAGCCTGTGTCAGATAGCGTAATTCTTCTCCTTGAGCTGGTTTAGTTTGCGAGGCGGACGTTACTATCACGAGAAATCGAAACACGTACTCAACTAAGTAACAAAATTTCGCCACCACCATTCTTAATTAATTTACGACAGATGTTGCAATTTACGAATTTTAGCCCGTGAGCTTGCAAGACGTATCCACGTGAAATGAATATCCAGGATGACGCCAGTTTCCAGATATTATTTCCCAAAGTGGGGGACTAAATACATCGGCGTTCCAGTTACTTTTTATTTTTATTTAGAAAGACGTCACAGGACTACGAAGAGGCATAGGGTGAAGGGGGATATATGGTACAACTTAAAACAAAATACAATCAGTACAGAGATATCCATGCATACACGGATTCAAGATTTGCACAAAACGAAGAAATTTGCGTACGTATTACAGAAACCAGACATATGTAAAAAAAAAAAGAAAAAGAAATCAACAGCTAAGCCTAAAAACAGCAAGAAGTTGCATAACATAACAACAATATCAGCAAGAAGCATTGCATAAGAACATCAGCTACATTGCGTCGCGACGTTATACATTGCGCAATGTTAACAAGAAAAAAAAACTGAAAAAAATGTACCTGCAATGCGGAGAAAAATGTTTGTTCAAATTACTGCTGAAGGCGTCGTGATTTCTGAGCGAGGCAATGCTATGCGGAAGGCTGTTCCAGAGGCAGTGGTGAAACGCGGGAACAGCTGAAATTGTGATGCAATCTGCGCAATCTGAAGAAGTGGTGTTTCAAGCATGGCAGGGATGATTTGTCATAGTGAATTACTTTATGAAACAGTGACAGCAATGCAATATCACGGCGAGCACTCAGCGAATGGAACGACAGTTCGACTTTGATCTGCGTTATGCTAGACAGGGCGCTGCAATAATCAGTGATGAAACGACTTGCCTTATTCTGAGTTATTTCCCAAGCTTCAGTCGGGTATTTCTGGTGTGGTGACCAAATGGGAGGCGCGTTTACTCAAGCTAGCGTCGTACGAATGTTAAGTAAGCCAGTTTGCACAAGGCAGATGGATCGTTGGGCAAGTTCGGCGCAGAAAGCCTAATGATTTTGACGCAGAGACACACGTAATGTGCTGAGACCATGATAGGATAGGTGCAGAGTGCACGCCCAGATGCTTATATTGTGCGGTCGGCGATTTGATACTATCGTTAATGGGGTATATAAACTGCGAATTAACAGATTTACGGGGGAAGGGCATTGTTTTACTTTGACACGTTTAGTGTCATGAGCCATGTAATACACCACTAGTTCACCGTCTATAGGTCTCGTTGGAGTGCTATATGATCATCACTATTGGTTACTGGACGGTAAATTGTGCAATCAACGGCGAATATTAGTATGCATTGCAAGACGGTATGCTGTTAGGCAGATCTTTCGTATAGATTAAAAACAACAAAGGGCCAAGGACGCTTCTCTGCGGCACACCAGAAATAATGTTAGATTTGGAGGAATTGAAGTAATCAACAGGTGTAAATTACCCTCGATTTCACATAAAGTTACGTAGCCATGCCAATGTGCAGGAGTCCAACTTAAACTCCGTACGTTTTGATATGAGGCGGCAATGTGCAACACGATCAAACGCTTTGGAAAAGTCAAGGAATAAGCAGTCGGTCTGTAAGTAGTGATTCATGATAAGGTGGATATCTGTTGTAAATTCGAGTAGGTGCGTCTCGCACCAAAGACGTTTGCTGAAATCATGATTTCGATGCATTTGCTTTTGCTGCATTTTGATGCATTTGCTGCATTTTGCAGCAAATGCAGCTAAGCGAGATGGGCCTGTAATTTTCACACGCGATTCCACTTCCATTTCTGTAAATCCATTTCTGTCATTCTTGCTACATGCCAGTCGGAGGGAAGCATACCAGAGAGTAAGGACTGCCTGAATATATGAAAGGGGATGACGCTTGAAACAGAAGTGCTATTTTTTAATATCTTAGAATGTATTCCATCAATGCCACAAGAAGAAGACACTTTAAGGTTGTTTATTAGCGAAGCAATGGCCTCGACCGTGATGTTTATCGGTTCCATGTAATCGTAGTCGCAATCAGGTATAAAGTGTAAATTTGAGCATGTGAACACGGACTTGAAAAATGAATTGAAAACCGTTGCACAATCACTCTCAGAAAGAGCGATTGCGTTATCATCGTGTAACAGAATATGGTTACTCTCTTGACTAGGGCTTTTTTGTTTTCGTAAACTTTGTTGCATTGGTTCTTGAGTAATCGTGAAAGGTCGTTTGAAAGCACTTATATTTTGCTGTGTATAGGGCAGTGCGATATGATTTTAGGTAGGTTTCGTATTCAATCCACGATGAAGGCGTCCTTACGCACCTGGCGTACTTGTACAGTCGCTTTTCTTATTCTTCATGCGCGTAAGAGTTTTTGTGAACCAAGGGATTCGACATATTATTACCGGCCGTGGTTGCTCAGTGGCTATGGTGTTGGGCTGCTGAGCACGAGGTCGCGGGATCGAATCCCGGTCACGGCGGCCGCACTTCGATTCATAGGGGCGAAATGCAAAAACACCCGTGTACTTAGATTTAGGTGCACGTTAAAGAACTCCAGGTGATCGAAATTTCCGGAGTCCTCCACTACGGCGTGCTTCATAATCAGAAAGTGGTTTTGGCACGTGAAACCCCACAATTTAATTAGTATATCATTACTGATTTTAATGTGCGGAACACACACACACACACACACGCGCGCATATATATATATATATATATATATATATATATATATATATATATATATATATATATATATATATATATATATAATCTTGTTCTTGAACATCAACCAATCTTCCTGAATTGATCAGTCGTATCATGACGGTGGCATCTCATGCTGTCAAAGAATTTTTAGTTCAATGGTGATTGCAATGTAATTGCGTTTATTATAATCCCGAATTTGTTTTGGCGACATGTTAGAAACACGAGAAAGTATATGTAAGGTGAGTTGATGCAAACTGTGGTCGCTAAAACCGTCTAAATGTTCTATGTGAACTATTGTTTCAGGATGTGAACTAGTGTTTCAAGAGAGGCACAGGTTAGCTGCGATACAGCTTGGGAAAAGTTGTAGCGAAGGGTCAAGTTAACGAATTCAGTCGACATGTTGCGTGGCAATGAAAGTTTGTGCCAGTCAGTTATTGAAAGCTCAAGTCGCGAAACAGATAGGTAATGTTAGCGGAGAAGAGCTCAGATGCCTTGTCTTCTGCTTATGCGTAACTGATCATTAAAATAGCTGCTGGAATTTAGTGGGCAGTAACAGCGGCCGATTAGTATCTTGATAGAAAATACCGTGCAGGCAACCCAGACAACTTCATCGTCGGAATAAGTCTTCACGAAGAATGACGTAAGACTTCTTTGTCTATGCCTGACAAGACACTAACAAGTGCGATCACACCTATATGTATTGTAGATACTTTTTAAGGCAATAAATTTTCTTGTCAGATACTGCGGGATACAGCCAAGTCTCACCGAAGGCTATAACATCAGAGTCGGCATCGTCGGGATAACTTGAAATCAGATCGCGTTTCGATATCGGCTACGTGTGTTAGCAAATGACACTGATAAAAAGGAACGTTGTGAACTGTCTTACATGATAATTACATGATAATTAGCACACGTGCTTTGACGTAGCAATCTGCTTAACTCGACGACAGCGTTGGCGATGCCGTGATAGACGTGCGTTACAGAAGCGATTCGTAGTTTGGCAATCTAAAGTTTATTGTTTTCGCGAATTCGGTTAGCTTCTTTCTAGTTTGTTTCATAATGCTAATCGCAACCAACTAGCCCAGCTGTCCATACTTAGCGATATACTTTCTAGTACATTGGGCCCTTTCTCCCCTCCTCCTTTATGTGCAAACCCTACCTCGACCCTTGTCAACCTTTTAGCAGCCCGGTGTTCGTGTTGTCTTTCTCTTCTCGTCCCTGTTCAATTGTGCGCTGGAACGATGTTTCATAATGCTAATCACAACCAACTAGCCCAGCTGTCCATACTTAGCTTCTTTCTGACCTGCCGAGTTGCCAGCGAAAATATATTCTGGGACTGAGAACGCTGTCCTCTTAAGCGTCGACCCATACAAGACAAAATGCGCTGTTTATCTTTGAAGA
The DNA here is from genome assembly GCF_050947875.1 of Dermacentor variabilis. Taxonomy (NCBI): domain Eukaryota; kingdom Metazoa; phylum Arthropoda; class Arachnida; order Ixodida; family Ixodidae; genus Dermacentor; species Dermacentor variabilis. The sequence continues at coordinate 147,033,141 of NC_134571.1, read as the reverse complement.
GAGATTGGCGATAACAGGCCTTCGTTTTCCGGCAACAAATCTACCAAGTCGTTGCACGCCCTCAAATTGTTGACCTGTTGGTGTAACGCCGAGCTTTTCTGAGCGAAATATGATTATATGCAGTTCGGACGCTGCCCACTCCTCCTGGGTATCATCGTCTAGGGCGAAAAAAAAAAAAAGCTAGATTAGAACGTCGCAATATGTTTCCGTGTCGTTACATTTGGATGTATACATCCTATATATACTTACAAATGTAACGACACGTAAACCAAATTGCCGCGTTCTAACCTTTTTTTTTTTTTCCCTAGACGATGATACCGTCATTTGGTTTCACACGACGCGGACTGCATCAACATATTGCTTAGGTCTCCACATTGCCAGGTGATGCTATCGAATTTTGTAATGTCACCACTCTAGCGTACAGTTGCTTAATTGCATCATATAGGCAGCAGCCTGCCTTTCAGCACATTTTAACTCTATTAATTAACAGAGCGGCAAGGTCCTTTTCAAACTTCTGTATGGTGCTCAGGGCCCTGTAAAATGCATCGGCTTCGACCTTATTCATGGGACCAGGATTATATTCCGCGTCACCCGAAATCATAAGTAAAAGATCAAATAAACGGCAAAACATCACATGTGTGCTTCAATGCTTAAAGGAGCGTTTTGTTAAAAAGTAAGCGGAACAAGAGTGCATGTTTTTTTTTGGCAAGCTTGATCGCGCATATCTCCACACTGGCGTCACTCTGAAAATTAATTCCACGTTGATACGCCGTGCAAGCCCAGCGGCGCGAATTCTTGGGGCCAAACAATAAAATCTTCCTTACCTCAGTAAGGGAGCCTTCATTGCGGTGAGGCTACCTTATGTCACTCTGAAAGCTTCCTTACTGAGGGGCCCTCGGTGAAGGCTTCCTTAGTGCTTCCTCAGCATGCGTCCTTACGCCGCTCCTGGCCCTGAACGAGCGCTTCACCTCACTGCTTAATCACGTGATGTTTGCTTGCGCATGCGCGCTGTCGCCCACCTGCGGAGAAGCGCGAGCACGGTACGTCTTGCCAGGCATGTCCGTTTCAGTCACGCGTGCGTCATTAAAGCGTTGCTGGGCGTTGCTAGGCGTTGCACGACGCCGGCGTGCCAGCGTTGATGGCGCACATCAAGTGTTGCGCTACTTTTTTAAACTTTAGTAAACAAAGCTAGAAGAAAGCGTCAACGCTTCTCTATGTTAGCTCTTCAATTTAAAGATTGTGCGACTACACAACATTTTTTATAGAATAATGGTGTTCGGGTAAAGCTTTTAAGAGATAATCTCGAAACCAGGCATGCGGCAACCGCTCCTTACGTGAGGACGGATGAAGGGAGCTTTCAGAGTACGCTTGCTTCCGCCATCGATCCTTCGCTGTAAGGAGGCCTCACGTAAGGTTAGGAAGCGCTCGAAGGAAACGAACGTTTCATTGTTTGGGGGTTGTTCATTAGTTCAAGATGTGTTTCGATTTCTCGTGCAAGTAATGTCCGCGTATATATATATATATATATATATATATATATATATATATATATATATATATATATATATATATATATATATATATATATATATATATATATATATATAACGTTATCTAGTGAGGTCGCAAATACGTGTCAGTAATGTGTGGTTCGCGGCGGAATCAATCGATTCCAGTGTTTGGAGGCAATCATTTCCGGCGGCTACTCTTCATTTTAATCCTCGGTACGCGACACAAAATCGAGAACGTTTTGCGCAGCACGCGTTGCCATACGGCATACGAGCACATCGCCCGCAGCGCATTTGAAAATAAGCTCGTCGATATTATGTGGCGAGGGTAATGCTCGGAGCACAGAAATGCTGGAGGAAATAAAGCCAAGCACGTCGCGAATGCGTCAAAACAAATGAAAAGGTCGAGGAAGGAAGGAAGGAAAAAAGTGGATAGAGAAAGTTAGCTCAACCAGTTTGCTACCCTACACATGGGAGCGGGATGGGGGGCGGATGAAAGATAAGGAGGAGAGAAGGAAGGAAGGAAAACTTTATTTGGTCCTGCAAGTAGTGATAATTAATCACTAAGCGGGCCGCTCCCACGTCGGGATGGGAAGGCCAAGCCTCACGGCCACGTCGTGAGCCTGCTGGACAGCGCAGAATTGTTCATCCAGGTCCGGGCTGCGAAGTGCAGCCTCCCACCTGGACGCATCCTTGATCGCCGAGTCTTCAATTCTTTCGCAAGACCAGAACATGTGTTCGAGCGTGGCTAAAGCACCACAATCTTGGCAATAAGGCTCTGTATACGTCTCTGGATAAAACATGTTCAGTCTCCGTGGGCAAGGATAAGTACCAGTCTGTAGTAAGCGCAATGTAAGTGCCTGAGCCTTGTTGAGTTTAGGATGCGGCACACTGTAAACCCTGCGATTAAGAAGGTAATACTTCGTGATTTCATTGTATGTGGAAGGGGAGTCTCTGTTCTCGGGGAGTACCGCCACGCCGTTGCGCGGGGCAGAGCGGAGGGTAAGATCTCGCGCTGCCTCATGAGCGGACTCACTGAGATTCGGAGGGACTCCCTCGATCATCCCAAGGTGAGCAGGGAACCAACAAAAGTAGTGTTGAGAGATCTCACATGTCTACATAATTTTAAAAGCAACCTTAGCCACCGAGCCGTTCTCAAAGGCCCTAACGGCCGACTTTGAATCGCTATATACAAAAGGCCTGCGCCTGTCAACCAAGGCGAGCGCAATAGCCGCTTGCTCCGCGACCTCTGGCCTATCAGTCCGAACGGTAGCAGTGTTAACGAGACTGCCCTCATTGTCCACGACAACTATGGTAAACACCTTTCTCTCCTCGTTAAAAGAAGCATCGACGAAGCCAACCTTCTGATTCTCATCCCGAATGAGTCTCAGTAGGCAAGCTCCCCTGGCCTTTCTTCTACCAACATTTCGCTCCGGATGCATGTTCCTGGGAACAGGCTTGACGTGATACCGATTACGGATCTTCACGGGAATACCGATATGAAGCTGCGAAATCTTCTCCTGAGGAACACCTAACTCTCTCAGAATATGCCGACCCGTGCTAGTCGTAGAGAGACGCACCATCTGCGTCCTCTCCTGAGCCTCAGCTATCTCATCCAAGGTATTATGAATTCCCAGCTGGAGAAGTCGGTCGGTGCTGGTGCACATTGGCACTCCCAACACTTTCTTCGTGATCTTCCTAATCTGCGTGTCAAGCTTCTCCTTCTCCGATGGTTTCCACTTGTGCATGGCCGCCACATAAGTAAAGTGACACAATACAAATGCGTGCATAAGTCTAATGAGATTATCCTCCTTGAACCCCGTCTGCCTGTTGGCCACCCTCTTCACTAGGCGTACCGCATTTTCTGTCTTGGCAATGATCTTCTGGATCGTCAGCGTGTTGGCGCCGTTCGACTCAATAATCATCCCCAGAACCCTGATCTTATCAACCCTAGGTATGAGATCGCCATTTCTTGTACGAAGCTGAATGCTCAGCTGGTCCACGGGGATCCATCCCCTTGGCTTGCGTCCCTTTCTAGTGGGACTGTACAAGGAGGAGAGAGTGCACGCAGTATATATGGTAGTGAAGCACCGCGTGCGCGCGTTATGCGAAGCTCGATTCGGTACAAAGCCTGTACGCTGAGGGTGAGCCACTCACCTTCCCGATGACATCCGTTCAAAACTGCTTCGAAAAATATCCATCGTAGAGCTATATATACACACTTCCCAACTACGCAGATGTGTCGTGTGCGACCTTGCACACACCTTAGTGTAGCCGTGCGCGCGACATATCGCCACCTGCAGCATCGTGCACAGATCTGGCTTTACGAACCTGGCGATGTGGAGGGGGAACTCCGTTGAAAAAAAAAAGGGGGGGCACGTTTTCCTGCGATATGAAGCACCGCGGCATGTTTTGCATACTCTCTCGGGCTCTCATTCGTAAACACAGGAAGCTGTGAAATGAAAAGGAAAATGGCTACTGCAAAGGACGGTACGTTGGGCACGTTGGTATTCCATAATGAAACTACTGACAGCGCGAAACGCCACGAACAACGCAAGATACACGGACGAGCGCTTGTCCGGGTGTATAGTTCGTGCCGTTTCGCGCTGTCAATAGCTTCAGTATGGAATACTGAACCTGCTGCCAATTTGACAAAAGGAAGAGAGAGAAATAAACTTTATTGTGAGACCAGGCTTCTTGAGCCCAAAGGTGGGTGGCCTCCTCAGTCCAGGTAGCCATGGCTCGCTGCCGCCGCCCGAGCCCTGTTCACCAACCGCAGCTGGCTGTCAGGGTCTTGCGTCACCAGCAGAGCCTCCCACTGGTGTTCCAATCCTTCATCTGAATCCGCCTCTTTCTGCATGTTATCGCCTGGTGGTGATGATGATGGTGATGCTTCTCGATTATTCCAGCACCCAAGCACCATATGGCGCAAGGCGTTGGCCGTGTCCGGCGGGCAGAACTTGCAGTCTCGCCCGTAGGTGCCCGGATATACATGGCGTGCAGCAGTGTTCCGTGTGGGTAGGTTCCAGCCTGTAGTCTTCTCCAGGTTACCGCTTGGTCCCTACTCATCGTCTTATGCGCGGGCGGGTAGCGACGCCTCTGCTTCCTGTAGTGTGCCAAGATATATCCGAGTATTTCTTGGATATCCGTTCATCGTCCTCGTCACAGTCGTTGGTCCGTGTTTTCTGCGTGTCAGAGATGGCTCGGCGTGCATGATCTCGTGCCGCGGCGTGCGCCGCCTGGTTCCCCGCGAGAGACTCCTGTCCCGGCGTCCAGAGGATTTGTGCTGTTTCTATCTTGGTGTTGTTCAAGACCTGAAGTGCTGCCTTTCCAATCCTTCCGTTCATATACCTTCTGCATGCTTCTTGCGAGTCCGTCATCAGGGTTAACCATGGCCTTCTTGCATGTTTATTTATTTATTTATTTATTTATTTATTTATTTAATATTAGCGTCGGTTTACAGGTGGCATAACTTAATTCTTTACAGACTTATGCGCGCACAAAGGCAGGACGTCGAACGAAGAAGGGTCCCTTCTTCGTTCGACGTTCTGTCTTTGTGCGCGCATAAGTCTCGAAAGAATCATGTACAGCCAACTCGCCCAAAACGTAACGCTTCTGGCATAACTTAAGAATGAAATTAACGAATGCAGCCCGCGAGAGAATAGCCAAGTTAAGCCCTTTGTTTCTAAATTACGTTTGGGTGCTCATTTATTTAGATGATCATACTTAAAAGGAATTGGCTTATACTTAAATATTCTCTCTCAAGCTGCGTTCGTTGTCTGTTACCTTTAGCGCGACCGCGCTTTAACGTTTTTGTTTAGGTGTCCCGTAAACTTCCTGCGCTGATATATAATCGGAATTATATATCAGAATTATATAATATAATATATTATATATATTATATGTTTCCTTTATTCGATACGTCGCCGCGCTCCTTGGTCTCAGTCCCCGAATAAATACGAGGAGGATGCCTTTCCAGCGCTTAGCTTCTACGGTTACACTTGGTTTTCGTCACTGCGTAACACTAGGAATGCCTTTGTAGGCTGCGTGACAGTGCCCACAGAAACAGTTCGTGTATAAATGCGTGTGTGCGTGTAGGTTTTTATTTTTTGTTTTCTTTATCCTTATCTATCTCACCTATCGCATCTCTCTCACCTATCGCATCCCCTTGCCCCTCCCCCAGTACAGGGTAGCCAACCGGAGATAATCTCTGGTTAACCTCTGTCTTTCCTTTGTCTATCTATCTATCTATCTATCTATCTATCTATCTATCTATCTATCTATCTATCTATCTATCTATCTATCTATGTTTTCGTATTCGAACCGCATTACGCTTTAGCTTTTTTTTTTTTTCTGTGATCTGTCATAACAGCGTTTCATTCAAGAACGTGTCTTCTCAGTCGTCGCTGCATGCTTGGGAAGAAAAAAAAGAGCTCGATGGTTGAACAGGATGGAAGCTTGCGCTACAGTTGGCTCGACGTCATAGGAAAAATGTGAAGGAGTGTGAAAATAAGAGAGTTGAATGCACATTTTCGGCATTGCTCTACCATGGCCGTCCTCCCGTCCACTCTCCTGGGTATCTGTTTGCAGCATCTACCCTATATATGCAAACATTACACTGGCACCAAGAAAGGCCTCATCCAGTCCGAACGTCGCCGGGCGTTCTCGCGTTACGTGCGTGTAATGCTCTCAGCACCCGCATCCACTCTGGAGTGACTCCGTGCAGCAGCTAGAGTAGGCGGTGTGCGATAATTTCTGTGCTTTGCGGTACACGGTGCAACAGGTGGTCGGCGGTCTGACGCAGTCCCTCCCGCCACACTTGTTTTACGTCCTGCAAAATAGTCTCTCGCGCGCGGTGCGCGCAGCTCTCCGCCAGTATTTGTTTATAGGAACGAAACGCCGAAGAACAAAATAAGGGCGCGAGGGAATTGCAAAAAGAAGGCAATTAATTTAATGGCGTGTGCTTCTGTCGCTAATTAATCAGGCTCGACCTAAGAACAGAGCACCCGTTTTGTCGTTTGGTAAGAATGACAACAGAATTGTCAGTACATTCTGGGAAGGGTTCTTTCTTGGGAGTACGATTAACGGGGTGAGAAGGTGTCGTAATTCATTATCATTTTCGCGAACATCTGTATTATTTTTTTCTGGCTTATGCGCTGGCAGCCAGTGTCCAACAAATGGGAACCATTTTTTTTTGTTACTGCGCGAACAAACGATCACAGAGAGAACAAACAAGGACAGGTGCTTAATTGTCTGCTCTCCCTTTGCGATCGTTTGTTCGCGCAGGTAAAACAATGTTTGCTAATATATGCACCAACTCGCACCCAACGACAGGTTCTTCTAGAATCCAACAAATGGTATAGGCGCATATTCGCAGTGCGCCGAAAATTTGTGAAAGCGTGCATTTATTGCTGCACAGTTGCAGGAGTGTGCTGAATCGGGCCGGTTGGCTCGCGACGCAGGGAACAAAAACAACGCGAAGGCCATGACCGATGAATTGTTTGCCGATGGCCTTCGCGCTGTTTTTATTCCCTTTCCATTTGCGTAGTGCGCGTATAGAGCAGTGGGTTAGAGCAGCAGTGACAGCCCCCTTGGCTGTCACTGTGCGAGAGTATGCGCCCCGTGTGCATCGACATGGGTACCGCACACGCTCTATATAGCGCCCGACAGCGAAGCTTGAGCTCATACGCGGTGGCGATGAACTTTGTCGCGTGGTGTGCTTGCACCACCGGGCAAAGTCGTAGGCTGCGAAGCGTGTGTGTGTGTGTGTGTGTGTGTGTGTGTGTGTGTGTGTGTGTGTGTGTGCGCGTGTGCGTGTGCGTGTGTGTGTGTGTGTGTGTGTGTGTGTACAGCGTAATCTGCAAGGCCTTCGACTCATTCTGGGGAATCTGGGCACGCGAACTAGTGTCGCAACCCGGTGTTGAATCGCTGCCAAACCAGCCGCGCTGCCGCCGGGTGCCCGAGGGGCAGCGCATGCAAAGAGCAACGTTGCGCGCCCGCCGCCTTCGACAGGCGTCAACCGGCGCGTAATCGACGCAGCACGAGACGCTTGCGCATGCATTACTTTCCTTCTCAAAACGGATTTGCAACGTTATTCGAATCCCATTATGCAGGTAATTTACGAGTAATTGTACGAGTAATTATGCGAGCATTATACGAGTAATTTCGTCTCATTCTTTTCTCTTCTTATTTTTTGTTAAATAAAGAACAGTAGAGAAAGTAACCCTCCCTATAGGGCCAGCTATTTCGAAATCATGCACACTACTCGGAAAAATAAATAAGTAAACAAATGAGTAAATAAGTAAATAAATAAATAAATAAATATAAAGATGCAGCTCTACATTTTAATACAATACGCTGGGGTTGTGTGGGTTACCGTTTGTCAAAGGGCTCTCCCGGTCAATTTCGACTGCCAGTAGCATCTTTGACGCGCCCCTTAATTAAGTGTGCGAGTGTTTTTGTATTCCGCGAGATGCCTTCTTTTAAATATATATTTTACTTTATTGTTCCCAATACAACGCGGTGATTAATTTTCTGGGTTCCTCTTTCACCTTTTCTCGTCCTTTTTTTTTTCTTTTGTCTCGAACACTCTCGTTACCGCACCTATCGGCAGTTTTTTGTACGCGTTGTTAAACATTTCCGTTGGAATTCTGCCCACCAATAACGCCCCGCACCGTCCGAACTGACGGCTGAATTTTACTATTTACCAGATTTGCCAATTTTTGGCAAACGAGAGTATCGTCGATGCTAGCCTGCGGTGCTCCTAATACTTCCTCGATAAAACGACGCAAAATTTGTGCCTTGGTCAACTCGGCAACATAATTTTTAAATGACGGCAGCAGTGAAGACACAAAAGCTTCTCTCGGGTTGCCTAATTTTCAGATCCGACGTCCTGGCTATCTTAACGATGTCTCAAACAACGGTCGATGCTTGTGAGTGCGCGTTATTCGGATACTTATGTTCGACTAACATCAAGTGCAACTTTATTCCTGCACCGTCAGTTGCTTTTATCAGTCAGCGTTTGGACAGCGTATGCACAAATGAACAAACCTTCCCATGCATGGTGGGTGGATTTTCACTCACACAAAAGCACGCAGTCGACTTCAAATCGACTTTTGGCCGAAGCTTGTCTGTCCATCTAATCTCTTACGTTTTGAACAGCGCACGTGCAAGCGACCTTATTCATTACTGCATAATATTGTGAAACACTCCAAATTGCTGTGCAGTACTCTACAGGAACTAAATGAAGCGTATGGAGGTTCCAGCGCCAATCGAACGCGCGCTACACCGGCTTGCTTGCACAGCGAAGCTGATCGAACGCAATAAACAAGTATGAGAAGGCTTCTGCGTGCTCCTTGACCTGACAACGATTGCTTTACGAGCCTAAAGAATGCAATAAAAGAAAACGCACCAGATATCTGCTGCAATGAGTAAAAAAAAAACCTCCCTGTACAATGCGAACTTACCTGTTTTCACATTTGCGATGCGAATACTTTCCCGCATAGCATGGGCATCTCTATGCCTAGTATCACTGATCTCTTCTTTAGGGGGGCTGGGTATAGCGCATTCAGCGTCTTCGACAGAAGCTGCGGGAAGTAAGCTTATTTTCTACCGGAAGTTCGCGCCTTGCTACTTTGCAGCGACAATTCGCCTACACGGAAGCTCGGCATATCGTTATTGTTATAGTTATTTTTTTTGCTTTGCCTAAAATACCCTCCTGACGTGCCATAAACTTGCCAAGAAGGGCAGAGATCTGTTTTGGGCAGACGTAAAAAATTGGCCGTCGCCGCGCCAACGGCGTCGCTAAGATGAGCGTCGTGAGCTGGAAACACTGGTGATTGAGAAAACGCGTCATGTAACAACAACAACAAAAAAAAAATCGCATACGGGTTCGGATTATCGTAAACGTCCTTACCAAACATGAAGCGAATACAACCCCCCTCCCCCCCCCCCCCTTAAAACGCGGTAAACCACGAAGAAAAGTTGTTATGGCCGCAATATTATGCGACCGAGCGCACTGGTCAATGAAGCATGATGCCCATTTCCGGGGCAAGCCACCGCTACACGACGCCACATTTCCACCGGCTTCACCTGCACCCGGTTTGGCGAGCGGTGAAGGGGCATCCAGCAAAGCATACTACAGATCAGGGGCTACAGTACTGACGCCAACAGATCTTGATATTATTATTTTTGTTTTGTTTTTGCATGATCTCACGAACGGTAGTTGGAAACTGCGAGCCAGGTGCTTATTTTGTATATTTTGTAACTATCAGTACTTTCACTAAATATAGCAACTAGTTACCTTCATTAGTGTTCCTTGAGGGGCTTCTTTGAAGTTACACATTAGAATTATCAAAAAACTGTCCCATCAATTATTATACTGCTTTAAATCCATTCAAAACACCAGTGATCTGGCTATAATGTTAAGTATCGCGGTATACTATGTTGCGGTTACCACGTCTTAAAAAAAAAAACGTTAATACACAGAAACACCGCAAATGAGCACGTTTCCAGCGGTACCGAAACAACTAGTTGAGCTGCAGGTGTGCCAAAAAGTATGAGACTCGGATTCCGTTAACCTGCGCTGCCTAGGACTTAGCTTATAATTGTAAGCGTATATGATTGCGCACATACAGCGAACATGATTGCGTAATCTCATTTATGTATTCCATTGCTTCTCTCTCCGCCTCCTCCCCCCTTCTGCTGCAAGAGCGCTTCAGTCAAATACTAGTCAAAATAACTCGAGACATAGGAAAAAAGAAAAAAAAGAGAGAAGAAAAGAAAAAGAAAAGAAAACCGTTGCGCGTTCAAGCTTTTCTGACATAGCGACTGCGCTGTATATAGACACACTATCTTGCTACGTGACCACTCGATTGATTATTGATGGTGTTGTTTCTGTCTCGCTCAAAGTAAGTCACGTTCGCCCTGTGGACAGTCAAAGCAGAAATAATATTGATTTTTCGGCGACCTGCAGCCGCGGCCTTGTTGACCCTTCTGCGACCGTCCTCCTCGTTCCCTTTATTTCATCGCGATCGCAACCGTATTTCCGTCTTGCCCTCCTTCGATTCTAGTTTGCTCTGACCTTTGAGCCATGGTTCGAAGCTGCGTGTGAATTCGCCTCTGCCCCGCGCACTGCTGATTCTTTCTTTTTCTTTTTTTTATGCTGGCCTGTTACCGCACTGCTCTGCAAATATTTAACGGATTACTGGCCTAAATAACGCAGATATCGTGATTGACAGCGTTTAATATCTATTGGAGACAGATTCTCTGCCTCTATGCAGTACTCTTCGAAACAAGCAGAGCCAGTCAAAACTTTTGACTTTTTCGGAGCTTAGATCGTTCTTGAAAAAAAAAAAAGTTCTATATCATCTCTCATCGCTATATTCTGGCAGCGTTCGCCTATATATGGGAGGATAATAAGGAAGCTATAGCAGAACAGATACGAAGACATCTGCGTGGTTGATACAGCATGTGCGAGCCGATGATTATCCAGCTTTAAGAAATATACAGAAATTGTGCGGGGCTGCAGGTCGTGTATGTAATACGACATAAGATTTGTTCTCTCTCAGAGTAAGCGCATCGATACCAAGAAAACCAAGCGAATGGGCGCACATTCGAAGGCGGCAGAGAATAAGGCAGAGTGATGCGTGGATACCTTAGGATGCCGCTGCTGGTGACGAGGACAAGCAGTGGTAAAGGAAACGCGTGATGAGAGTAAGCGTTTGTTGTTCATTGAATTGCTATAAAGCCTTGAAAATTAAGCCGTGAAGGGTCGGCCGTTATGACAACCTGGAAGGTATATCTCAGGTCCTAAATAACCCAGAGAAAGATGAAGTAGGAAGTAAGAAAAAAAAAAAAGAACAAACCAATTTAGTTTTTTTTTTTTTTTGCGGTTTAATATTTTTCGCATCCTCGGATGGTGACTCGGCAGCGTCGCAGTCTGGTGGCCCAGTCGGTATAATTCGCATCTTTGTTCGAGCACTGCACCGTGTGCGCGCGCGTGGGGCACAAATTAGGTGACGCTTTCGTTTCTCTATTCTTCGTGCCGTAACTTCGTTTACCGACACCGTGCGACCTTGGATGAACGCGTCGCACGGAACAGTTATGCGTGCAATTTGTTCCGCGGCACTTCGTGCAATCTCCCCTAAAAGCACATTACCGAAGTGGGAGCCCTCGAGATAAAAGTTCCAAGCCACGTGTGGAGTCCAGCGCAGCAAAGGCGAAGCGAACGGCTTTCAAGCTATAGCTGCTAACGAGCTTCTCCCGCATTGATTTCTCAGAGTCTGGCGCTCATCGGAGGATTAAAGGAAAAATAAAGAACGAGTGAGAACGAAAGAAAGAGAGACGCAAGGGTTTTGGGAAGTCAGGTGGCTGGGTCTCCTACGAGCAGGGTTTCGTGTGTAACAGTGTTACTGACTCCTTTCGGAAGGGAACCGGCAAGTTAATCGCGTGAAATACATCCGCAGTCTCTTGCGTGTTTCCCTTCTCCGTTCTGGGTGGCCGCAGAATCAGGTTATGGCATCCAAGCGTACGTTCTTGTTTTGTTTACTTACTTTCCCATAGTTTCCTCTCGAATATTTATTTATTTTATTTCTTGTTTTTTGAGCAGCCGGTCTGTTAGTGGCCAGATTTCCCGTACTTTGCACTCAATGCAGGAGAACACGGAGGCGGTCAAGACATGTGAATCAAATAATGAACTACAACGGGCGGTTCGCAAAACCGACGGGTCAAAAAAAAAAAAAAGAAAGAAAGAAAAGAAAACATAAGCGTGTAATGTGATTAGTTGTACTCCCCCCCCTCCCCCTTCCGCTCGCGCCTTTAGCCAGGCCCCCCTGCTCTTGACATGGTTGTTACGTGACGAAATGTGTTCTACGACAGCCGAGGCTCGGTCGGCTACCTACCCTCCCCCCCCCAATCTCCCTTCCCCTCCGGCCCTCTCTGCAGACCCACAAATCCCATCTCCGGCCTTCCCTCTCTGCGTATCGAGCCCTGCCGACTTGCCAGGTATAGCGTGCCAACGGAGATGATGCTGTTGACGAGCAGGCCACGCTTTGAGCATAGCGGCGGCGGCGCCGACTGCAACAGGACCGTCTGCTTTTGGTCAAGCTTCTTGGCACGACGAGACGAAGCGGCTTGGGCTCGATTTGTACTGGAGCGCAAGACGGCCGTTCTTCTCGTCTGTTCGCCTTGTTTCATAAGACAATTCTAGTTTAGCGCGTTCTTCGTAATGGCGGACTTGGCGGTATCGGAATGCGCAGGCGTAGAACTATAAACGAACCAAAGCGTTTAGCGTACGCGCGGCGTTTCTCAAATTTAACGTTACCGTCTTTTTCGTGGTTTATGTAAAAAACGTGGCGGCGGTCCCCGCCAGCCGCTTCCAACGGAATTCGGCGCTGTTCTTGCAGAATTCGTTCACAGCAAATGTATGTGTAAACAGCTTTCGCTTAGTCTCAGGCCGCTTTAACGACAGAGTATTTATGTACTTGTTTGTTTGTTTGTTTGTTTGTTTGTCATACTTCCAAGGCCAGAGAACATTACAGGAAGGAGTAGTAAACAACAGATATTTGCAAATGTTAACAAATGTTATGAATACCGGTGCGGATCTTTCGAGATAGCTTGTGTTTTTGAACGCGTCGAGGCCTAACGAGTGAAACTTCCGGGATGGCTGGCTCACCTATCGGCGAAGTTGAAAAATAGGCTTGACAGCATATGGCTTCTGATATTGCGAGATCTCGGAGGCCACGGACGAGAGGCTTGTACTGATTTCGCCGCGAATCGACAGACATGGAGAGTGCAAATACAGAGCGCTCCCGGCTGTCGTTGCGCTGCGTCTCGCCCTTTCCGAACCCACACGCGAGGCTCGGCGAATAGCTGAAATCATTTATGTGAACTCAGTATGCGAAATTGAAAGCATATATTTGAATAGCATTTCGCACGGAAACTACGCTATCACGATATAATTAAAGTATTTTTCTGCAAAGTTGGTTTGCGGAACGGTAGCGCTATTTCCTTTAACCTCGCTATTACGCTAACGTTAAAATAAAACTGTATTTTGCCGCGCGTCGCTTGAGCGCACAATGACGTCACTCGCGAGAGCTTGCGTAGAAAGACGTGCCGTCGTCGTCAGTTAGCATAAATTATATATTGTTTCTTTGTATTACTTAATAAAGCAATAATCTCCTTATTAAACCGAGTTTTGAGATGATACGCTGTAATTTACCTATCAACGCGCACTTAAGTAGTTCTTGTGGGCATGAAAGCTGATCAGAAGATCGGATTTGACTTTATGGGAGTCGTTGAACTGAGCACAATATTTTCCAAATTTCGACGTCGTGGACCAAGTGAAGCGCGGTCCTCCCCAGCGCGGCTTTCAGCGCAGCTGTCATTCAGCGTAGCTTCCACGTGCGACGGTTTCGTATTTGTCCATAGGTGCGGAAAGGAAAAGCAGGAAAATAAGTCAATTTAAGACAGATTTCTGTATGTTCTCTTATATTAGTGTGTTAAATAAGATGTTAATGTTTTCTGTTAGCCAGCTTAATCTAACACGGATGATAATGAGAAACTATTTTGCAGAAGCGCTTTGGTACTTGTGCGCACATCGCCTCCGTAGCTTTCCCTCCATTCGCGCGGAAAGTGGTCCGTGAGTATAGACGTGGTGCTGTAGCGGAGGCAGGCTTGCCGAAGGCTCTCAAACCTTGTTGCAGTTCATCTCTAGTTCTTCGGGCCCTAGCAGCTCCGTGCTTCTGCACTCGTCGCTTCTCGTCAACCCGATAGCCGTCGCTGTGTGTCGTGCTCGTGTGCTCCGGTAATGCACCCCATGTGAAGCTATCTGCTTCCGGAATTGGAAAGTTTGTTCGGTGGCTTCAGCCCGCCCAGTGGGTTCGGCTCGAGGGTTTGCAAGATCTTCCCTTCCGAACGGTTGAGGCAAGGTCGGCTGTACCGTCAGTCCTTGTGCGTCCAAGTGCGCGCAGAACCATCAAGCGTCAGCGGGAAGAAGATAAAGATGGCGATAACACACCGCACTTATCGACCACACGGTGGAACACTTGTGGCAGTCGGCATTTCTACACCCACGGCGGAACACGTCCACCACAGGAAAAGGCAACGTCTGAGTTGTCCGCACATTGGGTGACGTGCCTTTACCCGAGTTCTTTAGGAAAACTCGAGCACTGGGACAGAAGTTCGCAGTCAGCGCTTGTTCTCGTAATTTGCTGTCCTTGTCCCGGTGTGGGCTGCCGTGTTAATTGTTCCGTGTTAATTCACATTAACACGGAACACCAGCTAGCCCAGTCTCAAAGCTTGTCGCAGAAGGAGACGGAATCGTTCCGCTTGTAAGGCTAGGTATGTCCACATTAAGTGGCGAGCGTCTGCTTCTGTCACCGTGTGCCATTCCAGGGAAAAGCTTCCTCTCAACCCTTAATTGCGTGACGCAGCTGAGTACATGGGCTAAGCAGCTCCAGGCGATATTTACGCTTCGCGGTGGCGCCGAACAACATCCTGGTGGCGCTGCTTTATTTTCATATAGTCGCCGTCGTGTTGCTTACAGAAGAAGAAAAAAAAGTGATAAACGAAATATGCGTAAGTAGTATCCGGGCGCCAAGGATTGCTTCACTGAGGGCCGGCTCCCTGTCGTCATTGTGCTGTGCATGCATGAATGCCTAAACGCTGTTTACTGCAAATGAGTTTCCTCCGTTCAGCGTCGTGTGTCTTTTCGCCTCCTGGTCGTCTTTCAGTGTTAGTCGCGCGGTCACTTCTTTTGCATGGGAGCTATCGGCGGTTGTGTGTGTGTGTCGTGGTTGGTCTCCCGTTGCGCCTCGCTGTTCGGACCATTATTTAGCCGGTGGTAACCGCTGTGCTTTCCGTACAATGGTTCTTGCAAACACGGCGTCGGCAAGTTGTCATTTTTTTTCATTAACACGGCACCTCGGCCATTGTTTATCCTATGTTGTCTTTTTCTTTTCGTTTTGTTAACATTAGGATAGATGGTGGATGCTGAAGAAACTCCCACCCCACCCCGCCTCCTCGCTTCTTTCCTACAATGAACGCTTTGTTTCACGTTATTAGAACCCTGCCAGTAATAATGAACGTAGAACTGAAAAGCAAGAACGATGTCTGTCGCTCGTATTGTATGCAGTTCTGGGATGACGCAGAGGCAATAGCTGTACCCCGGCGTCGTCGGAGCGCAGTCAATGTGGTTTACTGTTCCTCAAGTCTACTTGCTTTAACAAGCATTGTACAAAGTCCCGTTGGATTGGCCGATAGTTGTGTATTCTCCGGCGAAATAAAACGAGGCTATACTCCTGACGAGATAGTTGTTAAAGCACAGTCGCCGCATTCCAACTACGCGGCTGTGGCTGTGCTCATAACCGGTGCCGTCCTCACAACCGTGCTAAGTCCGTTAACTCTGTCGGGTCTGCTACGGCCGCTAAAGAAGGATGACGTCTCGAGACGTGCCCGCGTGCAGCGTGTGTTCGAATACACGCCTTGGCCCCTGTGCCTCCCTCCAGCTGGATCAGCTTCTTGCTTGGCTTCCGCGGCCTCTGCGCCACAACGCGCAGCAGCTGCCGTTTATCCGCCGAATATTAGTGCGTCGGCGCCGCGGGTTCCATAATGATGCGCGCAAGTCCGCGAGAAACGGGCGGAACAAGAAAAACGGCAGCCGTCGAGTTTTACGCCGACCAGCGGCGCTCACAGGTCCAGCTGTAAACAACGCGGGAAAACTGGGCGCGGGCCAAATGCGGAACGCATTATATGCATAACACGCTTCGCGGATCCTGCTAAAACAAATATTTAAAAAAGCTTGCGCGGTTTCTGTGCACTGCAGCCATGCATACCGCGCCGTTTAGCAGCGAGGGGGCCTGTTGTAGCGCGCCTTCTATACACTTGTTGTTTGCGATGCTCCCGAGAGCTCAAAGGGGCAGCAGCAGCAGCAGTTGGGGTGCCTGTACGACAGCAAGAGGGCAGAGCGCGTGTGCGCGCCTGCGGCGTATGCGCTGCAGCGTCAGGCCGTATACTTGTGACGAGACGGCGCCGGAGGCTACTGCTTCTACATAGTATATACCGTACACACTCGAGTTATGGGCCGCACTCGTGTGGGAGCAGCAGAGCCATGTTTCCAGGCCTAAATTTCTAAAGATGAATGTACATGTTCATCAGTCCTTCGATCCACTCTGTGTAGAATGACGAGGAACAAAGCTGTGGTGTTTTATTTTATTTTTGTTATTCTTGTTATTGAGGGACACAGAGAACGAATACATCTTTT
Source organism: Dermacentor variabilis (assembly GCF_050947875.1). Taxonomy (NCBI): domain Eukaryota; kingdom Metazoa; phylum Arthropoda; class Arachnida; order Ixodida; family Ixodidae; genus Dermacentor; species Dermacentor variabilis. The sequence continues at coordinate 147,016,371 of NC_134571.1, read as the reverse complement.
CACTGTGGAGCGATCTATTCTTAATCTGTTATGAAGTAGTGACGCATACAAGTACGGCCGCATGGCAGGCGGAAATTCCACTTTATTCACAACTTCGCTGTGAACTACGTAATTGCGAAGTATAGATGAAACTGGGCGAGATGTTAGAGTCGTCTTAGCGGCTAATTGTCCTATAATTTGTTTCATGTTTCGTTAAAGCAAGAGTTACAATCGTTTAATGTAAACATACTCCCTCCGTAGACGGCCACGTATTTACAGCAGACGGTAATTCTGTAACGTTAAAAACTTCACTGTGAAGTAACTAATTGTGATAAGTAAATAAAACTCGGCATCTGAGTCGTCTTAGCAACCGATTTCGGTACGGCTTTTCCCAAGATACCTAAACCGGAGTGAGAGCTACAGAGCGTTCGCGAGTAACTGGAGACGAAAACTTTTTTTCGTGTCGATGCGACGCATAGACGGACAGACAGCGACCACCGCGGTAGGGTAGCTTTACATACAGCTTCGCAGTAAAAAAAAGCCTGACGAGTGCGTGGCTGCACCTTGTCTCCTCCTTGGTTCTGTGCGCGTGCCGGGTGGTGTGTTCGGACATGGCAGCGAAAACGTCGTGAGGTCACAGTGTGCAAGGTGCGGAGTACGATTGACTGTATGCGCGAGTGTGCTGCCGAACCGAGCTCTCTATACGCACCGAGCAACGGCGACAGCGACGGCGGTGAGGGCTAAACGAGCGCCAGATGCCTGGTGTACGCGCATGCGTGAACAAATCGATGCATTGCGAAAAAAAAAAAAAAATTGCGTCCGCTTTTTTGGTGCGAAGTGATCACGGGGATTACGCGTGGTCGGAAAAAATAAATTTGACCGAAATTGTTTGCCCCCGTGCGTGAGCCTGCAGCAAGGCCTCTCCAAGATCGCGTGAGAAAATGAAAATAAATATGTTGTACACGAACGTGCGCGGTATGTATAAGCGACGTAGCGAAGAAACGAGTGTTTGCGGTACGCAGAAGAAATGCCGAGTGCGGCGGCTGCAGGGCTAGCGCTGAGCGCCCGCTCTCGCATGTTTATGGGCCGTAACTCTCGTCGGCTCGCGCGAGCAGCGCCGAGGCGCCCTTGTGTCAGGCTGTCCCGCCGTGCACGCGCCGCGTCACGAAGGTTACGCACCTTCGTCAGCTCCGTCGCATTGCCCAAGCGTGCTTGAACTCAGATACACACCGGTGGAAAGGCCCAAATAATAATAATAATAATAACAATAATACCGAAGTGGTGGCTATAGTGGTAAAACGACGGAGGCACGTTCTGGCGTACGTACATACATACATACATACATACATACATACATACATACATACATACATACATACATACATACATACATACATACATACATACATACATACATACATACATACATACATACATACATACATACATACATACATACATACCGTGTACATCCTTGTTTGGAGGATGTACACGGGTGACATCTCTTCTTTGTCGTTACCTCTTCTTTTTTAATTGTTTAATCTATACCTGTCTCTCGGCATCGAAGAGCAGAAGATGAGTACGCTTGACTCGTCTGGTGTCTTTTTGTCGACAAACGAGTGAGCCGCCCCTGGCTTGCTGCATCAAGGATGCCGTTGAAAGTCGCATGTTGCAAGTGCGCGTCCTGGCTGCACGCCGAGAGGGAAAAAAAATAGATTATTGCTTCTTCTGTGCGTCGTCGTTCTGTGCGCTGTTTTACCTCGGCAAAGTTCTGAATGCGAGCACAGCGGTTCTTATTTTTTTTTTTTTTTACTGGTTGAATTTTTTCTAACTTTCTGCGAACGGTGGACCGGAGCTTTCCTTATAAAAACTGAAAAAAAATTAAGAGAAAGAAAGTAGGACTAAATCGCTAAGAAAGAACCATACAATACGAAAGTAAAGAAGGCTGCGCGACAGAGAGAGAGAGAGAAAGAGAGAGACAGAGAGAGAGGAGGTTCTGCAGTGTAGTGCACCTAGCGAGTGTATAATCGATGCATAATTCGAGGCAATGCTCGGGTCGAGCGGGTGCAGCCATAATTCCCGTGCCGCGCCGTATAGAGGCGGCTTCATTAATGCTGTACGCCGAGTGTGCGGCGCTTAAAGGCAGTATCGTTCTATAGCCTGGGAATGAGCTGTGCGCGCAGCATTTCGTTTTTTTTTTTTTCGCTCGCGGGGCGGGGGGGGTGGGGGGGGGGGGAGGGCCTTGTCGACCAACCGTACGCGCTCCCAATAATTATCGGCGGAGGGGAATGGGGGGAGGAGGGGAGGAATCGGCTGCGCCCTCACTGTCCGATACACTCTCAAAACGGGTACGCGCAGTTCTTCAGTTCGCCGCGGATTGCCTCGGGCGCTGCTGCTGCTGTTATAATTGCGAGGACCTCAAGCACGAGTGTGAGCGGCATGTATACATGTGCGCGTGGCACGCATGCCGCAGCCACCTCCACACAAAACGCACCCCCCCCCCCTCCCGCAATACACACGCGCACACACGACACCTTCCGCGCGGCCTGTCAGTCGCCTCGTAATGCGCATTCTGTTAATATACATACTATTACATGTTACAGGCCCGCGTGTATGATTTAACATTTCGATCCACGCGGATTGAGCCCGCATATACCGCGTTCAGTCGTTGGCGACTGAATAGCTGGCCTTAATTGGCGCTGGACGCGCGTGTGTGCGTATTCAGCACGCGTTTGTTTTTAGGCGGGCCCGAAAGAAAAAAAGTTGTGAGGGAAACACTGAAAACGATTCTTGTTTGCTATTATAAACACCGCCTTGTCCGCCAACAAAAAAAAATGAATATTGAGAATTTTGATAACTCGTTGGGGTTTGACGTACCATAACCACCATATATGACTGTGAGCGTTTTTTGCATTTCACCCCCATCGAAATACAGCCGCAGCGACCAGGATCGAACCCTCGAGCCGAGCAGCGGTAAAACGCGGTGTGTTTTTATTTTCTCGCTTGAATCTGATAATGGAAGGTCATAATTGATTCGATAGTGTCTTCGAGGCGGGTGGGCGCTGTACCAAATTGCCGCGAGTGCCGTGTAATAGAATTTCTTTAATTACGTGGCGTCAGTGCAAACTATTTAACTGGCAAGGAAGCATGTGGTTTCGACAGCGTTTACGCATATCTCGACTAAGAGGTGGGGGGCCGGGTTTGAAGGGTCTACGCGCTGGGACATCGCGGTATATTCGACAGTGAGAGAGTGAGAGATTCGAAGAGGGAAAGTTATAGAGGCTAACGTCCGGTTGGCTGCTATACACTTGGGGAAGGCGAAAGGGGAAGACTAGATAAGAAGGAAAGAGAATAAAAATAATGGAGTGAGTCATTGCGAGCACATTCGCAGAGGGGAATGTCTGCTGTCACAAGCGTTCGTGCAGTAGCAATACAGTCCAGGAACAGCGAAATTAACGATTTTTGTGACGAGGAGATTCACCGGCCATAGGCGCTGATCTTAGTGATTTTATATATACTTTCTTTACTCGAATTATTACTCGAACGGACACTCGTCAGCTTGCAGACAAGAAATTTCTGAAGTTGACTTCAACAATGTGTCGCTTCGAGACTAGAGAGCTGATGGAGTCGTTGTGCTTGAATATTACCGATAGTATTGGTAACTATTAGCGGCCAAATCTATTCTTGGGAAATATTCCTTAATGCAGTTGATTAAAACGAAGGTGTCGTCTATGAATTTGAAAATGTGTCGGCGCATCTCTGTTTGCTCGTATATTTGCGTATACGAGAGAAGAGGCACGTCACACTTAACGCCACATTCACTGCAAGGCCAAAGTGTACGGCCCGTAACTACAAGAGTGCCAAACATCCAGAGGAATTAAACAGACAGATAGGTATATTCAACAGGACCAAGTGCATCTCTTTTTTTTTATTGTCTAGGCTGTCTTTCAGTGAACTATTAACTGAACTGCAACTGTCAGCTATTACCAGCCCAAACCAGTTTCCCGTTATCGTAATGTACGGATGCTTCGTGCAAAGTATATCAACTATGGTAGATGATGCGGTCCGGCTAACGGTAATGCAACACCGCTTGCATTCTTCAACTTTGGTCCCGAGGGTTTTGGTTTGCCATATCATATTCTTACACGCCAACTAAATTTGATTGGACCGCGGCCAAGGGAGTGATTACGGCATTTCCATCAAATTTTTAGCGCGTTTTTTAACCTTCGAAGGCGTTTCGTGCGGCCTCCGCGACATATACTTATCAGACGCGTTCTTTCTAATCCGAGACCCCCCCCCCCCCCCCCCACTCAAGCTTCAGTGTTACCATGTCCTCAGAGAATTACCTTTAACGCAGCCACGGTAACGGTAAACACTTTTCAACGGGCGCGCAGATCACACGCCAGTTCTAGACCTAGCGCACATTCGTATAGCTTTGCTCTGCTGTTGATTCATTTGATCAGACGAAATTGGAAATGTCGATTGGCATCTATTTTGTCGCCGGCTCTTCTACAAACAATGAATTGTTCAGTGATCAGCGTATGATAACATGGCATGGTTCGAGAGCCTCCCCGCGATAAATAGGATATTGCAAACGTCCGTGAACGGGCCAGATTATGGTATGAAAAACAAGCAGACCATAATTTAGCCGAGATCAAGACCTGCAAAAAAAAAAAAAAGTGGGGGGGGGGGAGAATTAGGCGGGCTGAATATACTCTGTAGAACAGCTAGCCGGCTGAATTAGTAATGGCTGTCACGAGAGCGGAAGCGCAGTCTGCGGCGGCAGATAGTTAGATGTAGTAATGAGATCAGGTGGACCATGTGTCTGTAGAAGGGTTACGGCTTATGCGGGACATGGGTAATTTGCGACCTTCTGAAAGAGACCCCTGTCTCGCAGCACATCGGATTAGGCCTGGTGATTATGTAGTACAGCCAGCGCCGTTACTAACGCCTCTGACATCAGCGGAATGAGGATGATTGGGCAGCTCGCGTTGGCACCGTTCCAACGGCCCCCACGAGCGTCTAGTGCAGACTCGCAAGTGCATACGCGATTGAAATATGCTCGTTTGCGACCTAGTGAAGCATCGCACCTCGTTGCACTGGTTGGCACTGACCGGTAAACCGGCCTCACCTTCCCGCGCGGGGTAGCGCAATTTAGTGTTCTTGAACATGGCTTCCGCGTAGGCAGTATAATGGTTGGGGTCGGGCGTGAGACAGATGGCAGCTGGCCCATGCCGTCGTCCAACTCATCCACACTGAGGACGTTGTTGAAGGGAGAGACTTGTTCTCGTCGAGAACGAGGAATATGGGATTTATTTACTGTATCTACATGGAGAACGTTACAGTTCATCAGTCTAGCATGACTGAAAGAGAATGCACACTGAGCAGCCGCGCCACGGCTGCTCATAAACACTCTGTCCTCCCTAGATCCCTAAATGAGGGAAAACGGCTGTTCAACCTTCGACCAATGCGGAGCGTCCAAAGTCATCGTAGCCGACCCGCCTTTGATGGGGAGGGTTGACACATTCACTTCGCACAGCTTTCACTGACCACACCAAGGTGAGAGGGTTTTCGCAGACACGGGTCTTGCCCTGAGCAGGTGCCTCTTGGTCCCAGAGTTGACTCAGTTGACTGCGCAGAAAGTCACCGACGCGTCTGTCCATTGACTGACGAATTCTAAGGCCCATGAGACTGCGCCGCAAAGCACCTCCTTCCAGGAGTTCCCCCGCTCCAAACAAACCGTGACGGTGACGGCGAATCCACTAACAATACTTGGTCCGCCGACTGCGTCTAGACATCCCGGCGCCGCTCGCTTGGTGACGCGGCGTAATGTCGTCCTTACGAAGCGAGTCGCCGCAGCGGACATGCCGGCACCAACGGGTTGTTGACGAGGCGCATTCTTGTTTTCACAAAGGGAGTCATCGCAGCGAGCCGGGCAGAGTTAGACGGTCGCTTCCCCGAAGTTCGCCAGCCCCCGCAGGTCGAACGCAACATCAGTCTCATATACAGGAATCCTAAATTGCGCCGTGTTGAAAGTTATGTGGCGCTTTGTCACAGTTCTTGCACAGCAAGCGGTCTCTGTGAACCTTGCCCAAGCAACGTGCCACTGAAAAGATGGAGATCGAAAAAGCAGCGTGGTTAACCTATTTGCGCCTGGATTGCTAATAGCCGACACTGGTGGAGGGAGAAGCGGGAAGTAAAATGACAGTAAAATGGCAAGCGATAACAATTGGTGCGCGCGCGCTCATAACAGCATTCACCGTGCATTCGCATTCAAAGGCGGTCGCTGATCCGTGTCTTCTTTAAAAGGTGTGGTAGGACCCTTACAGGACGGCAAAGCCAACGTTCTGCCGTACAGTTGGCTTAAAGCGGTACATAAAGTTTGTCCTTCGTCATCAAAAGAAAGGCAGCGGATAAGGATAGGACTATGCTCTCCAGCAATCATAAAAGTTGCATTAACCACTGTCCATCCTGCCTATCCGATAACAGTGGGCGTTTGTAAAAGCTATCACCACTGGACAGCCGGACAACTGACCGGGGGGCCGCTTGTGCTCGTTTTATAGGCCGTTGGGCGACCGTCGGTGGGGATCGAACCACGCGCCTCCCACAGCCGAGTCGTGCACCCTACTCAGTGGGCCACAACCTGTTCTACAGAGTCATATACGTGAACCCGCGCTGGCCAGGATGCCAGTTTAAGCATGTAACTCAAGTGAGCATGCACCGTCTGGTAGAAAGGACACATAAATGACAGGACATATTGAACGATATAGCAGATGCGCGCCTTCATCTTTTTCTCCCCAAACCCCTTTCCCCGTGCAGTGCAGTTGAGGTGTCCTCCTCTGAGAGACAGTTACGGCGCTGCACTTGTCTCTTCTCCTTCAGAGTCACTACACACACGCACACCTGTCAACGCTTGCCAACGCGCGTCCACCCCACAGCTCTTTCCATGGTAACGCGTTCTGTGAGTGACGTGCGCGCTCTATGTTCTAGCACGCCAGTTCCGAAGCTGGACACATGTGCTTCACGAGGAGCAGTGAGCTTGCTGAAGGAAAATCGCAGCCTGTGCCACTGAGATCTGTTACATCCACCCGCTATATGTGTAACGGCGCTGCTGTTAGCCGTAGTCATACGAAGTCATGCCGGAAAGAGTGAAAGGGACAGGAAACTGTGCGGAAAGATATCTTGCCGCAGGCGGGGACAGAACGCGCATCCACCGAGTGCGGTGCTTTACCAATTAAACTACCGCGGTGCCATCCCTCCGACCTCCTTGTCCGAAATTTTATCCCCGGAAGAACTAGTTAGCGCCGTTGACGGCTGCTGACGCGCGTCGCTTTAGCACTGGTTACCCACACAGCGCGTAATGATTCGGTCGCGCCATCGGGTCGTTGTGCGCGCTCGGCGGCCCTCGATTCGTCGCCGCCGACCGCGCGCAGGGCAATACTTGTCGGACCCAGCCGGCTCACCTTGAAAAGCAGCGTCAGTAGCCGGCAGCGACGCCGTTGGCCTCTGCCTGGCCGTCGTCAAGGCCGGCACTTTCGATTTAATGTCTTGGCCATCGGTCCGGGAAAAAAAGTAATGAAAGCGCGCTCCGCCGGACGACGCACTGTGCTGCCGAAGGGGGTACCGCACATTCCGCGCGCTTAATTCCTCCCCTCGTTCGGGGGCGTCCTCCGGTTCGACGGTTCAAACTGCCGGCGATGCGCGGCGCCTGGGCGATCGGTGCGACCCATAAACAGAATTGAGCAAAAAGAAAGGGGTTGGTTTGCAAAGCGGGTGGCTGGCGTTGTTGAATTTCGTCTCAGTCTCAGCGAACAGTTACGTGTGCGTGGTAGTAGTAAAAGAGTTGCCGGCTTGGCAACGCGGAGAGCTTGCACTGCTTGCTGTACGTGTTACACGGCAACGGTGTACAATCTTGTTTCTGAACGTGTTTTCTCGGTGCGGCGAACGGAGAACACAGACGTCGTGCAATCCCATTTCGCGATCACTGTTCTGTCCGAGCATTCTTAACGCGGAAGCGTGTTTGTTTCGTATCCTCTTTTTCTTTTTTCTTTTTTTTACGAGCTAGCTCTCCAGTCAGATGCATGCAGGAGTCGCTTGCGAAAGTCGCTTACGTAACTTCAGCACAGATTTGAATCTCTGTGCTTTTCGTGCCCTGAAAAAATGCTGATTTCGAGCGCATGTAGCTTCTGCGTTCAGCTTTGAGCTTGTAATCGTATACGTGTGAGATTCGTCTGCGTGAACGGAACGTAGTTCGACCACAACTCGGAAAGCAGCACAGTAGGCGCTCCTTCCTTTTCCTCCTCGTGATGGAGCTCCGACCGAGTTTCATTTAACCCCATTTTGCACCTGTTTGGTGCCCAGCGACACCCTATACCACAAATACTGTTGTTCGCGGCAGGCACTTCCGATGCGCGCAATCCGCAAGTAGTGCTTTAAGGCGAAGCTTTCTTTAGCTAACATTCCTTGGTTTCGCCTCGGCCGGTCGGTCAGTCAGTCACTGGTCGGGTTCTTTTCGAGTGTATAAAGATTCGCATTCACTTCAGTCTGATTGCATCGCTCCCAATCGTTGACGTCCCTTATATGTAGTGGCCTCGCAGCAAAGTGCGGGCTTCTGTTTATTTCATCTCGTATAGGTGTTCCGGAGGCATATTAACAGAACATATCCCATACGGACAATATGACCATAGCGGCGATGTTAATGGCTCTCGTTGGTCTCGTGATACATGGCTACTCACATTCTTTAGGGCCGGCGCTCCGTTCTCAAGAGGTGCTAACACAGGACCCTGTGCGAGTGGCAACTGGTTACGCCGGCGTTTAGTTCTGGAAAGCTGGAGCATGTATTAACAACTTAAATGGACGTAACAGATACCGAGAGGACGGTAAGAATTTGGGTGGACGCAGGTACCACTGCCCGTCCTTCTCGTGCTTACTGTCTCGACAGCTTCGCTGCCGCGGTTACTGATGAACCGCAGTTGAAGCCGCACGAAGTGTTGCGAACACTGGGCGTATAGCCAGTAAAAGCCTCGCTGGCCTCACTATAGCCACGCTGCAGACGCGACCACACGCCACGAAGCGTCACGCCGTGTGAACAGAGGGAACACGACGGCGGGCATGTATTCACGCGTTTCGCATCGTCAGGTTCGACTTTACACCAGGTTATGCAATAGGTTATGCACGAGCGAAACGGACAGGGGCCACGTCCACTATTTGCATGCAATGGGCGAAGCCATTTTGCATGTCGAGTTTGGCTGCATGCAGGGGGAAAACGCAATCGTGTCCAGTGGATCTATGCATGTCTGTCTTTCGCTGTCAAATTCCGTCATAGTGTCAGCTCTGATTGGTTGAGAGAGTGACTACGCCCTCTCTGATTGGCTGAAAATGCCAACATGGCGAAACTTGGATGGTGTCTACAGTATAGCACCCCCACTCATAGTCTCTTCTTCTCTTAGGTTTTTCCTCATCCTATAAAAGGGGCTCGCCTGCGCGGTGCCGTGGCGTGTGTCCTGTCTAGCCCCTCGCGTGTCGCCAAGCGTTTGATTTATTGTTGTCGGGGAGAAAAAGGACCACGGCGGTTATCGGACAGTGACTGGAACGCGGCGTTAATCTCTGTCGCGTGCACGACGTATGGTCATGGCGCCCGTTTGCCGAGTTTTTGCAGCACCTTCGTATGAATTTAGATTTTATCGACAAGGCTGCTGCAAAATGTTCGAAGTTAAAGGAATCGGAAAGGTGGTGGCCTTAAAGAGAGCTGGAGAAGTTATCCTGGCCTCAGCCCTGACGCTGGCGCAATATTCCGTATAATTAATTCAGCTCCAGGCCGCCGAGTTGCGTCCGCGGTCACTAGCGATTGAGCGAACTATTTGATAGTCGCAAGTCCAGTTCTGAGAGAGAAGGATCGGCTAATGTGTGGGCAGCGCACTAGGAGAGAGAGGAAGACTAAAGGCAGTGAAGTTAGCCACTACTGATTACGCGGTTGGCTACTCCATAGGCTTAAAACGGAGAAGAAATGAACATGACGACAAAGTACAGAGGTGTACTAGTGGAAACGCAGGAAAACTGCAATGTTCATTACTGCTTCACAGACGGTAATTGAAGTCAGTTTGGCTTCAGAAACCGTAGCAATGCCTTTATTCTGCCTCACTGCTGCTGCGATGTGCGAAGTCGTATTATCAGTAGCGTGCCCTCAGTGAACGGTTCACGCCAAGTTACAGACTGGCCAATGAAGCACGCCCCTGGGATGCTACTACGCACTAAAGGTTGGTAAATCGGTATATGTATGGCAGGCAGCACTGACGATGTGGTCAATTGAGGATTGTGGAAGCCGTCGGCTCGCGCTTCGTGGAACTTAACGTTCTTTTTATTAGTATTATTTCCTCCCAGATAATTCATTTCGCTGCGCAAACAATCTGTCTGCTTTAACAAACAGCCACTGCATTGTGCCGCTTAAGAGAGAACGCTATACCTCACATGGACAGAAACTGTTATCATTCGAAAGCAATCAGCTGGAAAAGCACAGGGTGGACGTCTGGCTGACATTGTGCGTAACGCGACTTGATGCAATGTCGCGACGTTTTGGAGCCCTCAGTGCTAATTCAAGGATTGAGAGAGGGAGAGAGGGTCGGTGAAACTTAGGCATCATTCGCCTTTATGTCAAACCCCTCGACAACAAATCGTGTCTCTCTCTCTCTCTCTCTCTCGCTCTATCTGTCTTGTCGTTGCCCAGGTAAACTTCAGCTTCAAAAACGGATTTCTTTTTTTTTTTTCTGGTATGCGTATGAACACTTCACATGGTACTTGGCGTAGGGGGCGATAAGGGGGTCAACAGGTTTTATAGAGTGAAAAAAAAAAAGGACTGGCTCAAAGAACTACAATGCTTCTTTCTTCCTTATTCCTTTTGCCCTCATCTCCATCTAATAATAGGTTATGCAATCGGCTCAATAAGCCCTGCGCAACTTCAGAATGTGTAGACAATTGGTGGCTCATGTCGCAAAAGCAAAAGAAACAAACGAGGTAGAAAGTTTGCGGACAGGACAACGAGCGGCTAGAAAAAAAAAAAAATTGACGGAAGAAGGAAAGCAAGAAAGAAAAAATGAAAGAGAGAGAGAAACTGCGATTTCCCCGGCCTCCAGGAGGTGAGCACGGTGGCTGCCAGAAGGAGCATGACGTTTGCACTCATCGCGAGGAACGACGTTCGCGGGACCAGCAGGAAGAGAGAGAGCGACGGCGGGTGCCCGAAACGTCGCCTCACCCTCGCCTATCCAGTTGCGCGCTGCTCGAAGCGTCGGCTTGGGCGGGGCTAGTTTGTGCTGCGTAACCAGCATCGTGGCCGAGGAAATGGAACATTGTATCAACCGGGCGTTTGCCCTTGCCCCCCTTTCCGCGGCGTTGCGCCTTTGTGTACAGCGGCTCCATTTGGCGCGGCGTTGTGCGGAGGAGTGGAGAGAACTTAAGGAGGTTCCGCGTTAAACTGGATAGCAGGGCCGCTATCTTGTACACGTTCGAAAAGCCGACGTTCGATTTCGCCTCGCGCGATTGTCCAGGCTGCGCCGATATCGCGGCCTAGGCCAATCTAGTCCAATCGCGTAAGGCGAAATCGAACGTCGGCTTTTCGAACGTTTACAAGATAGCGGCCCAGGCTAAGTCCTCGGTTGGGTGCTCAGGTAGTTGGTGGACGTTTGTACAGCCGCCCCTTAGCGCGTGAGCTTCAACCGAAGCCGGGAGTGCTCGGGTTGTAAATGCTGGCGCGCCACGCATACAAGCATAGTTCCTCGCGAGTGAATGTATGGCGGGCAATCGTGTCACTCACGCTATACTTGAGAGATCGACTAGGCAGGCGTAGACCCACCTTGAATGCACCACGGCATAGCTCGGTGGATATATGACGTTCTGCTGCTGAGGACAAGGTCGCAGGTTCGGTTTCTTGGCCGTTTACATTCCGGTAATAGTGAAACGCAAAAACGCCCGTGTATACTTATGGATTAGGTGCGCGCTGAACAGCACCACGTGGTCGAAATTATGAGTGGTGAAATTTAATCAGCGGGAACTTGCACGCTTGAAGTTCCGCGCTGTCGGAGCGGTGTAAGCCACACGTAAGCTACTTGGCTCTCGCAGCTGTGGCAAGGGGTACATGGCGCGCCGCCGGTAGTGGCAGACATGTGCCGGCAGAATAGGTGGGCACTCACTCCTGCTCACTCGCGTGTACTCACACTCGTTCGTACACGCTCACGTTCCTGTAGTCGCGCCCATTCATACTCACAAACGCTCACTCACGTTCACATAGTCACCTCCATTCACACTTACCGGCACCTACTCACGCTCATACTCGCCTCCACTCGCAGTTACTGACAGTGGTACGTGCCAACGTTAGCCTGCGCTCACTCCCGCTTATACTCACTCTCTTTTATACTCGCGCCTTTCTCTGCTCACTGACGCTCTATCTCACACCTATGAAATGTGTGGAGTGAGTACAAGCTAAAGTAGGAACGAGGGGGGGGGGGGGGGGGTGCTCGTGAGTGAATATGCCGACCTATGGTCGTATACACTCAAGACGTCAAGGAGAGCCTTGCACTTTTCTAGGAATTCCTGCTGGGCGAACAAATAACGTTTGACATCACCACGACCGCGTCAGAACGAAAAAAAAAAAAAACATTCCTTGTCTTTTGTTTCCACGCACGCTTAAAGGAAACGCTCGGTCGGAACAGTGCTGGGCACGCATTTTCAAGGCTCGATCGGCCTTAGCTAACACCGTGCTCCTCCGATCGGGACATGCTTGCCGCACATTGAATGGTGCGAACACTGTTCAAGGTGTGTTTGCAGGCGAAGCCCCTTGAAAGGGCCCCCTCTAGCTTCGTTGTTGACGTTTCGACACGACGCGGCCGCTGTTGCCCTGCAGTAAGAAGCTTGCATGCAAAACATAAATAAAACTGGGGACTATCGTATTATGAAGGCTGTTTATTCTGGCGAAGCGCCTTTTCACTGGAGGAATGTGAAGAAGTGTGCGCGGGTGGCCCATGGAGTTCACTAATTGGCGAAACGGCAAATAGTGTAGGTCGTCGATGAAATTAGCTAGCCGCGGTGCGTGTCGCTGGGCAGGTCACTGGCGGAGCTCTCCAACGCTTTACGACTCGCGTCTTACTGTTCACCGAAAGGAGCCATTCGTGCTCGGAAAATCACGAAGGCGTGGCGGAAGACAGGCTCTCGCGGTAACATCGTTAGGTTTGGTTGCTGTTCTCGGGCTTGAACGTGTGCGATCTCCCGTGTTCGAGCGAAAATTTTCTGATCTGTTAAAAGTGTTAGCCGCGCTTCGCAGGTAACACAGACACGAATAAAGACGGAATAAAAAGAAACATGCGCGTCGCAGGTCAATATGAAAAGATCACCTGATTTGCATTTAAAGTAGATTAAGGCGCTTGCTTTTGTTAGATGAAATAAAAGAAATAAATAGCGCTTGCACTTTTTCCTGAACAATAGAGCTTAAAAGGCGGAAGTCATGTTCAGGAAATGTCAGGAAGTCGTCTTCTATCTCGTACTGGCGTGCTAGCTATTGTTCTAAAGTGGATTAAGTTTTCTATTTCACATTGGCGCCCCTGCATTTAGACATTGACCTTTATCAAGCGTTAATATTTCACGTGAGGCTTGCAAACAAGTAGCCTGTTTGGTGATAACGAACGCGTATGAGTATTTTATGCGTGTTGCCTGTGCATGCGTGACTTGCAAAACTTAAGTCGCGCTGTACCATCCAGCCTACGCTTAGGCCTCTTTGAATGCTGCTTCTGGGGGCCCCATTCAATGGGGTTGTCGTTCGCACGTGCTGTTTGCCACAGCCGCCAATTATAGCCTGTGATCGCGAATGGTTGGCACCCGCCGCGGCGTATACCGTGCGTGGCTTCGGCACGGGATCAAATCTCAGCTGTGATGGCCGCGTTTCCACAGGGCGCGAAATTGCACTTGGCGCGAAATACCACAGGGCGCGAAATACCTTGCACTGGGTGCACGTTAAAGAAACCCAGGCCATCGAAATTAACCCGGAGCCTCCCAGTGCGGCGTGCTTCATAAACATATAGCGGTTTCGGCACTCTACGAGTGGTTTGCTAATGTACTTACGAACAGTTCTATAGCGTAAGAACTCCTTTTGTTTGTTTGTGTGTGTGTGTGCGTGCGTGTGTGTGTGTGTGTGTGTGTGTGTGTGTGTGTGTGTGTGTGTGTGTGTGTGTGTGTGTGTGTGTGTGTGTGTGTGTGTGTGTGTGTGTGCGTGCGTGCGTGCGTGTGCGTGTGTGTGTGCGTGTGCGTGCGCGCACAGACACACATGTGAAAATATGTGCTCGGTCTGTGAGTAGGAAGAGAGCCTCAGAAGGCAACGCGAACTTCTTTCGTTTCCTGGCTGTGCGCCCTGCTTCAGCACTACAATGTTTCGAAACCGAACATCATGTTTCTTTCTTTCCTCTCTCTCTCTCTTCCCCATCTTTCATCGCCCCCATCCCTCTCCCATGTGTAGGGTAGCAAACCGGTTAAGCTAAACTAGTTAACTTCCCTGCCTTTCCTTCTCCACTTTTTCCTTCCTTCCTTGCGAGAGAGCGCTTTGACACCTTTCTGTTGCACCTCTAGGAATTTTAGCTGCGCATTTTACAAGGATAGCAAAGGGAGCGTTAACGTATAACGTCGGCGCTGTATGCCACGTAAACGTGTGCGCGGGGATTGAACGGGGCGCAAACGGGGGCAACGACGATGGTGGCGACGCCATGGTTCAAGCCAAGCGTGCGTGCTGAACTCTTTATATCTCTAAGCCACCTTGTCTCGGTCATGCGCTGGCGCGAATATGCTTGGAACATTATAGTGCGACGAGAAAGGTGTTTTGGGGTTACCTTTTTTTTTCTGTGAGAAACTGTCGTGCAATGGATGAATATTTAATTCTAACGCATTATGATTGAACGTAACGGTGCCAGCCACCGCCCCCAGCGCAGCTCCGATCTACGGCTTTCCAGTTGCTCTATCACACCATATATACGTTTAGTACGTCGATGCATGCTACGATTGTCATTGTATTCCATGTATCTAGTATATAGCACGTATAGTTGCTAGCACAACCAGTTGGGTCTGGTTGCGTGGATGCGCGCCTTTTCAGAACTTACCACTTGAACTATATCAACACCAACATACGAATCCACTGCGCTAAAGCTCACTAATTACTTAAAGGACTCCCGTTTACCACAGTACAAATTAAGGAACTGAGGTAAAGGCGCTCTGAATTTAACTGATTACAAAAAATATAGCTCATTATCTAACGGTGTACGCTACTAGAGTTGGGATGCGGCATTGCTATTTAGGCTGCGTAGCGGGAGTTGAGGAGCGGTTGTGAATTTGGATATTGCATGGCATATGCTTAAGGCGGTCGACACGCTGTTAGCTAAGGCCGGCCTGCATTCGCTATGTATTGTTTGCCCAAAAGAGAAGGAGCAGCGGGCAACCCATGATGGCAACGTCTTCTACACGCACATAAAAAAAAAAGCAGAAAGGCGACGGACAGGTGATTTCAGTACACATGGCGGGCGATGCAAGTCGTGGGAAGAATCCGGTTTCAGTATTGGACGCGAGGAGTCCGTTAACGCAGGTCAAACTGCGGCTCCGCATTGCCAGTAAGTACTGCCTGTTTTATACATAACCTCTATGGGTGCGCAGGACAGCGGTTCTGTAAGCGAAATCTGCACGTCCGCAAATAACAGCAACACCAGGGCACGCGCTCGATGCGCGAAGTGTTGAGAGCTGGAGCGGTGTTACGACACCTTATGAGCTGCGGCTTCGCAGCTCATAAAGGTTTTTAGCCAGCAAAGTGTTCGGCTATGCTCCAAATTAGTCCATGCGGGACAATCGCCCGCTAACAGAAATAAAAATTATTCGGACACTGAACGCGAACATCAGTGCAGGCGGCTATAAAGGCTCTAGCGCGTCACATGAAAGACAGTATAGGTTGCATGACATCTTTTGACTAAGTGACACTGTAAATAGTGCTTGCCGTTGTATGTGTCCGCGTGTGACACTGGCACTGTGTGCGACCATGTGGCGACTTGACAGAGTGCCTGGACATCTAGATAAACTTACGTTGTTGGTGTAATACAGGGACGCGAAACAGCGTGAAGAACGGGCCACGCATCGTTCTGCGCCCGAGCGCACCAATGACAGGAATGAACCATCTATCGGCAGCAACGAGTAGTCATACATTAGACTTATGTTGTTAAATCATTCACCTTCTCTTACTTTTATTTACTCTATCTCATCTTTCGTATGCCATTTTTATACCTTTCTCTAGTAGAGGGCAGGCAATCGGCGATGTCGTCTCGTTGATCTTCCCTGTCTTTCCTTTGCATTTATTTATATCTGCTGAACTAGCTGCTCTTCGCGCTGCACTTTGTTTCGTCAATCGAGAGCCGCCTCGACGATGGTCAATCTTCAGCGACTCAAAGACAGCCTATACAATCTGTACTATCAGCTCTGCGTCGCGGGCCATTCGAACAGCTCGTATTCGATATTAGATGCCTACTCCATACATCACAGGAGAAAGGACACCACGTGACGTTTCAGTGGCTGCCAAGTCACTGCGGCGTCACTGGAAACGAAGACGCCGATAATGCCGCTCGGGCAGCTCTTGAAGACGCACAAGAAGAGGCCATACCGCTTTCACGATCCGACGCAGCTAGCAGACTTCGAGTGCTTGCACAGGAGATCACGCTCTCTCTATGGTGCACACCAAACAGCCAGACCAACCAGAGCAACCGTCAATACCACCTGCCCTCTTTAATGCATCTCTATATGCCAACTGGACTCCGCCGAAGAGAGGCGACTCTGCTTTATCGCTTATGACTAGGGGTGGCTTTCACGAAATCGTACTCATGTCGCATTGGAATGGCCGACAACGCTCTCTGCAATGCCTTTCTTTGCGAGGAGACGCTGGAACACATTCTGTGCGACTGTCCTGAATATAATGTTCAGCGACAGTCCCTGGCATCCGCTCTAGCGCACCTTGACACTAGACCATTGTCCCTCGACACGATTTTCACATGCCGCCGACAGAAGACATCGCAGGTGAAGGCGACGAAGGGACTACTTCGGTTTTTGAAAGAGACGGGATTGGACAAGCGGCTGTGACAGTGACATCACGTACCATGCCAAATTGATGGACTCTAACGGACGATGTGTGTGTGCTGTGCTATGCGCTCTCTCTCTCTTCCCCTTCCCGATCTTTCATCGCCCCCATCCCTCTCCCATGTGTAGGGTAGCAAACCGGTAAAGCTAAACTGGTTAGCCTCCCTGCCTTTCCTTCTACACTTTTTCCTTCCTTCCTTTCCTTCCATTTATATCTCCATGTCATCCAATCTGCAAAAAATATTCCGGCGAGAAGGCTTTCAGACGTCGAAACTCACTCCTTTGCTTGATAGCTGCGCGAATCGCTAGCGTTTTTTTTTTTTTTCAATATACGTACACTGCCGGCACATATACCGGGAGGGATATATATACACGTATCAGCTTCCTTCAGTGCGACCCTCTGCTCTGTGGCCTGACCGCAGAGCCCTGCCACACACACGCCGGCGTTATTGTTCGCCCCGACCCGTGCTCCGCTTCTCCGGGTCATTAGACTCGCCGTCGTGCAATCCCGCAGAGCTGACACTGCGGGCCGCGCCTTCGAAGTGAAATATATATCATAGGACGGAGCGGCGAGGGTTGTTTTCGCGACGGTCATTGGTCGTCGCGCTTCTTCGTGCCGTGTGTGCCCGTGGCAGCCGGCTGTGGCACCGCGGATCGCGTGGCCCGTCTGTCTCCCGGACGACGACGAAGACGGGGCCGGCGATCAAGTGACCCGCGCACTCGGACCCGTTGCCGACGGCCCCGGCTGGGAGTGAGCGTGTGTGGGGATGTTGCGCAACTTGTCCGCGTTGCCATGTCGACGCGGCTGCGCGTCCGGCGCCGACGCGGGGTCGTAGCCCTCCCTGTGCACTGTCCGCGAGGCATTTCCAGCTGACCCCCTCCTCCTCTCCCGCTTTCCAACACTTTTCCCTCCTTTTTTCCTCTCTCTCTCTCTCGAGGCAGCGCCTCCGTGTTTTTCCTTCCCTGGGCCATCTTTTTAGTGCGCCGCGGTTTTCTTTCCTTTCGTTCCGTCCGTTTGTTTCTCGGTCCAATTAGCTTCTCGTCTATGTTTTCCAAACTCTTCGACGTCGTTCGAGGCCTCCGTTTCGTGGCAGCGAAGATGGCGTTGCAAGATGAACGGCGTCGTGAAACGGTGGACCAGTCCGCGCTCAAGGCGGTCAGGAGGCCGGCGCCGCGCCGGTGGTGCTGCCATATAGCGGATTCGTGCAGCGACGCGATGGTCAAGAAGTATTAGTCGCCGGAGGGGCCAAAACATTTTCCTGCGAGCCTTTCGCTTTGACGCAAGAGAGGTTGCGGTCACGGTTGGCACCGGCGCGCGTCCGAGGAGCCTGCAGGTGACGATGGATCGCCGCTGCAGATTCGACCGTTCGGTTCCCGCAACGTTGTGAAACGCCAAGAACGGGCGACTGCACGCTGCAGTGCACGACGTATGCTGATCAGAAAAGTTGTCCCGACCCGAGAACCGCCAATTAATTTTCCCTAAACATTCCACAGCGCTCACATACTCTGCTACGCAGAGAAACTGCATGACTGACCGAGAACATCTACTTATTGCCGCTTCTGTTTCTGTGACGCTGCGGTGGCGAGAGAGGTTGTGCTTCTTATTTACGAGGCTCGCGCGCACGCACAGACCAGCGCGCGCGCTCAAACACGCAAACCGCGCGCACGCACTCGTACGAAAAAAGCGCAACCTTCAGCGAGTGCGCCACGAGCTGAAATCTCGCGCGGTTCTGTAACTTATCTCTCATACAGAATTAGGGAGGTTCTAATATAGAGGACGGTGCGTACCAACAGCGGCTCGTCACCGGACGTAAAAGTGCGTTCGTGTCCTGGCGTCGCATAACCACTGTGGATTTAGCTAACAAAGAACTAATGGGCCGCACCTTTTCGAACCGAGTTGCTGTCGTTAATTGGCAGGCGCCGGCTGGATCGATCTTGGCCACAGTGAAAATCAAACGACCGCATCGCTAACACAGCTGCAGTGTCGGCGCTAATGTTTTCGTTGTATTGGGCTTTCTCTTGTGGTAGTTGCTTTGAGCTGCGATAAAGAATGGAAAAATATCAGTTAGCCCAGTTTACCGTATCGATTTGATACTCAGACTACGGGAGCGAAATGTGGAGCTGAGATCGTTCAGCCACCATGAGGTTCGCGGGTAGTGTATAGACTATCCAGAATATATATATATATAGATATTTGACAAAGCGTATTGCAGCTTCCTGTGACTCAGAAGAACGAAGTTAAGGCTAATCCGCGCGCCGCCCATCATTCTCATGTTAAATGAATCGTCGTATCAGTGGGCACATACAAACTCACTACAATTCCGTCTAATATTCTTCGTATGAAACGTCATGCACTTATCATGCCCTCCGAGCGCTGGCCTTTCACGGAGGCCATGTTTTAGAGCGCAGCTCCCGTATCCACCGCTAAACCCGCTCTAGACGGTGTTAGCGAAGAGAGCGCGAGGAGGAAAGTGGAGGAGGAGGGTGCAGCGGAATCATGAGGCGGAAGGCGGAGGAGGAGGGTATGGCAAAGGCGTGGGGAGACAAGCGTAGTGCCGCGCACGACGGGCTTCGCGGTGACGATGGCTACGAGATGGCACCAGAGTAGCGCTTGTCGTCTGTATGGAAACAAAGTCTGCATGAGCGGAGGTCTGTCTGCGGCTGGTGTTGTGAATCGCGCCCAGGCGTCACGTCTATAGCGAGGCAGGTGCGTCACACTTTGCTCCGTTTGCAACGTGCCACACGAGATTGTCCGCGCCAGCCAATGTGTCGCGAAATGAAAACACGTATGCATCTGCGCTCAAATTTCACATTAGGGACTTTATCGTCGGTCAATTCTTTTTAGGCAATTCAAGTCCAAACGTTTCTTCCAAATCAGCAGCCTTGATGAAAACGTAAACAAAGTATGACAGATGCTCCATAAGGACAGGAAAATAGGCGGGAGGAAAGGGGAAGACGGTGCAGCAGTACGGAACGGAGGTCACGTCGAGGAAGTACGTGAACGCGCGTGCGTCACCGCGTAAACAAATGCCTGGAAGTGGAAGTAGCCAGATTATAAGTTGTGCTACGAGGAATTGATGTGTACGTAATTAGAAATGCACATAATTACACGTACAGAGATGAGCGCGCGCGTATAAGTACTTGTCGACGTCGTGCCTCGTTCGGGTCGCTGAAACGGGGAGGCCTTGGCGCAGGAAAACTGCGTGCGGCGAAATTATGCGCCGTTCCAGTGCCTCGGCAACTGAAAGTCGTCTCACAAGAGCCTCCGACTTCGGGCCTTAACTCCTCACGTTGGACGAATACCGGAAGGCCAGTGACTTGACGGAGTATTAAGGAAAGTTCGCGAGGACTCTCTTACGTCTTCCTTTCTTTTATTTTTCTCTACTTGTCCTTGTAACCGAGAAGCAATAATTCGATCTTAATTTCAATCAAAACTAAGATTTGATTTCCGGTTTTGTTTACATATAAAATGTACCACATTGCCCACAACTGAAACGCCTTTTTTTTACCCACATCCCGATTCATTAGCACGAGTTGCACTCTACGGCCTCTCGATCGAAACGCACTTCTGTGTTGTTCGATCGCGAAACCGAAAAGCGAGTTTTGATATAGTGGCCGTGGTTGCGCATAGATATAGAGGCCTTCATGGCAACAGATCCAGTCTGGCGGTGAATACTTTTTGCGTGCAGGCAATTCTTTTGGGTGCCGGAAATTCGCATACCACTTTCTCTTGCTTTCATTCATCGCGACAGTGCTACAGTTCTGCGTTGCGTGCACCGATACAGTGTGACGTCTCTCTCACCGGGTGCGTCGGAAAGGCCGTAGCTCGCGCCGTCAGATCGCGCGTTTCCACGGCAAAAGCTCTCGTCTCGCGCCAGTGACCCCTGACGTTCCCGTGACGGCATTAGCCTCGTTCGCAGCTAAGAGGATTTGTCCTCGTAAGAATCCCGAATCCCGCGCCGTATCCTCGGTGGGGCTGTTGCGAACGCATCGCAGAACGGGCTGCTCTCGCAATAATATACAGCGTTGCGAGCGTTGATCCCAGAGCGCTACTTCCGCCAGCGTTGTCGGCTGCAGTGCGTGGACAGCGCGCCTCTGTTTTGCCGGCAAACCTTTTTTTTTTTTCCTGCCACCGGATGACGCCACGGCCTCCGCTCTCCATGGCGAAGTCTTCCCTATACACATGTTGCTTCGCAAGGGACGATATTGGCAACCCGTGAAGCTCTGTGCAGCTTCGCCTCTGGTACAGAGCTCTCTCCCAGGCCATACACATGCCTTGGCACTGAAGTGCGCCGCTGACCAATGCCACATCTCTCCTGCGGCGGCTTGGTGCTCTATATAGGAGCATCGCGTTTGTCGAATCCAATTGAAATGAGAAGAACGCGTCTGAACCGGAACACGCATTGTTCAGCGCACCTGCGTTTGCCCATGTGAGCGACGTCGAGTAGGCTTCTTTCAACGCGGCGTACCGTGATTAACGAACCGTGGCCTCAGAGATAGGCCGGCGCGGGCGCCTGCGCACGGTGCCTGATCGGCGGAGGCAATGAACAGGCATCGAGGGACCGTTCACACCCGTTCACGTGGCGCCCCCGAGTCAAGTTATACGAAAGGCGCGTGTGCGCTAGTGTTTCGTTCGATGCGCTGCGTCTACAGACGCTTTTACATATACGCGAATCACCCAGGACGTATGCCGCTGCCCGCGCACGGCATTCCGGGCGCTAAGAGCTTGCAGCCGGAGAGCGGGATGGCGGCGCGAGCGTTAATTACCCGCTGCCTTTCTCTCGTTCTCGAGCGCGGCGTCGGCGCGCAGCTTGCGTGCGTAGGTAGCGGTGAGCCAGGTCGTGCACATGACCGCGTTCCCAGCACGTAGCGGTCGCGTGCATAGCGTGACCGCTCCGCGGCCGCGCCTGGTCATCCTCGGGGGGAGGGAGGGGCGTTGCGGTCCGCGCGGGCAGCGACGATCGCTTCCACGTATGTCCGCAGCGCGGGCCGACGATCATTTATACAGCCCGACTCATTAGAACCGTGCAGTGGAGCTCAAGCTCAGGTCGGACTGAACGGTTCGGATGCCCAATGCACGAAGTCACCTTCGCGCCCATGGCGAAAGTGCGCCAGCAGTGCAACAATAACACAACGAAAGACGGGCACTGAAAGCCGTGATGTACGAAAAAGCCACTTCTACGTAAAAACACGCAAATAACGTAGCCGGGATCGTGCAAGCCGCTGTTTGGTGTTTACTTTCGAAGCTGCCTTTTCTGGTCTAGCTAACTAATCATTCAAGTAATTAATTATACAGCAGGTTAAGGAATTATAGCGTTTATACCATAATGTTCTGTTGTTTCCATTTCTATGTGTTTTTGAGATCGAATTCCTCGTTGCTCTCCACGCAATCGCCGTGAGACTTGTGCTTACCGCCAGGTTCACAGGTCTTGCAGGGTTTATATACGGGGTGTTCCACGTAACTTGAATCAAAGATATAAAAAATAGTTAATCACAGCGGAATGAAAACGACATATGATTTGCCGTCATGGGACGCTCTTTCGAGTATTCTTTATATTTCGCTTAATCAGTTAATTAACTGATGCCAATTATGCAATTTTTTTATTATTCCCGTTAGGGCCAAGTGCGTTTCGTTCCGTCGTAGGAGAGGTTCAGAAACAACCGGTCCAATTTTTTGTGGCAACGTACGCGCTGCGTGGCGATTTCTTTTTTCGGCGTTTAAAGAAAGCCCGAGAAATGTGAAACAAAATCACGTGACTGCGCTCGTGCGTTATCGTATTGCAGCGCTCTCAACCGTTCGTCTAGCCTATCTCTTATCAGAGACGACGGCGCTTCCTTTCCGTGTGCGCAGAAACACAAGGTGCACGTTTCTTCCAAGACTCTAAGTAATATTTAAAGATATTCGTTTTGAAATTAAATCGCGGGTACTTCGGAGACGTTCCGTCAGTGGAGGCGACCATGAGGTGACGGGTAATATATGATATTTAGTTGCTAATGAAAAAAAAAATATTAATTACCTTTTAAACATTTAATTTGAGCAGGCTCCTCATAATCGGGAACTTGAAGCGCGCTCTCCGTACAAGCCCTATCAACTTCTCGATCTAGAAATATGGGATTACCCGAAAAACTGAAACTGGCAAGCTGCAGCGAGTGCAAAGCTGCGCCCCTCGAGGCGACGTTCTTATGATGTCAACCAGCAGCGGGCTGCCAGCGCTCTGTGACAGGGAGGAGCACGGAGCCCAGTTTCCTATATTTTAATATCACTTTGTCTTCGTAGGCACACACTATACATTATAATCATCATCATTATAATCATCATAGTCTGCCTATATTTATGTCCACGGAAGGATGAAGGCCTCTCCTGGCAATATCCAATTACTCTTGTCTTTTGCTAGCTGATTTCAACTTGCGCCGGCAAATTTCCTGATTTCTTCGTCACACCTAATTTTCTTCCGTGCTCACCTGCGCTTCCCTTCCCTTCGCATTCATTCTTTAACTCTATTATGGTCCATTAGTTATCTAGACGACACGTTGCGTGGCCTGCCCAGCTGCATTCTCTTTTTTTCTCTTAATGTCCACTAGAATATTGGCTATCGCCGTTTGGTATATGATCCACACCGCTCTCTTCCTGTTTCTTAATGTTGCTCCTAATATCTTTCGTTCCATCGCTCTTTGCGCGGCCCTTACTTCGTTTTCGAGCTTCTTTGTTGACCTCCAAGCTTCTGCCTCATATGCCAGCACTGGTAGAATGCAATGGTTGTACACTTTTCTTTTCAATGGCCGCGGTAAGTACGTAGTCAGCATTTGGCAACGCTGCCGTATGCACTCCAACCAATTTTTATTCTTCTGTAAATTTCCTTCTCATGATCCGAGTGCCCTGTGAGTAACTGACCTAGATAAACGTACTCCTCTTGCACATACTCTAGAGGCTTAATGGCGATCCAGAATTCTTGTTCCCTTGCCAGGATGAGTACCATTATCTTTTTCTTCCCACTCTTACATTTTCTCCCTCGAGATTCTGAATCATTGGTTGCGATTCATCCCCGGTGTTGCTGAACGGGACAATCTCATGTGCAAACTGAATGTTGCTGAAATATTCTCCGTTCATTCTCACTCCTAAGCCTTCCCAGTGTAATAGCTTGGATACGCCTTCCAAGCACGCAGTGAATAGCATTGGAAAGATTGTGTCCCCTTGTCTGACTCCTTTCATGATAGGTGATTCGTTGTAGATATTTCCCAAGATATTCAAGTATGCCTCCTGTACTCCTGCTGCTTTTACTATATCATCGAAACTGCTGATTCATGCTGCGGACGTGGCCGTTAGTTAGAACTGTATAAGTCTCACCAGTTCTTCTGACCTCAATAAGGCCAACAATATCCCAGGCAACGCCTAATAATTTTTCAAGGAGCCCTGCTATAGGCCCCACTCGAGAGGGTTTGCGTGTTAAACGTTGCCAGGTTTTGGTACCAGTGGCGGCCTGTCCGTATCCATGGATATTCTTAGCATCCTCTGCCGCGTCACAAGTCTGACATTGCCATGCTTATTTTTCTATGCATGCATCTTGCCTTGTCCTATGCCAAGGTTTGTTCTCACTGATTCCATGCTGCGGGCATTTTTTTACTGCTTCCTGAATTCTTTCCACGTTATAATATCGAATATTCCTTACTCTCTCCTTCTTTAGCAGTTCTGACAGTTCAACGAATTTTACCCGATCTCTTGTCTTAGACAATTTCATGCTTTGTCGTTTCTTTATTGGGTCCTTTGTTACTTGGGAGAGTAATTGCTGCTTCTTAAATCAGCCTAGTTACGGTTTCATTCATTACGCCTGTTTTCTTCACATTTCTGTACTAAAGCTGCATATTTGTGTACGAGCACCATGCAGCCTCAATTCGTCTGCTTTTACCATTACTACGTCTATATATATATATATATATTCCACACATCCGCCGCCACGGCTGTGAGTGGTGGTGCTGGCTGCCACTCTCGGAGCTAGTTCTAGCAGATAAGCTTAAATGCCCTCTCCGCAGTGACGCGAGAGCCAATGGCGAAAAGCGTAGAGGTTGGATAGAGAGCCGAATCGTCACAATGTCTGGATCCTGGCCCAATAACTCATTTTTTCTGCAGGCCTTCCTATGCGGGCTTTGGCACGCTGCACTGCTCTATGTGAACCACGTACAACGCTGTCTCGGTTATTGTTCGGTGCCCGCGCGCTGTGCAATGACTATTATATCCGGGCCGATAAGATAACGGACTCCCTGGCACAAAAATCTTCCTGCGTGTACCTGCGCAGGACTGCGCGAGTTTATCGTCGCTATCATGTTATCCGGCCTTTGACGCCGCTGCACTATATATGTGGAACACGTTTCACAGACTATATCTCTTCGGCGTGCGTGATCGGCCATGCAGGGCAGATCGTGCGGCGGCCGCTGTGATGGATTGGTGGCCGGGAGGCCCGGCCGGAGCATCATCCATCTGTTTCCTTCCTTTGCCAATTAGCGCAAGCTACTGCCATGGCCACGCGCCACAGCCACTTTGACGCCCGGCACGTGCACGTCCATGTGTTTGTGTGTGTGTGTGTGCTTGTTTGCGTGTAATCTGTTTGTGCGTATGCGTGCGTGTGCGTGCGTGCGCGTGCACGAATACATACTTGCGCGACTGTCCGTCACCTCATTCATTATGCGGAAATGTCTCAGGTTAGTGTTCGGGGCTGCCCGGCCTCATCATGGTGAGAGAGTTCAGAAGCCGCTGTTGCGCGTTCGAGGAGAGAGAGAGAGAGAGAGAGAGAGAGAAGGTGAACGTGTTAACTTTGCATCCGTTTGGCTGCACTGCACTTGTGCAAGGGGAAAGCGGGGCAGCAATATGCGAATGAAAGAAGGGTGCGTATACGCGTGGTCGAAAGTTCACGGACATGTCGTCGCAATGACAAAGGCGCCGGGGATTCCGTGCCCTGTATTTCGCACTCACAGGAACACACCAACACTCGTTCGCTGTGCTTATGGGCACTTCGAAACCTCCATTATTGAAAATACCACTTTTTATCGCGCAATTTGTCACACTGCGCACTCTAGGACGCTGTGTCTCAGTGGGACACTGACATTACCCGCCGCGGTTGCTTAGTGGCTGTGGTGTTCAGATGCTAAGCACGAGGTCGCGAGATTGAATCGCGGCCACGGCGTACGTAATTCGATGGGGCGAAATGCGAAAACACCCCTGCACTTAGATTTCGGTGCACGTCAAAGAACCCCATGTGGTCCAAATTATTACAGAGTTCCCGACTACGGCGTGCCTCATAATCAGATCGTTGTTTTGGCAAGCAAAACCCCATAATTGATTCTTTTTTTTAACACTGGCATTGTGTAGGATTATGTCGTGCCTTCACAGATTGTGTGACAGCGCCCACGCAGACGGTCCTTTATTGTTCATTCTTGCCTTCTTTTTTCTTCTCGTACCGCCTTTTCGCCTTCCCCAGCACAGCGCATCCAACCGGAAGTATCCTCTGGTTAACCTCCCTGTCTTCCCTGTGCTTTTATAGCTCTCTCACTCGCTCTTGTCACACTGGCGCGTATACCCCAATGCCTGAGTATTCATTCCATGTGTTGTCTGCAGTGTATATATGTATAGCCCTTCGAATAACGAATAAGACATGAAAATATAGGCGCACTAATTTTTCTTATTGTGGGATACCTCCCGTTGTCTGCTTTTTGGGTCTGTGTAAGTGAGTGAGTGAGAGTGCGCGCGTGCGCGTCTGTGTGCGTGTGCGTGTCCAAACCGGCTAGTCGCGCGGCATCATGCATTCGCGGGCTGCTTTCATGCTTGGAAAAAACGCTTTTATTTAGCACGTATTCAGCGACAGAAAGCTGTATCGGGAATTTTTCATGCTGCTCTAAATTTTCGCTTTGACAGTTTTCGTCTAGTTGTAATATTTGAGAAGTTTATTAATTAATTAAGACTAATAATGTAATTAGGCGGAATGGAACAAAATTAGTCTGAGTACCTTCAAGCGACGGCGAACAACATTACTTTGGTTCTGTCCAGCTGCGAGGCATTAGCATATCTTTAATGTTTTGCTTAAGTTAAGTGGGACACCCTACAGACGCACTGTATATACATCACGGATAGCCGTCACGGATAGAGATCGACTATTGATGCAGGCAGTCTACAACGAACAAGGTAGGTTCTAAAGATCCACGTGTGTTCAGCCGTCAGGTGCGAGTGGTCGAAAAAGCTACTTCCTAAATATCATCATGTTCCAATTTGATGCTATGATGGAATATTACATGCAAGTTGGAATATGACAACGGGCTTAAGCGAGCGTGCTAAGTACTTTCAAAATGTGTCCGGCGTTCGGTTCGTAGCTGAACGTAACTAAGCCTATGAAGTTCAATGAGAATGGTTTACTCGAAGCCAAAACGTGCCGGTTTCAAATATTACGGCGAGGGTTGTGCCTACTATTTGACACCAGTGTGCGCAGAAAGTACGCGTGTGCGTGCACATATAGCGAGAACCTTACGTTACCAGCACTGCATCTCACTCGCACTTGTCGTTTCACTTGCAAAACTTGCATGCGCTACTCTGTAGATGAACGAATACATAAATACTTGTCAATTGGGCTCACCCGTGCCAGCCCACCACACCGGCGTCTCATGACCTAAGGCGTGATGTCAGCAGGCCAGGCACGTATTCTTAAGCGGTCTGCATTTGCTTTGCGCGTCCATGCTTTCGTCGATTGCCACGAAAGCAGTTCAGCAACCGTCTTCCGCTCCACGGCCGAGTATATATATATATTTTTTTTCAGGGAGCATTTCCCCAGTTGGCCTGGCGCTGCATACTGCCTATTTCTTTGTATGTGCGCTTGTTCCTTGTCGTCGCACTGGCTCTTCAGTGCATTTTTAGTGAAGAGGAGTGGGTGGGGTGACAAGTGGAATGTGAAATTAGAAGTTCCTGCGTCCCTTCGCTTCCCTCTCTCTCTCTCTTTATGTAGCACTCACCTCGCTCCATTTTCGCTATTCGCGACCGGTTCGTTCGATGCGTGTCAGGGAGCATTCATATTATCTGCTTTGCTGTTTCTATAGGTCCGCGTGTTCGTGCGTGCGCGTGCGTGCGTGTGTCGCCCACAGCGTTCTGGAGTTTTCTTCCCCGACTCTTAGAACGCGGTACTGACAGCTCTCAAGAAAGGCTCCAGTTCACACCAGAAACGCGAAACCCCAGCGAGCCCTTAGTTTATTAAGCTTTCTGCCATTTGCTGGAAGCGGATGGACAGTCCACCCTTCGCATTCTCTGAAGAGCGTTGGACGAAATCCTGCTGTAAGCGCAGCGTCGGCTCAAGATTTTCCTGTCGGTCAAGCGACGTCAAATCAGGTAAAAGCGCCGCTGTATAATGATTTGCGCGCCCACGTCTCGACTCTCGTCACGATGGCGTTTGCAAGTTTACTAGTTTTACGCGCATAACGAACGGCATAACTCCCAACTAGAAGTCCCAGCGTACTGAACTGGTGCTGGATTCTTAACGCGCGTATCTTTATTCGGCAACAGTTTTCCGAGCGCTGATGGCGTTAATTAAGCGATTACCGCTGGTTCCGAAATTCAAAGCGGTAAATGTCGCTGAAACCTCGCCGAGTTGGTTAGCCCACTGACTGCGTGGCAAACAATAACAGCGCTAAATTTACGCTACACAGCACACGAAGCACACTGCGATCGTCCTGTGCGCGCCGTGTTTCTTTGCCTCTTTCGTTCAAACTAGCGCTTGTCGAGTGCGCTCCCCCAAAGTTGTGCCGGAGCGTGTGACGTTTATCCTGCTGCTGGCAGTATCGCTCGATTTACAGGCAACGACGCAAAGATTTCATCCTTTTCGTTTTATGCATGCGCGCTGCTTAACTATTACTCTGCTCGAACCGTTCACGGTCTGTCGCGCTACCCTAAAGAGATCCTATTAACCGAAAGCGGGCGTGTATACCTGTCAGGGCGTAACTCGGGCTTTCGTTGTCTCCCTGGTAATTGCCGAGTCTCCCCGTCCCCCTTTTCAGACAACAAGCGTTGCCGACACGCCTCGTGGCTAGCTCCTTTTGTATCACTTAGGGCGCCAACGGTTACGCTTTTGTCAGCTACTTAACGACCGAGATTGCCGTAACTACAAGAATACACGCAGAGCCACGCGGAGGCCTTCTCCCGATGCAGGAGCGTTGCCGCCGGCCGTCTTGTTCGTCCTACGACTTTCCGGTCTCGAGACGCGTTTGCTTCTTTAGCTGGAGTCGCTTATCCACCGTGACTGTGATTAAAAGAAATAATTTCACACTGTCACGTATTTACATTAGGGACAAAGACCGCTTTGTGCACGCATTGATGGATCATGAGCGGAAGGTGTAAAGTAGTTTCTTTCGTCAGAGTACAAACAACAGATCGAAACTGTCTCCGACTGCTGTGTGCCAACAGCAGCGGAAATTAACTCAACTGTTTCTGCATATTGCTTTACGTGATGAGAGCACGCTTCACATGGACTGATAAATTTAACGTTAGAATTAGATGGAGTGGAACTAGAGCGGTTGGAAGCAATGGGGAAATCTATTTCACTTCTGCGCAAAAAAAGAGAGAAAAAGATACTAATAATAAATTTGCTTTAACGAATTCACAGGCACTGCTACTTTGCCTGAAGAGCACCAGCCTTTTACAGCGAATTGTAACTTAGCTAACCAGATGCAGGAGGTTCAAGCCATGGCAGAAAAACAGCGTCACGGCATTGTGCTTCAGGTCGTACAAAGTACGGTTGAGGTATTAATGGAGTTTGGCGCGGTGGTGCGCGACAAATAAAAGCGATGTGGCGTGGCTGCATGCCTTCATACAAAAGATCTGCACTGCCTAGCTTCGATTCCGCAGCTGCAACCTGCGATCTAATAAGTACTTATTCGCAAAGCTTTGTTTGAGAGAGAGGAATGGCGGACAGGTTAGCCGGATGCAAGTTGTCGATTAACGCAGGAAGTTGGGCTAGTTGGTGTTGATGCATTTGCTGAGACATAGTTACTAGCGCTAACAAGACTAACTGAAAAAAGCTTGGTATTGTCTGTCATGTCCCAATTTTTTTCCGTTAGTCTTGATAGCGCTAGTAACTTTGTCTCAGCAAATGCGAGTTGTCGGTTTGCTAGCCTGCACGGTGATGTGGGAAAAGGGTTTAGCGAGTGAGGGTGAAACAATTCAAAAAGGGCGTTTCAATTATGTCGACGTTCACACATATGCCGGTGAATTGCAAAAAAAGCCCAGTATACTGCTTTCACGGCATTCTGACGTGACTGAAGTATCGTGGAACCTGTGGAACTCATTTCTTCCGCTGGAGGCCGATCGTCCAAGATTTGCTAGACATTTCGATGCGCATTGAGAGATCACACGGAAGAAATCTTGCGTGTTTTCAAGTAATCCGCTAGAGAAGTTGGAATCGAGCTATACCTGCAATGGGCGATATTTAAAGGAACCTGCATATTAAGAAAAACGACGATAAGAAAAATATGTCGCGAGCGCTTGCCCGTCCGTTAGCAGCCGTTTGCCAGTCTCGAGTGGTTGGCTATACGCAGAGATGGACATCGGGACCTATAGGAACGACCTCTGTCGGTCCGCGCCACACAGTTATACCAGGAGCGCAACTTGTGCACAATTTATGGGCTGCATTTTCTATGCGGGAAGACAAGCGGGACGACTGTCATGAATTGATGCCGTGTATCGCCCGTGCACCGTTTGACAGAGCTTGCGTATTGTCCTGCATATGAGTTTTAAGGTCGTAATTCTGCAGTACTTCGGGCTGTTGTGTTTCTTTGTTTGTTTGTTCTCTCTCCTCCTCCGATCTTTTTTTTTGTTCCCCACACCTACGTGCAGGGTAGCAAATCGGAAAGTTGTATCTTCTTGACCGTTGAACCTCGGTGCTCTCTCTCTCTCTCTCTCTCTCTCTCTATATATATATATATATATATATATATATATATATATATATATATATATATATATATATATAAGATAATAAATTATGGGGTTTTACGTGCCAAAACCACTTTCTGATTATGAGGCACGCCGTAGTGGGGGACTCCGGAAATTTGGACCACCTGGGGGTCTTTACCGTGCACCTAAATCTAAGTACACGGGTGTTTTCGCATTTCGCCCTCATCGAAATGCGGCCGCCGTGGCCGGGATTCCATCCCGCGACCTCGTGCTCAGCAGCCCAACACCATAGCCACTGAGCAACCACGGCGGGTTATATATATATATATATATATATATATATATATATATATATATATATATATATATATATATATATATATATATATATATATATGTGTGTGTGTGTGTGTGTGTGTGTGTGTGTGTGTGTGTGTGTGTGTGTGTGTGTGTGTGTGTGTGTGTGTGTGTACGTTTATTTTATTTTTATTTTTTTACGTTTATCTATGACAGCTGCTCTCCTGTCTCCAGTCGAAACGGCAATAAGTGTCGTTTTGTCTTGCACGTACATAGTATATGCCCGGGGTTACCTTCTGCCTGTTCGTACTTGTGTGCGCGAGCGCGCGTGCTACTGTGTATCTATGTCTCGATTAATGCCCCGACCTCGGGAGTAAATAAACAAATAAGATAAATTATGCGCCCGCTTGCTCTGCGAATGCAGCGCCATCTCGTTTCCGGGGCGTCGTGGGTTGCCACACGCATACACTGCATGGAACCAGAAATGGGATCCCGCTCGCTTTGCGACGGCGGCCGTCTTTTGATGTCCAAGGTGAAAGCGCCCTGCGCGTGCGCGACGCCTCCCGTACACCGAGGGCCCGAGGCTACGAGTGTCGCGCGCTGGCACTGCAGCGTCGGCGACTGTCGCGCGACCAGCGCGCGGCTGCCGGTGCCCTGCAGTGCAGCACGTGCGCTCCGCGGGCGCCCTTGTGTCGCGGGCCGGCCTGTGCCTCGGCGCACTGCAAGAAAGAAAGTGGGCCACCGCGCCCCTATTTGGGCCGGCATCGATCGACGACGCGATCGGACCGCTCTGCACACGCTGCGGGGCTCGGCCGCAGCGTGTGATGGCGGACCGTTTGTCTATAACGCTGGCACGAACGGGAGTTGTTGACAATCCGCCGGCCAGGATTTAGAGAGGTGGATTTAGAAGGGGGCTCGGACTGGGGGGGGCTTGCGATGCGCGGACGAGATAAGCGGCTCGCGCTCTGAGTTATACGTCGTGCGAGTTGGTTCTGCCGTGTGTGTACACCGTCTGATGTGTCTTTTGTAATTATTATTATTCAAATTAAGGTAAAAGAACAAAGAAGACGTAGTCACCGTATAAATAATGCTGACGGCTGCTCCTTTTCTTATGGCGGAAATAACGATATATGTGTCGTCCCCGTCATGCCCAGTACGCCATGCTGGGCTTGCCACCCGGTCGAGCGTTTCAATTTCTAGCTCCCGCATCTTTGTGTCGTTGCGTTATTGACCATATACTGCCCATTTGTGTTATCGATCTTGACCGGTGGTCCTTTACCTTTAACAAACTCAAACTGCCTTTGCTCAGTACGGGAGCGCAAATTCACTTTTGACGGTGCCCGCTATACTGTAGATGGATTAATGAAGCTTGGGAAATTAGCCGGCATATGGTAAAAATTCTTAGCGTAGGACTAATTCGAGACGCTATACAGTGAACGTGTACGGCCACGGTTAATCTTCACGGTTCCTGAATAAATCCTTCGGCGAGACTCGGTCTGGTAATTTGAGCGAAAGCAATCATTATCTCCGAGCTGCAAGGCGCATTTACTGGCGCAGTGTCGAGCATGAATCTTTGAGTCCATGCTTCTTACAGTATCCGAATTTCATGTCGAGAAAAACTTTCGGAAGAATTACCAAAAGCG
The DNA here is from genome assembly GCF_050947875.1 of Dermacentor variabilis. NCBI lineage: Eukaryota > Metazoa > Arthropoda > Arachnida > Ixodida > Ixodidae > Dermacentor > Dermacentor variabilis. The sequence goes on along the minus strand of NC_134571.1, from coordinate 146,983,398 downwards.
TTTCATATAGAGCGGAATATTAGAAGACTTGCATTAGTGCGATATCTGTTAAGCTCCGCTACAGTGAACAAAGCTTTGTAGTAGAAAGAAACCGTTGTGATTATGCTGTACCGTTCGCGTTTTCGGCTGTGTAGGATGATTGTAAACAACCCCTTTTCCCGCTTATAAGCGTGTCTACTTCGTTTCATTACTTAAACGTTATCTGCGATATAACTTATAATTAAACTTTGGTTGAGAATAGCATCTGCCGTGTCTCTTCTTTTCTTCCTTTCTTTCTTTCTTTCTTTCTTTCTTTGTTTCTTTCTTTCTTTCTTTCTTTCTACCTCTTATTCTTCTTCTTCTACTTCTTCTTCTTCTTCTTCCTTTATTTTTTTTTGAGGCCGTGCTTATTAGAAGTGCGCGCTTATTAAAACATTCCAGCTGGCGGCACAAAGAACGAAGCAGTGAGATCGACGACAGGCAGATAAAGCGGGGTAGCGGAGCGTCAGTGATGCATGCATTATGGCTGGGTTGCGGCGTATAAGGAAGAGAAAGGAAGATTAAAAAAAAAAAAGAAGAAAAGACAGGCTACCAAAATATACCATACACCTTATTGCAAGAACATGCAGTGAACATACACGAACATATCTCCTTAATCCTGGACTCTATGTTGCCACAAAGGTCGCGAATGTCGACACACATACGTCTGAATAAAAGTAAATGAAAGCCAGAAGAAGTCCAACATGTTCCAAATTATCCTAAATTTTTAAATAATTTACTGTGCCCTAACAATAATATGATCACCACACTTTGGTACCACTGGATTTGCTTAACACAATGCGATGGGTGTGTATGTGTAACACACAGGAACGCTGCGTCTCGGTGATAAGCGCGCGCTGCTCTTTATCTGGAACTACTGGGAGCGCAGCGTTTAATTGAACTTTATTCAGGCAAGATATATTACGATTACTGTCAGGGAAAAGAATTAGACATATATGGCGGAATTTTATTCTAAGTCTATAATGCAAGGGGTATATGATGCATATAATGCAACGAGTGCGCGCACCTGGCACTCGCCGACATAGTAAATTGGACGCCCTGTCAGGCGGGTACAATTTTTTTTTTAAATATTCACGCTTGTTGTTTCAGTCGTTGTGCCGACTTTATTTACTATGCTTTAGCGCCTTTATTAGGCTAAATGCCAAAGCAATGTCATTTGTTACATGTGCAGCAGACAATAAGATTCTGTACATATGCATAATCACTGCGAATCGTTGCGTTTATACTGCAACGTTTTGTACGAAATCATTCGAGCCATTTTATCTAGAAGGACAATGCTTAGGCGGATCCATGCCCTAACCACGAAACGCGATGTTTGCAGTTCCCATATACACATTATAGCTATCGCCAGAGTTACCGCTAGTAATTTTTATAGGAAACTCTATGTGGAAGGGCGCTTGTAGCAGTGCACAAAATGAAAAAAAAAAAAAAAAAAGGTGGCGCGAAAATGAAGACGAAGTGCTTAGCGCGAACGGCCACTGAGCTGCCATAAAAATGGCGGGAAAAAGGCTCGCATTAGCAGGTCGGCCTTTTCACGAACACGTCCGTCGCCTGCGACCATAACTACCCCTCCCCCTTTTCTTTTGTTCACCATCTGCACTGCACATGTTTGCGTGCGTTCTTGGGACGCTCACACGGCGTGCGTTACACCCAGTTTCGAAGAGCCGACGTCGAAGCGAGGCACCGGGACCCGCTCGAGCCTAACTGAATCCGTGCTCGAGGCCGTGTGCACAAGCGTTGTCCCGCTGTGCTGCGCAACTATAGCTATAGCGTCGTCGGGGCTGCACTGCAATGCAAGCGCTACGCTGATGCCCGCACTCATTCGCGCCGTGCCTTTCCGAGCGTATGCTTCGAATAGGAAGTGGCGCACCCCCCCCCCCCTCCCTCCACCCCGCGTAATTCATCCAGTCGCACGTTTTCTTTCTCTCTTTCTTTCTTTTTCTTTATTACCTCTTCCATTCGCGCATCGGGAATGGTGATGAACGCAGCACTCTAACCCCTTTCTCGGCGTGAATTTATTTCTCTCTCTCTCGAGTGGTCGTCTTCTTCCCTTTATTTTTCGTTCCCGCGGCGATTTATATCATTTGCATTTCAGAGCACTCGGACGCGGACCATCTGCACAGCCGTTAGCGCTGAGTCGGCTTCCTCGTTTTTTTTTTTCTTTTTATGCTGGCAAGTTTCTTCCCGGTGCACGAACAGCGCGCGCGCGCTTGACTGTGAAACGAAGCCCGAGGGCAAATTCGCTGCAGTCGATTATTTAAAGCACGGATGGGCGCTAACGAGTCGTGGAGAGAGAGAGGGAGAGGAAGCAAAGAAGGGCAGTAAGGTTAACCTGAGGCTGTTCCGCCTGGCTGCCCGATACAGCGTGTTAGCGCAGAAAGTGTGTGCGTATGTTTGCGTGAAGCTTGCGCAACAGCTATGCAGCGACAAGCGCCGCCCTATACACGCAATTTGGGCTACCGTCGTACACACGGACACCCAACAGTTAGCGGTTGTCTTTCTCGTCTCTCCTCTCAATTTGCCCGCAAGGAGACGACACCACCGGGCGCAGTTGACTCAGTGCTGATTAGCCCGTTTCCTTTTTCTTTCTTTGCCTCTCGTGACAGACATGGCTTTTTTGCTCAGTCAGCGCCGAGAAAGAGCTGCTGTAGGAGTTGAAACACATGACCGTTAGGGTTGTAATCTGCCCGACAGCAGCATGAAGTGACTATGATGATTTCCGCACAAGTGATTTTTTTTTTTTGTTCAGCAAGAAAAAAGATTAACAGCGCGACATACAAGGGACCAAAAGAAGATGCCTGATTCGAGCCATCGGTCGTGGTTCCTTGAACGTCGCGCTATTGTTCGTTGTTATATAGCAGCAACTTGCCCAGCATTCGCCTCCACTTATATTCAATGTCCCTGTGCTTCAATTTGTCGATTAATTCTGCCTCATTCAGCGACCTGATGGCATGTTGACATGCTTCTCTAGCTATGGGGTTGCACAGTTTATGCAAAACTCGCATGTTAGGTCGGAATGCAAAACCAATTATTTCTTAGCAGTTACATTTCATTTAATTAGTTTTCAGTCGAAATACTTTTATGATCAAAGTCTCTTCCCGCCGAAGTGGTATACACGTATAAAGTGTATTTGTCTGCCTGTCTTTTAAAGAGCAGTTTTCTTTATCAAATATCTTGCGAGTCTACCCACAAGGCTGCGCGTGCCCTCACCGACCGCGCTTCCTCTATAAGGAGCACTGACTCCCCTCCTCTCTACGGTCACAGGGACGCTCCCGCTACTCACAACGAGATTATTAAATATTTCTACATGTCCAGCAGGGTCTTTCCACCCCTCACCCCAAGTTGAATAGGGCGCAAGCCGTTTCGCTTAGGCTTCTACAGACCAGCACATATCCGTGTCTGTCCGCTCTCCACGAGGCTTACCCCGGCGTGTATCGCGACGACGCCTGCCCGTCCTGCGGCCAGACCTCCACTCTACCTCACATGCTCTGGGAGTGCGGGTCAACATACCCCAAGTTCATCAAGGAGGAGTGGGACTCGCTTCTGCGTAGCCCCGCTCTAGAAAAGCAAACCCTGGCCGTCCGGCGTGCCCGCGACCGCGCCGGTGGGCTAGACCTGCCGGTCCCGACGTGGGACTAGCCGGTTGCGCGAGGAGTTCGCGTACTTGCCGGACCTGCAATAAAGTTCGTTCACTCACTCACTCACTCACTCAAATATCTTGTCTGTGGCTATGTCTCTGGCGTCTGTGGCTGTTTGCGCCGCCATATATATATATATATATATATATATATATGTATACGTGCGTTCCCATATTTGTAGTAAATACCATGTAAAGAAACAGGAAAGCCTCCTGTTTTGCTCAAATTACGCTAAAGCAACCTCGCCGAGGGACGTTGGTCCCTGGTTCGATCCGTGTAGCAGAACTAATTGCAACTTCGTACTGCAAATCTAGGGTGGGTGACAATTTTCATTTCCATGACACTTACTCCCCCTCGCCAATTTCCACGGAACTGCACGGTTTGTCACATCCCGACAGAGCAGAAACCTCAGCAACTCGGTTCTGGTCATACCACACAGTATAAGTGTTGTTCTGGATGGACACACGGACGTGCGAATAAAGGACAACAGGACTCTTCGCCCGACCAACCCTATCTTTTTCTCATTTTTTTTTCTTCATTCCTGAAATATTTTTCTTTGCCCCTAGAGAGAGAGAGAGAAAGGCAAAGGAAGGACAGGGAGGTTAATTCGAGATTATCTCCGGTTGGCTACCCTGTACTGGGGGAGGGGCAAGGGGATGCAATAGGTGAGAAAGAGAAGGATAAAAAAAGAAAAGAAGAACCTAAGCACACACGCATGTACACACGAACTGTTTCTGTGGGCACTGTCACGCAGCCCGCAAATGCGTTCCTAGTCTTACACAGTGTCACCGTACAGTCCTACGTCACACAGTGTACATTCACAATTTGTCAGAAAGTCCCGTGTCTTTCAAGTGTCGCAGCAGCGCCTTCATAGCAGATCGCGCTGATGTTCGCGTAGGCCAGTTTCCAAGGATCTTGTTTTCTGACATTGGGCGCTTGTCCAGTTTGTCTAGGGTGGCTGAGAGGATCGCTCTTTGTGGGTTAAAACGAGAGCACTGACAAAGAAGATGCTCGATTGTTTCATTGCACCCGCAGAAGTCACAAAGTGGGCTGTTGGCCATTCCGATAAGGAAAGAGTAGGCATTTGAAAATGCTACTCCAAGCCATAGACGGACTAGAAGGGTGCAGTCACGTCGTGGAAGCTCGGGCGGAATACGGAGGTGTAAATTAGGGTCCAGGGTATGAAGGCGTGCACTTGTGAAATCGGATGAATTCCATTGGGCTAATGTCAGGTCACGCGCAAGTGCGGAAAGTTTTTTCTCTGCGTCGACTCTGGAAAGAGGAATGGCAACGCAGTTGACGCCTTCATGGGCAGATCGGGCAGCTGCGTCTGCTCGATCATTGCCATGTATGCCACAGTGACTAGGCAACCACTGATATATTATATCGTGTCCTTCGTCAACTAGTCGATGGTGGAATTCTCTGATTTCTGCGACGAGCTGCTCATGTGATCGATGGCGCAGTGCTGAGAGTACACTCTGTAGGGCTGCCTTGGAATCACAGAAGACTGACCATGCGTGGGGTGGTTCCTCCTGAATGAAATGAAGAGCCGCACGCAGGGCTACCAGTTCAGCAGCTGTCGTTGATGATACATGTGACGTTTTTAGCTGTATTTTGACGGATCGTCTTGGTACCACCACAGCGGCAGCTGCACTTGCAGATGTGACTGAGCCATCGATGTAAACCTGTACGCGGCCACTGTGCACCTCATGTAAAAGTTCTAATGTGGCCTGCTTAAGGGCAAACGGCGGCATGTTTGATTTCTTCATGATTCCTGGGATGGTGAGGCGTGTTTCAGGTCTGTTCAAGCACCATAAAGGTGAGGATGGTCTTGCTGCAGGCATGTAGTTCGATGGCAATGAGGTACGATTGGCGCCAATTATACGACTGAAAGTTGTGTGTGGCCTTTCTGTGGGTATTGCGGCAAGATGATGAGAAGGTAGTCGGCCAACGTGCCGAATATGCGCCCTGAGAGCGTCGGTTGCCAAGTATGTTGATATTGGGTGATCTCGGGCTATCACAATCGTTGCCGCTGTAGACGCACACCTCGGAAGACCGAGACACTTCCTTGGGGCTTGAGCTTGTAGTCCCTGGAGTACCCGCAGGTTTGTTTTGCAGGTGTTTCCAAGCACAGGAAGGCTGTATCTTGCGTAACCGAGGAACAAGGCGTTATAAAGCTGCAGCATTGACCGCACCGATGTGCCCCATGACTTTCCGCCGAGAAATTTGAGGAGATGTATTATTGTAATTAACCTCTTTTTAGTTATGAAACATGCGGGCTCCATGATAGGTCGCGGTCAATAATTACTCCTAAAAAGCGGTGTTTCCGTGCATTTGCAACTGCCTGCCCACTGACGTTTACATTGTAACGCTTCATTGCCTTCCGAGCGAATGGAACAAGGCAGCATTTCTCTGAAGACAGCTCTAAGTTCTGTTTTCGCAAGTACAGTGATCTTAACGTAGCTGCCTTTTGTAGCCGTGCTCGTAGCTGCAGTCGTGTTACAGCAGACGCCCAAATGCAGATGTCGTCGGCATATATTGATACTTGAACTGTGTTGGGCAAGCATCTGACTAGGCCAACGAGCACTAGGTTGAATAGCGTCGGGCTCCAACACTCCGCCTTGCGGTACTCCACGGCATGTTTTGTGTTGAGTCGTGGCGCCATCCTCGGTCATCACGAAGAAATGCCTGTCGGTCAAATAACTGCACAGCCACTGAAAAGTGCGGCTACCGATTCCGGCTTCAATCAGAGCATCTATGATGGCATAATGTGCTATATTATCATAAACGCCTTTTATGTCTAGGAATAATGCAGCAGTGAGTCGCTTCCGACGTTTTTGATGCTGAACAAACGTAACCAAATCGATGACATTATCTATGGATGAGCGCCCACGCCGGCAGCCACCCATAGCATCTGGGTACACGTTGTAATTTTCCAGGTACCATTCCAGCTGCGTCAAAATCATTCTTTCCATTATTTTCCCTATGCAACTGGCCAGAGCGATGGGCCGGTACGATGGCAAGTTTGACGGTGATTTACCAGGTTTGAGAAGTGGAACCAAGCAGCTGCATTTCCATTCACGTGGAACCAAACAATTGCGCCAAGACTCGTTGTAATGGTTTAGCAGCATGAGTCGTGCTTTCTGCCCAAGATTTGCGAGCGCCGCATAGGTAACGCCGTCTGGCCCAGGTATCGAAGAGCGCCTGCAAGTCGCCAGCGCCGCTTCAAGCTCTTCCACCGAAAAAATTACATCCATGCGGGAATCCCGTGGCACAGGAGTTGCACATGGTGTAATTGCGCGTTGGAACTGCAAGCTGGAAAGTCTTGAGCAAAATTCTTCAGCAATGTCAATTTCGCTGCGACCTTGGTGCAAAGCGAGGGCTTTGAAAGGAACACGCTGTTGCGGTGATACGCGAAGCCCACGCACGGTTCTCCATATCTGAGTTAATCGCTGACGTGGATCCAACGACTCACAGAAACGTTTCCATCTTTGAGATTGTAGTGCATCGATGCGACGTTGAATCTTCTTTTGCATCCGCCTAGCATCCCGGAGATCATAGATGGATTTAGTTCTCGTGTATCTTCTTTCAGCCCGCCGGCGAATTGCTCGTAGTCGTTGCAGTTCTGCTTCAAATTCTTCATATTTCGGGAAAGGCTGAAAACTACGCGTAGCCTCTTGCATGGCTTTTTGAATTTCGTGTTCCAGATTTGAATGGTTCCCTTGCTGACATACTCCCTCCATGTGCGACCGAAGCGCCGACCAGTCAATTCGCCGGAGGGTCATGGAGGAGAATTGAGATAGTCCCATGATCTTTAGGTAGGTCGATCCATGTTGGTCAGTAGTAGACGCATGACATTCGTGAGCAATTTGAGCATAGCAATCACTTGTGAGTCCTTGTCCCGTATTTGGTCAACTGTAGGGACCTTTGAATTTAAGTGGCCAGTCATATGCTGTGGCTCTGGCGCGTGGCATGTCTTCGGCAGTGCTGGCCACACCTCATTTGATGAAGCATGAATAGCATGGCCACTTCTTTCGTTGACGTTCGTGTTTTTACTGGAGACAGATGGAACAGGAGGCGGCGTTGCCGGACGAGACATTTCCCTTGAACCGGAAAAGGATTTTGTAGACTTTCGTCTTCGGGAGCGATGTCGCCTTATCGCTTCAGAAGCATTTCTGTGTGACGATCCGTCTCTGGCGATTTTTCTCAAGATTTTTTGCTCTTTCTTTAGGCGTGTACAGTCTTTTGAGGATGCAGCGTGCGAGCCTTGACAATTCGGGCACTTGAGCTCTGTTGCACGGCAAGTGTCAGTATCGTGCTGTTCGGAACATCTCGGGCATATCGTTGTATTTCGGCAGACAGCACTCACATGTCCAATTATTTGACACCTTCTGCATCGAAGTGGTTTGGGTACGAAAGGTCGTACCACATGCCGAAAGTGGCCGACCTTTACATGTGATGGTAGGCAGTCACCTTTAAACACGAGCCTTACACAGGTCGACTTGCCAAGGCGCCGAGCTTGTAATAAGGCAACATCATCTGTCGCAGGTTTGATTAAAATTGGCAGGTCACTATCGCTAATCGGTGTGTCAATATCATTAACAACACCAGCCGTGATTTCGTAGTCCTGCGGAATGAGGTAGTGGACATTGATGTTGCCCAGGAGCTTTACTGCCATCAAAGCATTGATTGCGCTTCGGTTGTGGACATCAATCGCCAGGACGTTCTTTCGAGTATTTATTCTGATATCTTTGATTTCTCCTGAGACAAGAGCCTCCAGAGAAACGGAAATCGCTTGTCGATTAAGGCGGTTTAGGTTGTCCGCAGGTGTGTCCGGCACAACAAGAATTGTGTGCGCCGATGGCCTTCGCTGTGGAACGACGGTAGACTTACTCGACGAAGACCGTCCGCTGATGTTTCTTCTCTTGGCCTTCCGGTGTACCACTCTTTCGAAGCCTTCGTCATCTGAGGCGTCGTAGCTTGAGCAGGAGTACACCACAGTGTCCTCGCTGTCAGCTTGACTAGGAGGGCAATTTCTCTTCCTCAGGCCGGTACCTGCCGAAGCAGTCACGTCGCGTCGGCATTCTGCCGACTCCACTTCCATTGCCGTGGCAATGGGAGAAGATGCGTCTCCCAGTAAAACACGGGAAAAAAAACCGAAAATACTGCAGCGCGAAGCAACAGTGATCTGTACGAGAATCACTTCGTCTTCGTCTTTGCCCCTAGTTTCTCGACAAACACAATGCCCTGAAAACAGCCTTCGCAGCGTCGATTCCATCGTCAACAAAGACATCAATGGGGAGGCCTGTTTCAGAGAAAAACCACAAGTGGCGCTAGAAGTGGCAGTGCCAACCCGACAAAGACTGTTCGACGTCACGGTGACGACACTACAAGGCACACGTCATGGTCCCGTTCAGTGGAGGACGAACGCAGTTCTTTTTTTCTGTGACATTTCTTTTTCCCCCAAGACCAAATAATAAGTCATGGCACGTCGTGAACAGGCACATCGAAAGTTAAAAAAAAATAGAACAGGCAACAGCTGAGTGGGCCCCTCAAAGTTACAGCTCAGGGTGAAAGTTAGTTGACAGTAAGTATTTGCCGCGTGAGGGCCGACCGCGGGCCATTTCCAAAGAACGAGAAGCGCGCGACATCTATTGGGTGCGCGGTCGGCGGCGGCGTCGATTAGCGTCGGTGTCCGTCGGTGGGTGAAAAATGAGTGTTCCACGACGAATGCAGGCGGAGAAGCAAGCGAAAACAAAACAGGGACAAGGTGCAGAAGTGCGGCCGTGAGATGCAGCAGAGATGTATGTCTGTACACAAGCCGTGGGGGCAGAAGTGCTCGCTCTCTCTCTCTCTCTCTCTCTCTCTCTCTCTCTCTCTCTCTGCTCGTCCCAACCGCAGAAACGACGGCGCCGTCCTTACAGCCAGGGCCGCTTTTCCGCCGAACAGATACCGTATACAGGAAAGTGCAGGTGGCCGATGTAGAAAGAGAGACGGCGGAATCGCGGTGGAACTGGATAAATGGATCATGGTTATTCGCCGCTGCGTTTTACTAAGCCACTGGGTGAAGGCCCGTGCAGCGGGTGCAGCCCCTGACCCTAATCGGCCAGACGTATCTTTTGTACAGTGCGCGCCGATATCCGCGAGGCATGCGCGTCGTTCAGCCTGCCCTGAAAACGGCCCTCGCGCACCCAGCGGAAACGTTTGCGCGCGGAGGACGCTGCCAACGAGCGCGCGGCACCCGGCACGGCATATGTATAGGTTTCGACATCCCTGGCGTTAAAAATACCGCGCGCGCCCCACGCTTGGGTGTAGCTAATGGTGACGCGAATGCATTTTCGCTGTGAGGTTTGTTACGCAGATGAGTTGCGCGGTGTTCCAGACGATGTGTTATCGGGCCTATTCGCTCGTCTCTGGCTGTCCGCGCTGCTTTTTTGCTGCTACCCGTTTTAGTTTGCTGTTTAGGCGCCGGCCGTTTCAACCCGACAAGCGTGGCGGCTGGAGGAGATTAATGCTATGCATGACGACTGGCATAAGGTGCGCGAAGCGCACAAATCTTCACTTTTTCTGTGATGCTGACATCACGACTCCTAATAAACAGCACGCGCAATTCCTCTGCCCTGGATCGTACGGTGCGAAATTCTCATTACTCCTTTTTTCGAATAACTACGTATAACCTTAAGAATTAAGAAGTACTATAAGCAGACTGCTCCAGGAGGACCGGGGAGGACAAGTTTTCCGTGCGCGCACTTCGAGTTACACGAGTCACCGCATCGAATAAATAATCAAGATAAAGAGAGCAATAAGCGGGCTTGTCAGCAAGTTTCTTGCCAGTAAATACTGCTCAGCTTAAGAAAACAGGGTGGTAGGTCTTTTTTTTTTTTCCGCTGTTGCGACAAGAGAGCGCCCAAAGTCGCTCCGCCTGCTCGAAATGTCGCGCCACCTGTCCCATGAGCTACCGCGCGGCGCCGGTCATAGCGCTTGTTTTTCACAGCAGGCGATGGCACAGTGAGTGCCTTTAATTTCGCCGAAACGGCGCAGACCCAGGACGTGCACCGTTCTCGGGAAGCGTTGAACAGGACGCAGTAAAGTACGCCTCTTCCAGTGTCCTACCTTTTTCTCATTGAAAAAAAAAAAAAAAAAGGACGAAGGATGGCACGTCTTACCAACTAGTGCAAACGGCGTCTTTTCATATTTGGAAGTATTTCTGGAGTGCATCATTCCGAGAGTCTTCGTACGTTAGTGCAAGTGCTTCGATCAGACGCCATCGAAATGAAATACGCGGGTTTCAACCGCCGACACGGCAGACTGCACTGTTGAGCGTATAGCTGACAAGCTAACCCTGTACTTAAGACTCCAACCAAGATCTGACGGGGTTTTTTTTATGCATGACCTATAACACTCGTGGCACAAACTGATAAGTGGCACACTTGTATTGCCAAAAGCCAAAAGGTGTATTCGCTCTCGCATGGGCGCCTAAATGTTCCCACCGCTTATTGTACCTTCCTTAAAATGTCTACAGCTTTATGCGGTCATCTCTCCGTATTTTCACCCAACTGTATCATGATCATCCCTGACCAGACGAGCTTTCGTCGAAACCTAGGTTCCATAGCTGATAAACATTTTTCGCAGTCCGGAGGTCCATACGCTGTTGGATACGAGAGAGTGGTTAATTAAGTTGAGCAGGCTATAATTGTCGTGAATTATATCTCACTATGAGGAAGTGTCACCTGCAGCTACCTGAGACTGAGCAAAGGACGACTAAGTGATAGGGTGACCGCACAAAGTATTCAATGCATTTAAAATGTGGCTGATCCGCACCGGCGCTTGGGTTCCGTGCAGAGTGGACTTCACGAAGTGAGAAGGGCGCTGCTGCGTACTTGTATTGCTGCAGCGAAGCGTCAGAGAGAGAGAAATAGAAATGATGCGTAGAAAGGCAGGGAGGTTAACCACATGTAGTTCCGGTTGGCTACCTTGCACCCTGGCAAGGGATAGGTGGATAAAAGAGAGAGAGAGGGTGGAAGGGGAGAATGAACGGACCTGTCTGATGCTACGTTTCGCACTCACGACAACGCGAACAATCTACTCCTTCTTAGTTTTACTGGCCAGAAGTCCACAACAGAAAGCTTATAGGTGTGAAGAGACGATTGTTCACCTTCTGTGTGAACGTTCTCGATTCAGTGCACGACAACACCAACTTATCGACACAGAACAGAACTGTTCGAAGGCAGAATGAAATTTTGGGAAAGAATACATATATATATATATATATATATATATATATATATATATATATATATATATAATGTCCTGCAAACTCATTTGCCAAGGAGACATAATAGGGAGCTTTATCGTGTCCTGTATTTCGGTAAACGCAGGCGGACTGGGCGTTTTGCCGGATGGGTGGAGCCGCAAACGTGAGCGTCCTGCATGGTGCAGCCACCTGGTGGCGCAGAGTTCTACCAGATAGGGCTAGTATTGTAGTAAACAAGTACATTTCGTGCCGCCGCTGGTCTAAATTTTCGGCAGCGGCGACATATTTCCCTACTGGATACTTTGCTGGCCATGGCTGCTGCTGCTTCAACGGGGAAGTTCATTGGATCTTGCATCATGTTTACAACCTACATACTGTCAATCCTTACCGGCGTTTCATCAATGTTAACGTAAAACACAGTCTAACACAATCTGCTACATAATAACTTTGTAGCAGGCACTTCACAAATAGGTTCTTTTCGCCATGACATTTCAACCATATGCATTCATGTACAACACTATACAATTATACAGAATTTGTATCGCGCTTTCTTTAAATCACTTATGGCAGGCAGTTGGACTAGTTCGGAACTTATACAAAGAAACGTTCCAGCGTGTAAGAAAAAGAAAAGAGATGCAGTGACAAAAAGATGACCGAAAAGGTGGAGCGCTGGATTTTTGAAAAGGCCGGTGCCCTGTCGTCTCTTTATTCTTGGGCTCTTGAGCATGTCGGTGTTTGCGAATCACATTTTGCTTTATTTTTATTCTTGACACATTTTGTCTGCGTCTGCGGTTGTTTCTATTTTGCATAGCGTGGTTTCACTCGCATTGCAAGTTTACCTTCCTTTACTTTGAAATATATATATATATATATATATATATATATATATATATATATATATATATATATATATATATATATATATATATATATATATATATAATATTGTATGCTAGCGTTTTAGAAAGGACGCTTCCGGTCTTTCTCGTTTTCGTTTGACAAAACTTCCACAGCAAAAGCGGCGGGGAACGCTGCCCTTTTAGGCTTTTTACTTACTGCTGCTATGCACTCCTCATTTTCCAAAAAACAAATCTTAGGATCAGAACTACTAATCGCTCAAAAAAAATCGTTTTCGGCACTATTTAATGTCAGAGTTTGCTTTAAATGTTCGTTGCACCATCTTTCATACTGAACGGGCTGAGCGGCATTCGAAGAGTGCGTGTATAGCTGCTTCTTTTCGGGGCATGCAGTTCGCGTTCTTGTTTAGTTTGGTGCAATACGGCACTTATAAAGCCTCTCTCTTGTAAGGAGTACTCCTCATTTTCTTTTTCCAGACGAAGTCTTTGACTTCTTGATGCGTCAGTCTCCTAAACCAGATTGACCATTTCTCTTTGCCAGTATTTTTGTTTCTCTTCATAGGTTGATTTTTTTTGCATGCGAAGATCTCACTTATCTGCGTCGCTGGTGTCTCCTGCATGTCTATTTGCGGGCATTCTTCATTTATTATGTTCGTCATATTTGTTATAGTTTTGTGGAATGTCGATGGTTGTTCTGCGTGTGGATCTTTGTGTTGTTTGGGGTCGAAGTACTTCCTGAGCATGCTTAGCCAATATTCTACAAGATCACACCCTTGAAAGCCGTCGTCTTGAATCATGATCGATGTTATTTTAATGGCTAGTATACGTAAGGTTGCTTCAAGGTTTGGTAAGCTTAGCCCTTCCCTGTCTCTAGCTAATTGAAGTAATTCCTTTCTTTCCGGTGGCGGTTTGTTTATCGATAGAGATGTATTTGCTAGCGCTGTGATTGGTTTACCGCTTTATGGGAAGATATGGCTATATTCATGCTACAAAGAGTGCGTAGGCAGAGGCTCTTCTTTTGATGATTTCTATCTTTTCTTTTAGTGGTTTACCCGGTGTGCTACGTTTCTTAGTGTTCACTCCATTCTTTTGGTTGCTTTTTCCTACATCTACGGCGAAACCTTTCCTGGTTCGAAAAGAACGTCCAATACTTTTTCTTTGGACTATTGGGATTTCTGGGAGGGGGTCCTCAAGTCGCCAAATATATGAATCATTGCTATTACTTAAATTTAATTGTGCTCCAGAGATTGACGCGAATTCGTTAAGGATAACAATAATATAACTGCAGTTTGCAGCTTCTGCTGTCTTTCCGAGTAGCTTACACACAGAACAGCGTACATATGCGAAATCGGCTTATAGTATAGCTATCCGTACTAACTCCATATATTCCATGGTGACCGGCTCGTTTCTCTACGGAATGATAAAATACAACAAATGCTACCCAAATATCCTCACTGCGACAGAAGCATGCCTCTAAGTGCGCAGTTGTTTCATTAAAGCGAGGCTTCCTACATTCAACCCCCCCCCCCCTGGGCGCAAGGGGGGGGGGGGGGGATTGGCGCGTTAGCTCAGTCGATTTCTCGCCGAGCAAACTGGGCTGATCCCGGAGGCGGTCTTCCGCGGTATAATAGATGAGCAGTTTTATAGCATTTAAATAACTGCTTCACGAACTCTTCGCGTCACATCGATGCCAACATGCGCGTTGGATACGCATAACTTTTCAACTATGCAAAGTGGAACTGAGAATCCCGCCGGTCGACGTGGCTAATGTAATGTGTTTTGTTGAATTGACTGCAGCAGCGCTCTTCCGGCGCCGAAGCTTAATGCGCGAGCCCCTGCTTAGCATAACAAACCCCGCGAGCGTCGCGCTGACCCCGTGGGCATACGCGTCCGGTGGTCGCGCTGTAGCTGCGCCGCGTTTCGCGACGATCCGCAGTCATCCTGCCGCTATATCGGAGATCCTCTTCGCGTGTAGTTTTATACGCGGACGGCGTAAGCAAGCAGAGATTGCAGGCCTCTAGCCGCATTCAGTCAATGTCCCACGCCTGCAGGATAAAGTACGATGGGTACGTACCCATAGCGTTCTGCGATGTGATCGATGCTAACGTAAACTCGCTGGCCCTGTTGAATACAGAACGAAACAGGGACGAAACTGGCGTTCGAAACTGATCTTGCGGCACGGTATGGCAGTGCAGGCGCATTTCTTTAGCAGACGCGTTCGAAATGTAGCTGCGTTTCGTGCATGTTTTAGTTTGCTGTACATTTTTCTGCACACTTATGCGTCGCGTCGATCTATAGTGTGCGGGCGTGGCTGTGTAAGAGTCGGCAGGCCGGCCATTCCTGGAGGCGTTGGCGCCGATAAATTTTCCAGATGCTACGCGCAGTTAGAATCCACACTTCTAGAAAGAAAAATCATTATGTATGAAATTCGGGTATGGTGAATTAGTTGCCATAATATACTCCGTAGCACTGGACCGCAGAACAATTTCGGTTCTTTTTTTGTATTGCGGCTTGCTACAATTTACCCGGCCTCAGAACACATTGTACCGCTGCTTATGGATAACCTATATAATACAGCTAGAGGACTTATACTATCGAAGGATGCACGTGGCATTGTCATTTTCGTGTCTTCTGAAGTGGGTGACAGCGTCGTTTCGTAATTATAGTGCTCTTAATCACTTTCACACTTCCATGCAGGAAATGAATATGACTGTAATCGATACAGCGCGTGGAATTCTTCTTTTTTTTTCGGCACAGCTGCCTTTACTGAATAACGCCGGCAGAAAATTATGCGCGAAGTCAAACGAGGAGTCATGTTCCGTTCTGTCCTCTACTGTCCTTGTGCGGTAAAATGTCGCATTATCGAATTAGCAATGCGTTGAAAGCAACGGCGTTGAAAAGGACAAGTTCTGTTGGTCGTAAGTCTATGTGACTGAATCGGTAGAAGCATGCTCAGAAGCTATTCTTGTCTGGCCCAGTAAACAACGTGTTGCACTGTGTACGTGCCCATTCTTTTTCAGTCCTCGAGAATTTATGGGCCACTGTGGCGTCCGGGATGTGGAGTCTTAAATGTATCTATACATATGTGTCGTACTTCTCTGTGCCCGTACACTTCTCATAAAAATTCTTTTCTCTGTAAGCATCACACATCGCCTTCGTTTTCGTAAGGCAGACAACTAACAGCCACAGGCGATGAGGCTGTGCAAGACCGTTATATGGCAGTTTTTACGGTTTTCTAAAAAAAAAAAAAAAACCGACTCATGCCATACTAATAGCATTTCGCTAACTCAAACAACCTTCGCGTCATTTAAATTGAAACAGTTCGTTGGATCTGCCTGTATTCGCGCCCCCCTGCCCCCTTCCCCTCCCCCCGCCGTCTTTTCTTTTAAATCATTGCCATTTTCTTTTTCCCCAACAAACCAGTTCCTTACGCGTAATGTGTAATACGGCGAGAAACCACTGTTTGGTTCTAAAATACTACATGCCGACCTTCATTCAGATCGGCTTACTGTCCAAGTTGCCGGTCCTGTGGTCGCCATTGTTCGGTGTTATTACAATTAGGCTGAAATCTTTCGACATCCAAGAGTTCCGCCACCCTTGTCCCTTCCTTTTACCACGGTGATGCGCCGCAAGTGTGTCACGCTTTCTATGATTTAGTTGCGTTTCAGCTGCGTTAACGTTAAAGAAAAGACTCTGGCTAAACTGAGCGTGACGAATATTTCTTACAGCTACGTTCCTCTAACCGAGAAGCTCTCACAATCGACCCGTAGAAGCAGCGTTTGTTTCGATTTTGTTCGGGTAGCCTCTCCCGTATGACTCCTCTTTACCATTCCACGGAACTGTTCCTTTCGGTTTGTACCGTCGTTTTAATTGTGTGAGGTGGTGATTCCGACAACCTTGCTTTTTTATATATATAACACAGCTCTGGGGGTTTTCGTTCTTGTTTCTTGTTCTTGTTTCTTGTTCTTGTTTCTCTCTTCTTTCGGTCTACACCCGGGGCGCAGGACTGGGCAAATTGAAGACCCGGTGCGCAGGAAAACACGACCGGAATTCGTGCGCCGACTTTGAACTCACTGGGTAGATTGAAGGTCGCTTCTTATTGATCTTGTCCGTAAAAAGATATCATCTGTGGACGGTGAATAGCGACTTTTATTTATCTTTTTTGTTTTGCTTCGTTTCCAAAATGACCCGTGTTATCATAACGCCGGTATTGGCGTGTGGCATATATATAGCCAATCGATAAGCGTCGCTGTGTCGACGCACGCGGCGATACCATGTGACACACATGGTGGGCAGCTGTAGCTTGTGCGCTCCGGATATTGTGTAGTCACGGAGATTTCCCTCTCCTTCTTGTCCGTTTTTCTTTCTAAACGCCGTGCAAATAGCAGCAGCAACCTTGGCATATTTACGCACCGCAAACCCTCACTGTAGAGGTACTACACAACTATGCACAGTTTTGTGAAAGCGGCACCCAGGCACGGGTGATGCAATATATAGTGCTTGTCTTTTTAATTCCTGATCGAAGTGACTAATACCATTGAGAGAGAGAGAAAGTTTAATTATACATGTTGAGGTTGGCCTAGCCACAGGCTTCGCATGCTACTGAAGGTGAGATGATGAGCAGTTAGAAAAGTCAGTGAAGAACATTTAATGTATTTCCACCACTTAAAAGAAATAGCAAAACAAAAAAGAAATAAGAAGAGGAAGGACGTAAGTACTGGTATAGGACGTTGGTCTTAAGCTGATTGTGGTATATGAAAAGGCACAGGTATGTTTTCGCATTGACTGATCATGCGCCAACAGACGCCGGAACATGAACTGTAGCGTATGCTTGAAACCGCTTATCACAAGTGCATGGCGGACAGGTTGTGATACAGGTAATAGCGTTCTTTCGTTGTCAAAGCGATAGAGGTTGTACTGACGCATTTATTGTTTTCTCTTTGAATGCCACAACTGCCGTGGTTGAACGTGGTTAAACCAAGTTTGTCGAGCGATAGCTCGGTTTTGTCGTAGCAGCAACTACCGCATCTGCAATTGCACCACAAGACAAAACACAGACGCTGCTCGGCGCCGTCGGCGTTCTTTGTACGAATGCGCAGCGAACTTGGATGCGGCCAGCGCCTGTAACGGTGGTGGCATGAAAGACTGACCTTGAGCCGCTGTTCGTTTTCACCCCACCACGCATTAGAGTCCCAGTTTGACCTTGGCTGACCTTCAAGGTCAGACTTTTGAGATCATGCGTTTTCCGGGTTTGTACCTGGAGTAGTAGGGCTATCGCTTTAAAAACTTCAAGAATCACACGCCACTTTTCATCTTTTCTATCTGCCTAGAATACGTGTGCTGTCAAATATTTGTGCGCAGTGGCATCTTTTACAAAGGTCCGCCAAGTGATAGGATCACGCCAGTGGCCGGACTTGCACAGGATTGAGACTTGCACTCTCAATCTGTAGTTAACGCATCGACCGGTCTGGCCGATGTAGCATACATGGGGACGTACCTAGTAAACAGCCGCGGTACTAGACGATACGAAAGGAGTGTAGCGTGCTTCTTCGTGCAGGCGGGACCTCTGTGCCCTCGGTCGTTCGCTGCTCGGCACATGCGAGCCAGCTTTTCCGGCGCTGGAAACAGCACGGGGACACCACACTTGGCGGCCGGGGTTTTTTTTCTTTTTAAGCGGTGCCACAGGTGGTGCACATAAGGCAGAACAATCTTCTTTCCTCTTCTCTTATTTTTTCCTATTACTTTTGATCGATGAAACTGCTAGCCCCAGCTGTCCCCTTTCTGTTAATGAACAACACGCACGCATGCACGCGCGCGATATACGCTAACACAAAGGGTATCTACACATTCTCATTTCGTCCTGTATTTCGCAGGCCTACATAAGCGCTTAGTGGGCGTAGTTGTTTCTGATCCAAAACATTGCCAGAGTCGAAGAGCGTGTCTGAGCTTAAGCCGCGTCGCTTGAGGCACGTTTCAAAGCACTTCTGAATATGTAAAGCGTCTGCAATTGCGAATTGTGTGGTGTATAGCCCATGGCGACACCATTTGTGGCACACGATGGCATGCATGCTGTGCAAGTAAATTCTAAATCACCGGTGTCTCGCGTAAGCGACATTCAGGCGAGTGTTTACAACGCTTCCCGGCTTCGGCGAAACTATGGAGTGCGTTCCCTATTACTGCCATTTCTTCGACGCCAAAACAATGGTTAGACGGTTGGGCACCTAGGTTAGTTTAGGGCCTGCGTTAAGGGCGGCCGGAGAGTGACGTGTGTCATTTCAGCATCTTGCGACTCAGGACCATGACAATCACGTGTATTCATGCATTGCCAAACAAAGTGCAATAAAACAAAAATGATCGATGAAGGCTCGCCTCGGGAGCATATACATGGTGTTTCATGTAACTTGAACAAAGGCTTCTAAAAAAAGGGGCTAGCCGCAGCTGAACGAAACCAAATGCATATGTTCTGCCGTCATGCATGTGACGGTCCTTAGAGTATTTTTTTTATATTCCACTTAGTTAACCAAGATGAATTGTGAAAAATGTTTAATATTCACTTTAGGGCCAAGTGCATTTCGTTGTGTCGTAGAGGGAATTCAGAAACCACCGATCCAATTTTTTGTGGCAACGTACATGCTGCGTGGTGATTTATTTTTTTCGGCGTTTGAAGAAGGCCCGCGAGGCATGAAACAGAATCACGCGACTGCGCTCATGGGCTATCCTATCGTTGGTTTCATTAAGCTGCGGTTAACCACTCTTTCAAAACCCTTGGTTCAAGTTACGTGAAACAGTCTGCATATAGGTTGCGAGGTGTTGGCTGATATGATGTCTTGCTGTTAGTGCGCCTAGTAGTGCTAAAATGTGTTATAGGCCAGACCTCACAGTTTTCTAGAAAAAAAGAAGAAGAAAAAAACTGGGTCACTCTAGAAGTTTACTTTTTGAGGTAATGTCGAACATATTAGGGGGCGGTATGCAGGCAAAATTTGATGTTTGTTGGTTAATTAGAGTAAATAAAACTGATAAACTCTCCTTTTCGGCCTGGTTAGAGGCTTTATAGAACGCTTACAAAGTTATCCTGCTGTTATGGAAAGACCAAAGACGGCAGCAATATTATATTTGGAGAAAATGGTGGCCATTCTATACTTTCCGTGACTGCACATTTTAAGTATGTAGCACAGTTATTGGCTATGAAATAAATCACTGAATACTCGTCTTCTCGGAATTTTCATGTGTTATGTACTATACCTACAGTTCGTTTTTCGATCTCCTCTGTGAACTATGGAAGGCACGTCGTTTACATTGCGTTGAAGTAGGAACCGTGTTGTGGATGATGCACGATAAATGTTTAATTTGTGTAGGTTAATTACAGCCTCCGTTAAAGAGTAGATATTCAAGCTCGACAGAGTGTCACACTGCCATTATTCGCAATATGTTTCCCAGATTTGTAAAATATCTGTACACGACGCCGAATTCAAATCCAGCGGAAACGGGAGGCATCTTCTGTGTAATGTGTGGTCAAACTTACTTTTCTGTCTTAATACGAAGCATGCAAAGAATTACGAAAGATTCGTTCTTGTCGTATTTTCATGCGTTATACAAAGTTCACAGTTCGTTTCCTCGCTGTGCTCGGTGTACACCGAACGAGGCAGAGGTCGCTCACATTTAATAAAAGTAAAGGTCACGTTAAGGTCAGTGTGGCGACAATTTTCAAAGTCTGTACGTTAATGACGCTCTTCGCAATAAGTTGCCTACTCAACTGCTCCAGAGCGGCATAAGTCTGTTCTACGAGCGGTGAAATGTTCACCCCATTCCCCTGTAATAACTACAACCGAGGTCAAACTGAGCAGCAATGGACGTCATAGCTTTGTATACTCTCTGCTCCGTCGAGGCCCGAGCCAGCAAGTGCGAGTCCGGCTCACACGAGTGACGTGCTCGTGACGTGGCGTCGCAGCCAATGGGAAGCTTCTCTGCTGCAGACGCCGCCGGCTTTTTCGCTCAATTGGCCATTTGAATGTTCGAGAACATCGAACATTTATTGTGCCACTGCCATCAATTTCAGTCGGAAAGACGAACATTATCTATTGCATTGCGACGACAGGACGGTCGGCCGTTGTCCGCGCAGGTGCTTCTTAAAGGCCGTCCATTTCGCTCGTCGGCCCACAAAGCTGTAAAGGAATTTTTCGTCTTTCTTGAGGAAGACTGGCCTGTCTGAACGTCTTTCACTCGCTGAGGCCCTCCGGGTGCGTGCGCGAGCCCACCGCGGCTTTCCTCCTCCTCCTCCCCTTGCTCTCTCTATCTGATCTTTCCCTCTTTCCCGTCCCCCAGAGTAGGGTAGCCAACCAGACGCATTTCTGGTCAACATCCCTGCCTTCTCTCTTTATTTCCTCCTCCTCGCAACGAAAAGAAAGACATAAGTGGAAGCTACGTGCACAATATTATCAATGAATGAGTATATAGATGCAGCACAAATGGCAAACAGGCTAAATCTCGTGGTACAATAGATGGCGTATGCTAAATGTACACTAAATCGCGTCATAAATACGCGGCGTGGCTTAGAGTTGGTCTCTTGAAACTGTTCTCTGGAGTATTATTTGGCAACGGGATGTTATTTGAGTTAAAACTCGATAGATATTGTAATTTATTAGTAATAATTTGGTTGAACTATCCACAATTTAATCTCGCTCCAGCGTATGAAACAGTGAGAGAGACGAAAGAAACGAGGAAGGCACGGAGGTTAACCGGGACGGCAAATCCGCTTTGGCTACCTGCACTGAAGAATGGGAAACGGAGATGTAGAAGAATGGAGGAGAAAGTAGAAAGAGAGAGGGGGGAGAGGGATCCAGCATATCAAGAGATATAGAGAGTTCATAAGGGTAAGACAGGGAGCTTAAACAGGCTGCACCTCGTTGGCTACCCTGTACTGAGGCAAATGGACTCAAAGATTAGATGGAAGGGAGACGTTCACACTTTGCACGGACACACACGCAGGGAAGCGTTCGTCGCTTCAGTTCATCCCAAGAGGTCATACAGGCATGTGCGTCACAAGAAGCGCGGCATCGCTTTTGTGGCTTTGCAGGTGGCAGACGCAAGAGGCCCACAGTCGCCGAATCTTCTCTACTGTAAACGGCCTGTCATATAAATGCCCTAAAGCTGTGCGAAGGGCAAGCCGCAGCGTCCGTTGGACAGGTTGGACAGCCACGCAGGAGATGTTTTATGGTTTCTTCTATACGCTACAGGGGTTGCAATTGGCACTGCCCGCCGGATATCAAAAACGATACTGTAGGCTGTGCGTTAAACCTGCAATGCTTAAATAATAATTGTGAGGTATCAAATTCAGCTTAGCATGTATACGTTGGACACTGCAATGTTAAAGTGGCGTGAGGCTATAGTGAGGCCTGTCAAGATTCTGTTATAGCGCAAGCTGTTATGGGCTCATTCCAAATGGCGTTTCGGTTGTGTACGTCGCCGCTGCCGCCACCGCCACCGCCGCCGCCGGTGTCCGTGGCAGCTGTGGCCAGGAATGAGAAAAAAAGAAATGCACAGTTCCCACCGGGATCGAACCCGGGCACTATGCGCGGCAGTCAGCTGCTCTACCACTGCACCAAGCTAGCTTTTTCCTTTTTATTTTAGTTATTACGTAGGAGTAGAATCCTGAGCAAAATAAGAAAAACATAGCGCTACAGAAATCTAAGGTGTCTGAAAGCACATTCAAAAGCCAGGCTAGCACGTTCAAGCGTCCAATAAAGGCATCCAGTCCCGCGCTGTTCCTTCTGTAGCGTACACACTACGAACGTAGGCAAGGGCCTCCTGAAAAAAAAAAAATCAACGACCGATTGCTTCGCGGTGATTCAGCGTGCCCGTCACACATTCTACAGCGCCACGGCAGCGTTTGCTAACTGCTGCGGAAACATCCCCCTATGCACGCGTCCTAGCACGCGAGGAATCACGCGATGTGAGATACGCGCTGCATTGCGTCGATACTTTTTGCATTGCAGTTGCATATTAGAGCGCCGTGTGGCATGCCATGTTGCTGTTGCATGCAAGGTAGATAGAAACCTTTTGAGGAAGGAAAAGAAGAAGAATGAGATGTATACAGAAATGCTAGAATGAAAGACATGCATAGCATAGCTGAATAAACAAAGCAGGCTGGGGGACTATTTGTCGCTGCCCCCGGGTGGTCAAAATTTCCGGACTCCCCCGCTACAGCGTGCCTTATAATCGGAACGCGGTTTAGGCACGTAAAACCCCATAATGTAATTTGTTTAACCACCCCGTTTCAAAGGGGATGCCAATAAAGAATAATCATCGTCAGCAGCAGCACGAGCATCGTATCGTGCCAGTTGTCACGCGGTGTGAGATGCGCACCGCATAGTGTCGATACGTGAAGACTTCGAATTGCAGTTGCGTTGTATTCCACCACGGTATCACGACATGTAACGATTTCATCGTATCGTGCCACGTGTCAAGAGATGTGAGATGTGCGCCGCGTAGTCTCGGTGCCTGTGTTTATTCTTCGGTACACGTTATGGACGCCTCCTCGCAAAGCGCGAACCGCTGCACAAGAAGCGAATCGTAGAGCTATGCGCGCGGCTTCTACCAGGCAACGTCGGGCTCAGCAGACCGCTGTGCAGACGAGCCGCAGCTCGCCGTCGACGCCGGGTGGACAGTTCAGATCGTTCTCGCGAAGGCGACCCAAAGAGACTTCGCCGCGAAGACCCTCTAGTGCGTGGTGCCGAAAAAGGAGCTGCTACGCAGCCGTTCCTCCAGCTTTGACTGTGATGCGTGCGTCGGGCAGGCCTGTGACTTTCTTTTCTTGTTCTATATTTACTTGGGGAGGGAGAGAGAGCAGGGGTTTGGAGGTGTTTGGCCGGGAAGCAGGAAAAGCCGAGGCCGAAGCGCGGCGCAGGAGGGGCGCGGGGACGACGTTCTCAGCGTGGGCTCGCCTATTTCGAGACGCGCGAAATGACGCAAGCGCGCGCGCTCAACTCCATTCATCGTCGCGTCCCGCAAGATAAGGGCGCTCTGCGCGAGGAAGCAAGTCCGTCCTCGCGACCTCTCCTCGTCCTCCTCACGCTCCTCGCCTGCATGTTCGGTCGGCGAGGTGACGCAAAAGGCGGAAGCCTAGCGAGAAGCTTACAGGACGACACCCAAAGCGAAAGCGCAACACGGTGGCGAAACCAAAACAGACGCCGCCGCGTTGACCGATACGTAACGGGCTGGCGGCACTGAGAGAGGAAAGGCGTGACGCCATCCGCATTTCTGTTGTATTTGGGACCGAGGAAAAAGAAAAAAAAAAAAAGCGGTGGCTTTCACAACGATGCCGATTGTTTTTTGTTGAGTACACGCGCTGAGCTCGCAGTGGGTCTCGACGTTAACGCTTGTTTTTTTTTTTTTTTTTTTTTTTTCTGAGGCAATGAGAAAACGAAAGAGAAGCCGCAAATGCATCAGCGTACGGCTACCTCATGCGACAGTTTGCGATACTTGAGTATCAAATGGCGTTTTCTAATTTATGAAGCCGCCACGATGCCTAAGAATCGCAACGTTCTCATCTTTGTATTCTGGGAAGCATCTATACGATGCACTGCCCTCTCTGTGTTTACGGGCAGACAGCTTGTTGTAACCGTCGGTGATCACGTCTTCACAAGAGAGGTTGCAGGAATCATTTTTGACGATTATTACTGCCATGGCTTCTCAGATGAGAAAAAAATTTGAAAGAAGCAAATTAAACGGAGAGAGAGAGAGAGAGAGAGAGAGAGAGAGAGAGAGAGAGAGAGAGAGAGAGAGAGAGAGAGAGAGAGAGAGAACACCCGCTTACTATGTGGGAGAGACATTGTTATAAACCAAGGTGCTTCTTCTAAATATTTTTTAAGTGCCAAATGTGGCATGTCCCTAAAAGTGCTTCTTTTTTTTTTCTCTCTTTCTTTTTTCTTTTGGGGTGCGGGGGCGGGAGTACGCAACATAAGAAGGTATAAACATTGCCACAAAGTCGAGAAATTCTGATGTGAGACGTGTGTGGCGTATATTACCCGAAATAATGTTCACAGTATGCTTATTTTCGTACTGCAATTGTAGCATCCGTATAGAAGACAGCCTGGACGACAGCAGCAAAACGAAAAGACATGACGAATGTTTTGGTTTTGCACCCGGGAAAAAAACGTTACAAGCTGTCCCGTTCCGACCTGGGTCGTTCCCGGAGGCGGTGAAGTCTAACACAGGGCCTCAAAGAGCCACAGCTGCCACGTGGCAAGAAGGGGAGAATGCGGCATCGTCTGCGCAGTTCTCCCCGGAGTGTAGGGTCTGCGGTAAATCGGGCGCACTGTACCACATCCTATGGGAGTGTGATCAGAATCCCGACCTACCTCCCATCCCCAACCCTTGCCGCGAGCAATGTGAGAGTGCGTTGTCCAGCGCATGCCTCGTCGACCAGACTACCTTAGTCGCCCGAGAAGCCTGGATCACCATTGGACTACCGGACCATAGAAAGGCACCCCACAATTCATTTGCTTTGCTTTGCTCGATAAATTCTCCCTCTGTCTCTCCCGCTCGCGGCACACGCGGAAGACAGTGCTAAGTTTGTGGCCGAATGGAAACTGCAGTCGCTCGTGCTACGAGACGTGTCATGCGCGCGCTAGTCGCCTCGAACAGCGAGCTGGCGTTGACGCGACAGAAGTATGCGTGTGATTGCGACATGATTCAATAAAGTAAGAATAAATGTGCAGGAACCGTCGACGATGATTGTCAATATGGGCGAATAGGCGAACGCTTTTAGAAACTTACTAAAGCAGTTATGCGCTTGAAGGCGTATATCTGCCGCAGTGAGGATATTTAGGTAGCGCTTGTTCTTTCGTTTCGTAAAGAACAGAGCCGTTAACCAGCACACCTGAAGCGATAGTATATATAGGTGGCTGTATGTGTAAGTTGGATCTCTTTCTGTCTCTTAATGTAACGCCTAACATTTTTACGTTCGATCGCTCCTTGCGCGGTTCTTAACTTGTTCTCGAGCTTCTTTGTTAGCCTACAAGTTTATGACCCATATGTTAGCACCGGTAAAATGCAATGATTGTGCACTTTTCTTTTCAAGGACAGTGGTAAGTACTCAGTCAGGATTTGGTGATGCCTGTCGTATGCACTCCAACAAGGGTCCCCTATCAGTAATTGACCTAAATAAACTTACTCCTGTACAGACTCTATAGGCTGACTGGTGATCCTGAATTCTTTTTCCCTTTCCAGGCTATTGACCATTATCTTTGACTTCTGCGTACTAATCGTCAACCCCACTCTTACATTTTCTCAGTTAAAGTCCTCGGTCAAAGTCCTCGGTGAATGTTAATGGGTAGATCAGAGAGCAAATGGGATAGTCGATATTCTAGTTGACATTAGGAGAAAGAAACGGAGCTGGGCAGGCCGTGTAATGCGTGGGTAGGCAAACGGCAGACCATTAGTTACAGAATGAGATCCCAGGGAAGGGAAGCGCAGTCGAGGACGGCAGAAAACTGTGGCTGGGTTGACGACATTAGGAAATTTGCAGGCGCAAGTTTGAATCAACTAGCGCAAGACGGGGGTAATTGGAGGTCGCAGGGAGAGGCCTTCGTCCTGCAGTTGACATAAAAGTATGCTGCCGCTACTGCCGTTACTGCTGCTGCTGATGAAGATGACATATAAGCCTTGTCTCCAGCGGCGCCAGCGTGGTAGGCGACTGTCGACCTCCTCTCCCGCCGCCGGAGCTCTTTCCCGCAGTCGCCACAGGAGGTAAAGGGCGGCGGGAGAAGACGCGGAATGTCCTAGAGCTCGAGCACTGCATCTAAACCTTCAGGCGTACCAAAGCTGCATAGCGCGACAGCACCGCGCGTCTCAAAGAGCTGTGATCGTCGGCGTTTGGCGCCGCGAACTCGGTTGCGCGAGAGCGCGCCGCATTTGCATCGGCGCTTTTGTGTTGGCAGGGAAAGTCAGAATGCCACCGACCACTGCGAAAACCGAGGAAAGAGCAAAAGAAGGCGATCGGCTTAGAAAGGTCGCGCCCTAATGGTTATAGCGAACGTCTGCTGTGCCGATAACATCGGCACACCAGACTCGATCCCGAAAGGCCCGCAACGAGATGAGACGGGAAGATGAGACCTGCCTACTGCAAGGTGCCTGGTATGAGGCAAGTAATGCTTGGCATTAAATATGGGCGTCAAGTCTTTCGGTGTCTTTACATATATAGCCACCGTGGCGCCTTGGTGCTTTCCGTATAAATGTGGCGGCGTTGCTGTGTGTCTCGCGCTGGCCACGCAGCGGACCGCCAGCCAGGAGGACATGACGGGTGAGGAAAATGAAATCGGTCTGCGGGAGCTGAGCAGGAAAAGAAACGAAAAAGACAAAGTATGCAATACGTAAGGGACAATGCGCTGAGTTTGTCTTAGTGGTCGACAGGAAGCCATTGAGCGCTCGCACGACCGCGGTGTTGCGACTGAGCTTTTTGCTTCCCGCTATTTCTTGCGCTCCTTCTTTTGTTCTTTCCTTTTCTTTCTTTCATTCTTTCGTCAGTCATTTCCCTTTTCTTTTCTTTTCTCGGCTGCTCCACTGCTACGCGTTTTTTTTTTTTTCGCTAGCACTGGGCGGGCGCTTAGGTAGGAAGAGCTTATAGGTCTGAACTATGTAATCTGTTAGGGCTTAAATTGTAATCCTCGCTCCTCGCGTTTGCCTATATACCTCCGCTCCTGGGAGCACGCTGCTTGTCGTAGAATTCTGTATTGGCCGCTCTATAAGCGAGTCGGCGTTAATAGGCCTCTCCCTGTTTGCAAACAGCGTGACGTCACTGCGGGTGCCCCTGCCATATCTGCCGCACCTCCGAAGTGGGCGCTGGTTGGCAAAAAACTTTCGTGCGACCTGTTCTCTCTGCGTACGAGCGCTGCTTGTGCATATCAATTGCCGCGATCCTAATTCCGCCATATTGCTATAATTTGAAGCGACATCATTTACGAACTGTGCTTAGGAAAGCATAATCGTCCCCGTTTTACCGGCACGGCAACGTATAGCGTTGTTGCCGAGTGCATGGCTCTCGTAAGTCAGCATGTAGTGTTTTCGTCGGAGTGTGCCGCTTCCGTAGATCAAACAGCCGCTAAAATTCATTACTCTTCGAACGCGAGCATTTTATCACGGGTGACGCACATTTTCACGGTGCCGAAATGATACTTCGCTTAAATAACTGGCCTTCGGACAAAAATGTATGATGCATTGTTATGAAGGCACTAATTTGCGCCCCATTTACACTGTAGCTTTAAACGACGTAGAAGATGAACTTCATCTGCAACTGTACCCATCAAGGCGGTTCAAGTGAGCCGTACCAAGCGGCGGCGCCTGCGTTCACATAAAGGGAGGGATCCAGAAACACCTGTTACCCTGCGTTAGAAGCACGGTAAGATGCCCCAGTTGTTCAAAATTAATTCGGAACGTTTCCTTACAGTGTCCCGCATAAGCCACTGTGCAGCTTAGGGATCTTAAACACCATAATTTAATTTTAATTATTAACCATGACCATGTAAATGCATAAAGCAAAAGCGTACATAAGTACAAAATCCGTTACGCGGTAACATCGCTGCGTCTGTTGCCTCCCTTTGCTGCTTTCAACTTTACAAGTCGCAACTTTTGCATATTAATGTGCATTATTACCGCATGAAGTCCTTCCCGTAAAGGTGATTATAACAATACAGAAAAAAGAAAAAAAGTTCAGTTTTAATAAATTCCACTGATATCTGCGCTAAAACGCGAAAATTTCAGTGGTTTGCCTTTTGTACATTCTCCGTTGTGAAATGCATAACAAGCACAGCTTCGGCAGTGATCAAAACATGCTAGGAGCTCATTTATAGTAATACCTTTCAATCGATAGATCATGCTCAAAGGAAGGTTCTTTCTTTCTTCTCTTTTTTTTCTGCACACAGCGCAGATGGCACCGAGATACATGAGGTCACTAATAATCGCGTCTCATTCGTTGGAACAATAATTACGGGTCCTGAAATTCTATCGGCGCCTGATCACTACGACTGGCCTTATCACGCGCAACACGCCTCCACAACCTCTCAAGCGAGATGTATTGCTAATCGCGTAGTACGCTACACACACACACACACACACACACACACACACACACACACACACACACACACACACACACACACACACACACACACACACACACACACACACACACACACACACACACGCACGCACGCACGCGCACACGCACACGCACACGCACACGCATACGCACACGCACACGCATACGCACACGCACACACACGCACCCTCGCTCACTCACTCACACGCACGCACGCTCACTCACTCACTCACTCACTCACTCACTCACTCACTCACTCACTCACTCACTCACTCACTCACTCACTCACTCACTCACTCACTCACTCACTCACTCACTCACTCACACAAACGCGCGCACACGCGCGCATGCGCACACACTGCTGCTAATATGTCTAGCAAGAGAATTGCGGAGATTCATGTAAACGAAAGAACGCGCACCCACGGGGCGCTCACCTACACCAAGCACTGCGCGACTGAACCAAGCAGAAAGCCATCAGCGGCGTGACGTACCCCAGCTGAGGCCTGGCGTTACGAGACCAACGGCGGTGAAGGCAGTAACAGAAACTTTCTTAACATTCCAGGTAACGTAAATAGCTGTACCCCGGGTATACGTCCCCCTCTTCGAGAGGAGAGAAGGAGGCGTGTTGGATTGGCTCTGGTCTGAGCTCTCTGTGCTTCGACGACTCATTCTACCGCTATTCCTTTGGAAGGGGCCGGCGGTACTTCGGTCATTTGTCATGTTTGTCAAAAAGACTGACGTCTCAAGCGTTTTCTGCTCTGTCAGTGCTACGGAGGAAGGAGGACAGGCGGCAGCTATCGCCGTAGGAACACACGATGCTGCGTCATACGTGCACCTCTGCACTTCTTGCACTCACCGATTGGTTTTGTCATGGCGCTCTTTGGCCAAACGTGGCCCTTGCGCCATAAAGCACCACATCATCATCACCGATGGGTTGGCATCGAACTGTAGCCATATAAATTTGTGGATCTGAAACCTTTTTTAAATAGAGTACCAATTCATCTTAAACGCTGGTTTTACTTGTTCCAAGGAACTACTTTGGCATCATTCGACGGTTTCGAATCCCGTTCTGTGTGTGCTCACTCCGGTGCTGCAGATGTAACGCTAGATGCACAATAGCGTATGTGATGTACTTTCCTTTAATCGTAACCATACTATATTCGTTACTCATTCTTGTCTCGCATAAATGAGAGGTTAAAACTGCTGACAGAAAGGTTCATGTCTTGTTCGGTTTCACAGAAGACGTCGACGAGTTTTCTGGTACATTGCTTATTGATCCCCTGAACGTTAACTTCTACAGTTAATGACTCAAGGACTTCGTTTGAAGTCATCGACGTCCTCTACGCCTGAGCAACCTATTGAGTTGCTGTGCATTTCATGCCGGTTACGAACTAACAGACCTTGAAAAGACAGACGCCACCTACATCGCCTCAAATGAATTCTGCGGACGTAGGTTGCTAGCGTAAAAGTTCGGACTCGAAGAATCAATAAGCTTTATTGTGCTATTGATTTGAATCTTTGGAACCAATACTGTCTTCAATTCATTGTATTGAGGGGATCATATGTGTAACAAGTGTTGACAGGTACGTTTAACAAAAGTTGTCGTTGTCCATATCGCGCGCATACTGGTGGTCTCTGTATTGGTTTGCTGTGTTGTATCGGGTTACGTTCAGGTGAGCGACAATTTTCTGTGTCATGGAACTTGCTGCGCATTTACAATTTTGCTTACTGTAGGCACGCCCGTACACGGCAAAGAACACCAAGTGATCTAGATTATTTTGCAAGCCATCAGGTAACCGCGTTCCTCACAGTCCAATTGATGCGCATTTCGACTTAACACCGTCACACTAATTGACTGACTGAGATTTGCCGTCTAGAGGCACTTCATGTGCTATGTCCTTTCTGGCACTCGGAACACTCGTACTGCGAATAAATGGGACTCGCATCGTCACCCTCCATGGCTTTTGTCACGTCATAGAAATCACACGCTATAAAGTGACCGTATACTTTCGACAAAGGCTTTACGCACATTAGTGCCTTTACTCGGCCGGATGTGTGTCTAAAGTGTGGCGGACTGACCATTAGAGCGAATAGTGGAAATGAGTTTTTTTCTCCTTGGTACGTTATTCGGACGCACAGAGTTCACCATGTTCTTTTGGAGGGCGTGGAAAGTCTGCCCCCTCTTTTTTCGTCATCCTTAGCGAGTTCGACTGCTCCCATTGCATCTGCCGACTCTGCGCCGAAATGGAAAGCGCGCAGTGCGAATCGGGCAACTTTCGTTTCTCGTTCGTGCGGTCCCGTAATGACACGCCATCGTCACCGCCTCATTGCTCGCTGCGCCATCAACGTCTCCGGCAAGGCGTGGAAGCGAACCGAACTGGTTGCGCGCGGGCACGCAACGCTTTACGGAAGGCGCACGCACGGCCTTGCGCACGAAAATGGACGCCGAGGTGCGCTGTATTGTACGCGAGCAAGCGGCAGTGCACACGGCGCCGGCTGGACCAATGGGAACGCAGCGCGGGAGGCCGTATACCATGCCATACGACACGACGAAACGTTACAGAGTTGCAACGCCTGCAGTCGGTTCGCGGCAGACTCGCATTTCGACGCTATGCACTCCGAGTCAGGCTCGGCGTGTTGCGTCAAACGGGAGAGGGAAGAAACGACTGGCGGTCCACAAGCGGAACCAGGGTAGCCCCTATCTTCAAAGCTATGCCTCCCTCTCGCTCCGAACCCCCTCTTTTTCTTGTGCGCACTGCCGTCTTTCCTCCTGCTCAAGAAAGAAGCCATTAGCGTCTCGCTCGTGCACGTTCGGCTCAGCCGCGGATGCTGTGTGTCCGGGCTGCGCGCGCCTAGTTAGGCGCAGTGCCAGCACCGCCTGTATACTGCCGGCTGCAGTGCTCGCTCGTGCGCGCGTTTCTGCCGCGAGGGCGCTGGCACATCTGACCGCTGCATCAAATCCTTGCGACCATCGTGTTACGCGAGCTGTAGTACGTGTGTCCGCGGGCTGTTTGGGAAACGCTAATCACGATTTTCTCCCGCTGCGCACTTAACTACAACAAACTGAAATCTTTGTTTGTTTGTGCAGGTGCCTCCGTCTTTTCTCGCAGTTCCGCCTCGCACGAGTGGCGTTGCGCCCAACTGAGGACTCGGCACATATCGTTGCGTGAACTGAAGCTGCCTTGGCCGCCCGTGTTGCCGAAGGGGCGGCCACGCAATTTCTGGTCGTGTTTTCTCTCGTTTTGTTCTTCCTCCTCTCGGTTTTTGTCCGCGCACTCCTCCGAACGCTGCACATAAGCACGCCGGATCCAGCGCGCAAAGTTTGCGCTCTGAAGCCACAGTCGGCTCGTTTTGTGTGTTGGTGTTCCTCGCCCATCGCCTTCGCGATGTTATTTCGACATGTTCTTTCCGCCTGCCCGGATCAATTAGCCCGGTGAGCGTCCTCGGGTTCCTCTTTGATCTAACCCAGACAGGCGCTCCTAATGGAGTCTCTTTCTCAGCGATTAAAAAATTGCGCGTCCGCGCCATTTTCTGACAAGCTTACAGAGCCGGCTTCTCCCGGCGGGCATAGCAAGGTACGAATGGTAACGAAGCTCCCATAGATGCCCATACGTCCTGCAATGGTGGCTTGGATGGATGGATGGAATGGATAGATGAATGAATGAATGAATGAATGAATGAATGAATGAATGAATGAATGAATGAATGAATGAATGAATGAATGAATGAATGCTATGAGCGTTCCTTATGAACTGGGTGGTGGGTTGCACTAACAAGGTCGTGTTATAATTTGCCTAAGGTCCTAACTATGCTTAAAGATTGAAAAGAAAAAAAAGGAAAAGAATTCTTGTCTTTGAAACTTCCAAAGCACTACTGGGAACTCTGTGTTTGTGTGCCTCCGTTGTTTGTGGTTTCCCTACTTTTGTGGCACCAAAACTCCAATCGCCCCTTACTAATCTCCGTTGTGGACATGTTCATTTTCCCTCTGCTATCATCGAACCCAAGGGCTTCGAGCAGGTCAAAAGAATCTAAACCGACCGCTGGGCAGATGTCTTCATAGTCTAATAAAACATGTTCCATCGTTTGCCTAGCTTTACCGCAGAAAGCACATGCTCCTTTTTCATTGTTGCACCTCGCTTTACAAGTACGCGGTCTTAGGCATCCTGACCTCGCTTTGAAAAGTAAAGCGCTTTCCTTTGAGTTATCATAAAATGCTTCTTTCCTGAGCTAGTGGAGGCACGGCAGCGCCCTCTGCATTTCTCGGCGCCAACTTCTCAGTGAAGGAAAAAAAGAAAATTTTGCCGTTGGAGGCTTGCGGCAAGTCGTCTACTGCGCCAGCACACGACAGTACAAATGAAGCGCAAGTGAGAATATTCGCCACAACATCGCGTCACCATCCATTACCAATAAGAAAGCAACGAACACTGATACCAAGGACAACACGGGGGAAATTACTTGCGCTTAATAAATGAAATAAACAAACGATCACTTAATGGAAATGAAAGTGGATGAAAAAACAGCTTGCCGCAGGTGGGGAGCGATCCCACAACTTTCGCATCGGGCCCCTCGGTTAACCTACTTTTTTCTCGTTCATCCATTACCAAGACACCCACTTGTATTTCCAGCCCTCATTCTATACCGGCGGGGATAACGCCGGTGAGCCTTGAGAGGTTTGCATTAATTCAGAGCAATGGATTCATCCAGATTTTGAACTAGGTACCACATGCATGTGTCTTTAATACCACCACAGATCTGTTGGTCTGGTGTTATGATAAAATTAACATTACATTGAAATAATTCACAAAAACCACACTTGAATCTTCACTAACCCTGCATGCACGCCTGTAGTCTTTCTCTGGTACTGAAGACATCGCTAAAGTATATTATTTAGTGAAAAGACAGTTGAAAGTAGTTACTGATCAAGTCTTATAAGCTATATACAATATATATTGTCATTACTTTTTATAGCTAGGCTTACGAGAGTTCTGACGACTTCATATTTTTGAATACCGTAATACGATCTCGGCATTTCTCAGCACGCATCGCAGCAAGCCTGCGCAGTTTCGTACCGATAATTATTCGTGCGTGGAAGCAAGCGGCCTGTGACATCCCATTTGTTTTTTCTATTCTGATGACACTGTCTGTACTTTTTTTTCCAAATATTTTCGTTGGTGACGTATTGGATGCATAATTTTTTTATCAACTCGTGGTTTGCACGCCGAGATGCGTTCGCGCTTCAATCGCGCGACCATAATTGATGTCGCTGTTCATTGGTTCGTGACTGCATTTCAGCCTCGCCTTCGCGATCATGTGAATTCACGTACCTTGGACATGGAGTGGAGCGCTCGTTTTCCCTCACCCGCCCGGTGGCCCAGTGTACGCGCGTTTCAGAATGCGAGCGCTTCTCGCCATCGAGTTTCATACAGTAGTTACTAGTATTTAACAGTAGTTACAGTAGTTATAGTAGTTAACAGTAGTTACTCTGGCGCTGTGACCGTTCAGCCACCATGGGAACGATGGTCACTCCATTGATTTGTCTGATCTTCGTGCTTTTCAGACTCAGACGTTCTTGTGGATTCGCTTATGTTTTTTTGTTTATCTGCCTCCTTCATTGGCCTAAATTTCAAAGCAATCCTTGCTTTTTTGTTTGTTTGTTTAGATCCAGAAGACAATAAGCGTCTACGAACACGCATAATCGCTGCTAATAACAGTGGTTGCGCGTGTCCATGCGGTTAGGCAATATTGAAAAAAAGAAAAAGAAGGAAACGTGTCCGTGGCGTAGTGAGTTCAGTATCAGGCTTCTGTGGTATATATAGCTCCCGTGTTCGAATGCTGTCGTCAGATAATTTTAATGCTTGTTTAATCATTTATAATGCAGCACTTTCTTAAATGTGATCACTTCGTAAAATTCCGAAGCCGCTTAAAGTAAGAAGGACAAAGCTTAGGCAAATTTATGTGCTACTCATCATCCCCACGCTGGCCGGGCCGCTCTGCTTACAGTTCCCGTAGACACTTGCGCTACGAGTTCCTCTCGTAATTGTGTGAAACAAACAAACAAACAAACAAACAAAAACACAAAAAAGCATGAAAGGCCCGATTAGTTATTTTCAAGAAGCGTGCGCCCAGGTTGGTTAGCCTCTTAAGCGTCGTAGCAGGCGCGTAGCTTTCTTTTTTTGTTTTATTTTCCGCGGTTCTTAATATATCTTCCTTTGCTTTCCTTACACGAGGAAGCTAACGCATATGATACCTAGGAACATTATCTTGACTAAGAAAATATTGTGGCACAAATACAAATAAAGCAATGACCAAGTGAGGCGCACACAGAAAGAAAAGAAAAAAAAGAGAGAAAAGGAAAAAAAAAAAAAGAACACGGGTGACACGCGAGGCGACGGGCTCTTACACGAAATCCCTAGATTTCGCCCACTTTTTTCGAGGCTGCGTTGAAAAATTTACTCACAAGCCCCTCTGGGGGTCGTCTAAGTATGCGTAAGGGTTGTGGTGCTTGTTCGTCTCGCGCGCAGGCCGGTGTCATTATCAAAGTTATGAAACTTGACGCGACCAGTATAAACGACAACGCTGCGGTGACACGACCTGCTGCGGACGGCGGCCCAAGGTGAATTGACGACGCAAGCAAACTACTGCACCTGGTGGCGCCAAGTACGCTGATGACGTTCCAATCATTACAAGCCGTTATGGCACTTAGCGCCTTATCCATCCGCGTCGAACTATTATCAACCGCGACCGACGGTACTCTGGCGGCGGCTGCGCATGGCGCCGCTGCGCGGGCTCTGTCTTGAAGGTGATCTGCGATGGGGACAGAGTGTGCCGAGTGCTGATTGGTAGCTTCGTGTCCGCTGGGTTCTCGTCGCTTGGTTCGCGTTGGAAGACAGGGGCAGCACGAAGGTGAATTCACTCGCTGCTGCGGGCCCTATCTCGAAAGCGATCGTCTTACGTGACGGACAGACGGACGCGTGGGTTTTCTCGTTGGGTAGGCATAGAAACATATGCGTACGCATTAAAAAAAAAATAAGGTAAGCACCTGCTTCGACGATTAATTGAGAGATGAGCCCAACCTGCGCGTACGTTTCCTGAAAGTGACTCGTCGAGCTTGTCATCTTTTCTTCTGGTTTGATTCAGCGGCAGTAAACTATAATAGGCAGGCCACACGCATAATCGAGAGGTGCTGTTTGAGTACTGTTTCTTGAAACGAAGTCCAGTAAAAGGCCCCACTCAGAAAAGACTCCATTGTTTTTGTCCCGCAACATGAACCGATCGGTACACGCTCGGAGTAAATTTCGAAACACAATGTGAGCCGAAGAGGGGTTCATAATGTCCGCAGGTGTTAGTTGCGCTTCAAATTCTTATAGCCCCTTGATCTGAGATTTTCGAAAAGTCGCCGTTAGCTTTCTCACTTTTTTTTTTTTTTTATTGATGCGAAAGCATCAAATGGGGTCCCATAGAGAAAAGAGCCGGTGTTTCTCGGCTGGACGATCAAAAGATGGTACCTGAATTCCCCGTGGCTGCGACGCCACGTCACGAACGCTCCTCGACAGAGCGGGGAGGGCGAGAGGGAACACCTGCTGCAGTGACAGCGCGTCAGGTGTTGCGTGAAGGGAGTGGGCATCGATACAACGCCACGTCAGACTCACTCTCGGAAGCCTGGGCTATCCGCGCGTTCCCGCCTACGCTCGTGTGCTCTTTTCTTTAAGGTTTACTGTCTCTCTCTCTCTCTCTTACGCGCAATCTCTCACCTGCGTTCTAACTGCACCTCGGTAAGGCCAAATTAAAACGCCCCAAGCCATGGCCTCCTTGATAGCAGGCCTGTGCACTCTGCTTTATGACATCATGCTACTTGGACCGAAATCT
Source organism: Dermacentor variabilis (assembly GCF_050947875.1). Classification (NCBI taxonomy): domain Eukaryota; kingdom Metazoa; phylum Arthropoda; class Arachnida; order Ixodida; family Ixodidae; genus Dermacentor; species Dermacentor variabilis. Next base: position 146,946,651 of record NC_134571.1, on the reverse strand, counting down.
CCATTGTGAAGCGGCGTGACGAAAGCGGTGACGTCAAAATCACCGTAGCTCACTCGAGTGCGTCCCCATTAGATTCTATGGCAATTGGGCAAAGTGGCATGACGTCACGGATCGAAGAGCACCGGCCTTGTGCTGTCCACGCGTCTCAACGCGCTCATTTTTGCGCGCGAGTATTTCGTAACTTAAGGGACCGCTCAGTGGCGTTTAATTGGACATGAATGCTTTCACATTGACAACTTATAAGTGCTTAGGTCTCCCCGTTTCTTTTTCTTTCTTTTATTTTTACATTGTCCACTGTCGTTCGTACTGGCCCGTGTTGGGCTTCCGAATATGTGCAGTGTGGCTTTGGCCCGTGCCGTGCAAACAGAGCCATGCTCTAGCAATATTTGTCTTCGATCAAGCGAGGCCTCCTCTTCCATTAGTGGCTGCGCTTCTCGTGAAGAAAGAAGAAAGTAAGGAAAATACGCCTAGGGGGACTGTCTGGAAGAAGCCGAAACTTTGCTTGCTCGCCCAAGAGAATCGTGCTGAGAAAACCTATCAGGTCTTGTCCGCAGTTCCTCCACTCGAGCCGCCAAAGTACTGCGCCAGTGCTGGTAATTCGCCGAGCCTTGTCCGCGCGCGCTAGCAGCCCGCGGCGCTTTCGGAGCGCCTTCAGCATGCACGCGCTTCGAGAATTGCGAATGCGCGGCGGGCGTTGAATCGCGTCAACATGCTCGACGCCGAATTCATCTCCGTGCACCCTTTCGGAGGGGCTAGACCACGACGTGCGCTTTGTATGTAGTGCGAAGCAGAAACCACCGAAATACTCATTGTGATCATTGTGTACCCTTTCTTTCTCATTTCTTACTTTGTTATATTACTTATGTTCTACGGTTTCTCGTACCCACGCGTTTGATAGCGAGAAAAAGAAAATTCACTGTTTCGTCACGTGAAACCTTCTCGCGTGGACAGTGAAAGAAAAGAAAGTGCCTGATCTGATTGACGTACTCAATGTGTTAGCGAATCTTAAGAAAGGACAGAGGAATATAGGCAGACCCTCTGCCAAGGGTCTGTCTCATCCCACAGCTATTCCGTCCTAACAGCCTCCATGAAAATATGTAGTTGCAGGTTGTTGGTTCTCGTCGTTGTTGTTGCTATTCTTGATTATGACGATGATGACGACGATGACGTTGACATCGTTTGGTCGTTGTCCTTGTTGTTTGGTGTTCGTTTAGGTCGCATGTAACACGCGTATATCTAATGCAGCTAACCTCCCTGTCTTTCGCTCTATTCCTGCTTCCTCCTCCTCTAATACAGGACCAGCCCTTTCAAATCACCGGACATATATTTGGTCAATTGGACAACTACAGTGTGTAATATGAAAACTTAGAAAAACGCGCTTGTGACAAGAGCGGATTTTCAAGTTATGCAAAAAAAAAAAAAAAAGCCTTAACGGATTGAGTTATCGGGAACACATCTGGAAAGATATACGAGTGGACGACGACGAGTATGCATAAGGCAACAGCGATTGGAAACTTCAAACAGAAATGAAATAGGACAAATACTGTGAGTGCCTACAATGACATGGTCGGTTCAACAGCGCCTCGGGAAGACCTTTTCGAGGGTGGCAGTCGTAGAGCAGGGCGGTTAAAAAAGAAGCAAAGGAAGAGATCATTTCTCAAGCGGTAAACGTAAGCGAAAAAGTGGAGGCACTGGCCCGGAGGTTCTATGTCCGCTTCCTTTCTTAAGCTGCATGAGGATTTGCTAGCGAATTGCTGACCACGGACGCGCTCGGTTGCACGTATCTCGGCACCGCTCCTTTCTTTTTTTCTTACTAACATTGTTCGTGTACCCGGCTCCCACGTAGTTTCTGTGAGAGTTTCGAATACTCTCATTTTTAGGGCGTCGTCGCTATCTAGGATATCTTGCATTTATTTGTCCCTGCTTGCAGTGTGCACATGTAGGCAGCAAAGCCTTGGGAAGTAATCGTCCTCCGAGAAACCCCAGCCGAAAGTGCAAAACCCGGTGACGCGACGCCGGGCAACCGCGAAGTTATACACATAAGCGCTGCCTGCAGGTCGCCCGTAGCATGCGACTCCTTGACGGAGACGAGGCTTCCCATATACCGTGGTGAACGCCCATAAAACTTAACGTCCGCCCCCGACGGCAAATGCGTGGCAGAAATGTCCTCGTGCCGCACTTCCGCGTTTTACGAGCCATTGTGAGGTTTGTATGCGGGGCCGGGAGCTTTATAGTTGCGCATTCTGCTTGACGGTCGCCCCGTCGTTGACGCATGGACCCTGTGCTTGGGGCCCTTGCTAGCGCCGTTAGTGCGTGCGTGCCTCGTGATGCGAGGCCGTGGACGAAATGCGACGTCGATGCAATGGCCGGGAAAACTGTACGATCTGGTATATATATATATATATATATATATATATATATATATATACAACAGAGAGAGAGAGAGCGATATCCTCCGGCCCGGTGCCTATAGTGAGCTACACTATAGCCGACTGATCACTCTGGCGTTTTTTTTTTTTTCATATTTGAAATTACGACCTTACGACCGCGACCAGATCGCACAGTTTTCCCGGCCATTGCATCGACGTCGCATTTCGTTCACGGCGTCGCATCACGAGACACGCGAGCACTAACTGCGCTAGCAAGGGCCCCAAGCACAGGGTTCATGCGTCAACGACGGGGCGACCGTCAAACAGCCTCTCTCTCTCTCTCTCTCTCTCTCTATATATATATATATATATATATATATATATATATATATATACACAGAGAGAGACAGAGAGAGAGAGAGTGTGTCCAAGCTCACTTTAGCTAAAATTTAAAGATATGGAAATGCCACGTAGCTAGACAACAAGGATGATGTTGTTTGCCGTCGATTGGAGATACTCAAACTATTTTTTATTCCGCCTAATTAAATAATTAGTCTTAATTAATCAGCTTATCAATTATTCTAATTGGATGAAAGTGTCAATGAAGTCTCAATGAGAAAATTGTAGAGTGACATGAAGAACTCCCGATGCAGCTTTCTGTTTCTCGATACGTGCTACATAAGAGTGCTTTTCCGAGCGCGAGAGATGCCTACAAATGCACGCAACATTGTCGCGCGACTGGCCGTTCGAGGCACGTTGCACGTATTCGCGGTTTGGGGAAAGTGCTGCCTCAGGCGCGGCTCATCACACCCACTTACGTGTTTTCTTTCCCTTCCGTCGCCGTAGAAAGGACGTCTTGTTTCTTTCTCCCCGCCCCCCCTCCCCCGGCTTCTTCGAGGGTGAGGACAACGCTTCCTCGTCCGTGACTCATCGCAGTGTTGTGTTGTGTCCGTGTTATTCTCCCGTTGCAAAAAAGTTACGTTTATTCTCGTTGTTTATTTTATTTCTAACCCTTTGTTTGGAGTCACATGTCCTTCTCACGTGTATTTCCCCTTTCCAACACTTCGGGAACGATCGTGTCCTGCAATCTCGCTCACCCCGATGAAGGCCGGGCCACCGGCCGGAACGTTCGTAAAATAATATTAGAAGCATGCATTTTCATTATATATATATATATATATATATATATATATATATATATACATATATATATATATATATATATATATATATATATATATATATATATATATATATATATATATATATACGCGCGCAATGGTAGCGCTGCATAGAATGTAGAAGCTCGAGCTCTTTGACGTGTACTGGGGCCGCTGTGGCGCCGGCCGAAGCTTGACGCGAGAATGAGCAGGCAAGCATTTCTTGTCTTTCGGAACGCTGTCTCGTTTCGGCAGTGACCACTGACGAAATGCTTAGAGGAATAGCATCGTAAAAGGCATCGCTACAACATTGCCGGTCCGTGTGCTGCTGTGTTTTTTTTGGAACAAAGTGTCCGATCAGCCTTTGCATGTGCTCCTCTCCGCGTTCGGGCTTATTACTGCTGTCTCAGACTTTCCGATTCATAAGCCGACCGCTGGATTCGCGTTTTGTTAATTGTCGAGCGGCGGTATCCTGTGCGTGTACGCCCTTGCGTGACTGCGGCCCGGTCTATGAGTGCACGCAGGCTGCGAATCTTTCGAGTGAGCTTTGGGGTCGTGCCTGACTTGAAGAAAGCTAAGCGAAGTTGTTTTCTCGTGCGAAGCTGTAGACAGTTTCTGTGCTACGCTACTTCTGTGTTTTGTGTTAGCTAACCTCCCTGTTTTTCCGTCTGTTCCTGCTTCCTTACTTCCTTGTGTTCGCTATATGTGTCTGACAGTTCAAATAGCTGAGGCGTTCAAACTCGCGCTTTCATTTCTTTCCTTTCTCTCTTTGCAGGTAAGTCCTGGCGAATGCCCGTGGCCCGAAGGTGAACAATGAAACCTTCGGTTGTTGTTGATGATCTTATGGGCTTACATCGCAGTCACTGTCGCCGAACTCTTCGTTTCGGTGAGTCGCAGAACGTGTTCATGTCTCTAGATCAGCTGCTGGTAACCCTGCCCGAAGCTTCGATATTGCGACTAATGCGGTCGCTTTTTCGTGGCATGTAACACTCCTTCCGAAGATTTACTACATAGATTATTGCAAATGAGCTCTGCACGTCGCTACGCTTGTAAAAAAAAAAAAAAACTTTCACATTCATGCACCATAGCATCAGCAATGCAGAGGCATATATGGAACACCAGGATGGCTAATGAACTCGATAATTGGCGTACTCTCCCGCGAAGAACGTATGACGTTCGGCTCAGCCAAACAATGAACTGACCATGTTACTGGAAGTTTGGCAATGGTATGATGCCTCTTAACGACTTTTCAAAATATTGGCACCAATGAAGCGATACACTTTTGAATTCATAGTCGCTCGGCTGATAACGCTGCGGAGAAATCTTTTGGCAATTCAATTTGAAGAATGCTTGGTCATAGCGTGAAGTAGGCATGTTGGGGTATGCCTATGACTGTAGTAACGTAAATAAGAAGCTTGCGCAAATTTTTCCACGTATAACCCTCGTTGCCTTTGTTCCCTAATGTTCTCGTTTTCATTAAAATATCGCGCATGCATTACGCTTCTGCTGCGAACATTATGTATCACTCTCGCTGGCTGTTGCAATAACTGCGTTCTCGTTTATGAATGGTGTTTGTGATATATATGGCGCTGCGATAATGCTGTTTAGAGCCCTTCGGACGAGCCTCTGGGAGTGTCCTAGCAACGTTTACATCGCAGAGTCCTCCATTCCCACTAATAGGCATAAAGAATAATGATAAAGAACTAATGTATTTGAAAAGTAGTTTAATTCTGCTTTAAGAGAGAGAGAGAGAGAGATCAACTTTCTTTACAAAGGGCTCCTTGGCTGAAACGTCGGAGCTGGTAATCACGTTGCCATCCGACGCTTTGATCGTCTGGGAATTCCCTTAATTTGCTAAGATTTCGCAATATGTTAAGAAAAAAACATAAGCCGCTCGTGTTGAACAAATCGAGCCATTCTTCTAGCATCCTTTTGTTTATTCATACCGATTTTCTCCGGATAGCTAGGGCTCAAACACCAAATAAATGCCACGACAGGTCGGCGTCTTTCTTTTTCGCGTTGAGTTCTGTGGCCACAGATATTGCTGGGTATCCCGAAATCACAGATAGGAAGAACGCGAAGAGCAAAATGGATAGCGAAACTACAAAACGCTATCGAACGGGAATAACACAATTGGCAAACATTAATTAACAAAGTAAGTCCGTGGATTACGCAGGAAAAAAGAAAGTGTGTTGGGGCGGGGAGTGTTAGTAGTCTTCAAAAACAACACAAACGTGGACAGATCATGCGAACATAGAAGAAAATTAAATATGACCATTAAGTACCGTTCACAGTAACTTTATAAATTTACTGTATGTCCACGAAAGAAAATCCACTACGTTTCGAAAGGTAATTTCTATTTCGGGGGCATTTCTTGCACGGATGATATAGTTCCATCTTTTTTTTTTTATAGCGACATCCGCCGTCAAGTGTTGGCCAAACGATATGCTTTGGTGAAGTGCGATCGCAGAATTTCGCATGCGCTCTTATTAGAGACCTCAAGCTGGGAGTGTGTTATTCGCCCTTTTAATTAAATATACCTGTATAATATAACCCTACGTGCTTCGCTCGGTCGCTTAGTGTCACCGCACTTCTCTATAATCACGATAATTAAAGCGGAAAGGAGAACCATCTTTTTAAACACAACCGTTCGCGCAGGTAGTTCCTGCCGCACTGAACCACTTATATTAAGTAAAGGGGAAAAAATATAGAGCTCACATCGGGCTCAGGTGCAATGGTGCAAATCGAACTCGAGTTCAACGGTAGACCCGATGCTCCCATTGCACCTGAGTGAGTTCAACGGGATAGCCTAATCATGATCAGTTCACCCACGGCTTTGATTACATTGCCTCTGAGATCGGCCCGTGTTACAAAGCACATTGGAGCTCTGTCGCGCGGTCAAGTAACGTGATCTGTAAGCAAACCGGCCGTGTTTGCTTACAGGTACTCCAAGATCAGCGTGCTTTCTTATGCGTCGGCGCAAGCAACGAAATCCGGTGGGTAGTGTTTTTCGCAACAATATCGCGTAAGAAGAAAACCAACCAGTTGTCCGTGCCAGTACCAAAGACCAGCAGCGCCGGGCTGACCTCCGCGTGATACTAGTAGTGGCAGGAGGACGGAGGGACGTTATATCCAATTGACCCGCGCACGTGCCCTAACGGCTCTGACAATGTGCGAGCGAACAACACGCATTGTGCAAGAGATGACTGATGACCAGCTGACTGTTTACTGGCGCAGCCGTCGTCGGCACAGAGGACAATGGACAGCTGACAGAGGCACATCGCGCTCGTCCTGAGCGGCCACCGTGCCAACTGGAAAGCAGCGATCAGGTTGCGCGGCCCAGCAGCTATAGTGACGGGTCAGCGCCTTTTGTTCGCCGCATGCGCAGGTGCGCTTCCCATTTGTTGCAGAACGCATCTGGCGTGGCTCTAATGAAACGGCGCGTTCCGCGGACCAATTTTAATTAGCGCCCGGAGTCCCGGAACGACGTCACCCCGTGCCAACAGTGTCTCGTGCTCGATAATTTTCCAACTACACCGCTTTCTTTCGCAAGCGTTGGCATAACCGGACAAGCACGTAAGACGACGCGATCATGCCAGCGCTCCCAACATGGCAGAACAACATACATCTGCTAAAGTCAAACTGCTGTCTTAAGTGCCAGCTGAAAAACAAAGCAAAAGAAAGAAAGAACGACAAGTTAATTGCCGCAACCTCAGTGCTCTCACATGCGCAGTGCTTCTTCATCGAAGCGCGCTTGTACTGTAACTCGACAGGCTCACCGCATTTCTCATCAGCGTTCAAAATTTTGGTTCAGAATCTTTGCTTGCAAATGCAGTCACTCGTATGAGAACGGACGCCAGAATGTTGCTACAGAGACCAAACACGTACAAGAGACGTGGGTTTCGCAAGTACAGATCGGCTAGAAGAAAGCGCCGTGATGCCTGTTCCTCAGTGACTGCTCATTCTCCGTCACTTCGCAGTACAGTGCGCCGTCTGTAACGGCCATCACCAAGGACACCATCGAGGTAATTAGAGTGCCTACCAAGCTCAAGAAGTGCCAAGATTAAATGTGCTGTGGCAGTGTCATGAGCTTCGACCATCACACCATGACCGACCATGACCTCCCATGACGGCCGTATGCAGTTGGTGGCTGGCTCAAGCATGAAATACGTAGGTGTTAAGAAAAGAAAAGGAACGAGGAAATCGAGCACCGGCGAGGAAAAGTGAGATCTGCGAACGCACAGGGCATCCAGTGAAAGATCGAGGAGGAAGTAATACATGTGACGGCAAACGGTTGGAAAAAAATTTCCCTGCACGCGGTAGCGTTGACGTCGACTAGGATAGTAAACATGCACGGCTGAGAAACAGCGTTTAATGGTCGGCAATTCCAGTTTTGTTCGTCATCACTGAGTCATATCGGTCACATCGGTTTCTTTCACGTTGGAAAACCTTGAAAAGAAAACGTAAAAAATAAAGCGCAAAGAACGACTTCGGCCTATCAAGCGTTGTCGGGGAGCTGAGTAAAAGAAGCTTCCAAGGGGGCTTCAAGTCGCATCAAGGAAGGAGTCGAATAGAGTGGCTGCATTTCTGTGCTTCATTTTTTTTTTTCTGGTGAAATGGGCTCGCATGGCGAGCTTACGAAGCCGCACTGAACGTGAAATAGAGACTTTCAAGTGTTGACTTTGAAGGCGTGAACCCTAAACTTCACAACAACGGGAAGCGTATACAGATTATGGAGACAACAGACTGCGAGGTCAACAGACAATCAGGCCAATAAGGGATTTGCTTGTTGTTTCAATTGAAATGTAGAATTGATAAAGTACAGGAAAACGAAAGTCGTGGGAGCCGGAGCCACAGCTTCCTCATATTTTTGTGACTACCAAGAATCGGACCGCACCTCCTACTTCCCGTTCTCTACTTCACATGAGCGACATGAAGGGACAGGTAGCGGCAGAAACATGAGAGGGAAGAAAGCCACGCGGGAATTGAAATGTATAGAAAAAAAATATGCATATGTTAGCTTATAAATTCGTTTCAAGTTGAAAGGTATCCAGATGCTTGCACTATGTTTATAAGCTAATATATCTGCTTGTTTTACGAAGTTCGCTGGTCGCTCATCAACGAAATAAATCGCCAAGCATACGTGGTAGCTTAAATGTCATTTGTGAACATCGAACTCCTATGCTTGCCAAGTCTAGCTACTTCTTTCGCTTTAAGGAAAATAACGAGTTCAGGGCAGAGAAGGGCATCGTTAGCGACCACCATTTTCGACTCGTTCCGTGAAGCGTCTTGCCAAACTATAGGCGAAAAGATTAATTACATACCCGCCGTGGTTGCTTAGTGGCTATTGTGTTGGAATGCTAAGCACGAAGTCGCGGGACGAATCCCGGCCGCAGCTGCCGCATTTCGATAGGGGCGAAATGCGAAAACGCTCGTGTACTTAGATTTAGGCGCACGTTAAAGAACCACCAGGTGGTCCAAATTCCAGGAGTCCCCCACTACGGCGTGCCTCGCAATGAAATCGTGGTTATGGCACGTGAAACCCCAAAATTATTAACGATAAATTACACTTTCATGACGAGCATTCAGTAGTCATTTTTCTATATTTACAATTCCTAGCTCGTTGCCTTAACTTATGCGCTCTTTTAACACGCGCACGCTTCAATTGAGCTCCACGGCCCAAATGCCTCAGCGCCCGCCTCACTTATTGCATTTAAAGGGATACGCAATTGCCTACGCAGCTAAGTTTACGGATACTGCGGACGCTTACTCCGGGATCCCGGAGGTTTAGCTTGCAGCGAGGCTGGCTTTCCTGAGCCTTGAAGCGCCGAGTGTGACAGCCCGAGGCCTGCGTCACTGCCCTGCGATCATCTTGTCGTTCACTTAGTGCACGCCTTCGAAACTTTTGGCAAAGGCTGCACGTACGCAGTAAAAAGAAAAAGAATTACAAGATTAGCTGTGCGACAAACCAGCACGGTTAAAAGTGCTAGACTTTTTTTTAGCGTGTTTTCTATTAATCTTTTAATAAGGAAAGAAGACATTGCTGTTGGTATGCTCTGTCTGTACGCCGACAAACCACATCCCTATGTCCCGCGCCGGCGAAGGAGGCACTGCTGTCGAGGAAGCAGACATTCCGCCTCTATATATGTGCTTATCGATTCCACCCACAGATACGGGAGCCCCTGCTGCTGTGCAGTGGCGAGCTGGTTTTTGTTTCCTGCGTTTCTGCCTTATTTTTTTTAGTTTCCCCCTCAGCTGAGCGACATTTGCACTCAGCGACACACTTGAGGCGGGAAAAACCAGTTGGTGAAGTAGTTTCCGCTAGCCTACCAGCTCTCGCGCTCTTGATTCTCTGCGCCGGCTATCGTTTCGAGCGCAGTTCAAAGTGGCATCTTGCCCTATAGTTAGAGCTCATTCCTCCCCAACGTTCACTTAAAAGGAAAAAAAGAAGAAAAATAAAGAGGAAAAACGAAAACTCTTGGCTCGCTCTGCGTAAGAATTCCCGGGGCACAAATGAAGAGCCCCGTCGTGCGACGCTACGTGCTGGCGGCGCAGTCGTGCTGGCCTGTAATCCGCGGCAACCGCTCGGCTCGTCCTTCGTTATCGTCAAGCAGGCTTTAGTCTTGCAGATTGCCGACCTTCGAAATTAAAGGCGCGCTTTCTCGTTGCCGCTGCAGTCGGGTTTTCCCGAGGACTGCAAAAGCGAAACATCTTGTTTTCGGCCGTGTCCAGCGGGCGGCCTTTGGTGGTTTGAGTGTGCATCTTAAGACCAACATGACATGTGGCTCCATTTGGCATGTTTAGCTCGAGCAGCGGTGCCCTAACCCAGCGAGGTCGATACCGCAGTGTACACCGAGGTATTTGGAGCAACGTAAGGGTTCTTCCTACATTTTATCGTGATATCTTGAAGCGTTATGAAGCCTTGCGTACACACGGGAGGTACCATTCTTACCGTTTCAACTTGCACGGTTTCTTGGCCGTCTGCAAGCTCGCAGAGCTGCCAGATGTGGCAGCATCGTGTAGGTGCTGCACGCTTTGTACATTTCTTGTCCGCTTTCACACTGCTCTCGGCGCACACACGTTTTCTTGCTTGTTGCTCTAAATCGGGCAACTTCCGTGCTGCATATCTTGATTTATGTGGTATGTAACGTTAAACAGACTACACGTTAACTTCCTGTAACGCTGTCAGCCTTCATTTTGCTGTACATATACCGTAACTGAATTGACGTTTTCGTGATGCGCGCACTTATCCGATAAAAAAAATGAGAGAGGGAAAATAAGTGATGAGAAATGGACAGGTTAACCAACTCCCGGAGAGAAAACGCAACGGAACGAAATAAACTGCAAAATAAAACAAAAAAGGTTGCAACGCAAGTGAACAGAAAAAAATTAGGCAACCCGCACACACACACATATATATGATCACAATATCAAACACAACAAAAATTCTGTCGCCCAGTTCTGTTCTCGAATATAAGTAACACCAGGCGTTTTCCGCCGGCGCTGGAGACACGAAAAAAAAAACCAATTACTACCGAATAACCCTGTGATTATAACTTAATTAGTAGCCTAGCTGTTTTATTAATCAACAGCGGAAAGGCAGGGGCTTTCGCGATTCCGTGGAGAAAATCACTCCTGACCTCACAGCACCTCGCATATTGCACGGCAGCGGACGTACCTGCGGTGACATGCTCCGTCCGCTAGACGTCCTCTAGAAGATTGTTTGTTTACGTTCTCCTTCGGCGGCAGCCTTCGGTTACTGCTGTTTTCATCGCATCCTATTTATGACACCGCGCCGTTCATCACAACTCGTATATAGGTCAGATTTTTTTTCGAGCACCACCCAGTGTTGGATTCAGCGAGCAAAAACTGCACGCAAGCTGTTTCATCTTTGCCGCGCAGTTTCAGGTTACAGCAACCGTTTCTCTAAGACAGGGTCCATCTGAATGATGGTGTGCTGCATTCTTGTATAGCGTTGAACACCCCCCCCCCGTCCCCCCCTCCCCCGTGCGTTCTTTTCTTCACCTTTGGTATTAGCTCGTTTTGCTTCACCGCTGCGGTTACAGTACAGGCGCACTAAGTGCGACCGCTAGCCTCCATTGCGCGCGGACCAACTATTGCCCTGCACTTTTGCTCAGATTGACACCGCCTGTCGAATCTTCCCGGCAGCGTCGAAGGACACAGTTGCATTGCGTATCTTTGATCTCGAATGGCTGCACTACAAAGTCTTTAACGGCACGCTGTACAATTGTGATCGGTGACGCTGAAAACAGTTTTCGTGTAAGCTCACTACACTGAACTTGACATTGAACTTAACGGAAATTGAGGCCGGCGACCGCGCGGACCGAGAAGCGTTGTCTCGTCCTGCATCTGATAGGTCACGTGGCGTCGCCTTCGAGAAACAGGTGCAGCGAACGCACAAGCCGCCGTGTGTCAACCGCAAGAAATAACGGGGGTTGTTGGAGCCAAAGTTATGCACTCCTCCATGATCTATACGCTGCGGATCGGCCTACAAGCATGCGTAACTGTTAAGGCTTAAATGTAGGTTGTGCCTCTTTGCGCCCATGTGCGCACGTTGTAGTGCGATGTTAAAGAGGGCGCCTCTCATTTTATAAGTGGTTGCACAAGTTATTACCCCGAACGACAGGTGCGTAAGGCACTGCGGAAAAGAGGCTGCTGCTGCATAGGCGCTTTCGCATGTACGTTTCCCGCGTGGCCACGAGCATGCATGGGGAGGCGATCAGCAACCCGTCCGCTGGAGGACATTATTTATTTATTTATTTATTTATTTATTTATTTATTTATTTATTTATTTGAAAAGTGCTGGTAGGGCGGTGCCATTGCTGACAATGCTAGATCCACACCACCGTCACCTTTTTCTTGAGAAACAGTTGCCGCCTTTACTCGTTTTCTCGTTGCTACGTCACGTGACAGTGCGTGTTCGAACCAAACGGAAAAGAGTTGATTTCCTTAGCATAGGCACACCATCGTTCCGTATTCTCGAACAGGCCCGGACTCACAGTAAGCTCCCTAGATAAGGAACGATCAAGGTAGCGTCATTCTCCTTTCCCCGCTACCCCCCCCCCCCCCACCTCTTCCGCTAATCCTCTTCCTACACGGAGAGCTGCTATAGCACTGCAGAAAGGTTCAAAACCCTTCAACACACGTGCAAAAACAAATAGCCCCTTGTTTGTGTCGTACTACATTTATTATCTAGACTCTTTTTCACACTGTATTTGGCTCGTGCAGCAAATCCTTATTCACGCGTATGTTGGTGTAAACAATGCTTTCGATACTTTTAAAAAAAAATAAAGAAGGATCACAAATAGCACCTCTAACCAGCCGAAATGCCACGTGACCCAGCTACGCCGATCGCGCCTAGATGAAAGAATGGTGCCGCCTTGAAACCTTTTATCCAGGGACCTTGCCACAGAGGGGAGCGCAGCGGACAGGTCCGCACGCCGAGCGAAGAAGACATACGGTTCTACTATACGTTCTACTACGCTCCTCAATATCTCTCCGGCGAGGAGTTGCATGAGAAACTCGCAATCACTGCAGCCCACACGACGTCACCTATAGTTGCAAGAATGTCGCTCGAAATTCTTTGTCGTATATTGTATAGCGCCGTTGAATCGCGGTAATCTCTAGAGTTTAGGGGCGGCGCCGCCATCAACTTTCTTGGGGGCGGTCTCGAGAGGGAGAACGTTCTCGAATATACGGGAAGCCATCTCTTCAAGTGGACAGATTTGCAGTGGCAGTAATTTGTGTAACAAATCACTGTCCGCGCAGTGTTTCTGTATACTTCGTATACGTTCCTTACGGTCTCCCCCACTGTTGTCGTAAACCAGGGCCCGAAATGTGAGACTTCAGCCGAGCGTTCCCGCCGTCAATTTCCACCCGGTCCGGCGGGCTGCGATAAGCATCCGCGTGCGAGGGGAGAGGCGGAGAGCGGGGCAGCGGCGGCGGCAGTCGCCAACTCGTGACGTGGCCGTGGCCGTACCAGCCTCCCGCCGGGCACAGCGTCGACCACGCGTACGCGGTCGGCCCCTTCCCGCCTTCTGCCGATCATCCTTCGCATCGCGGCGATGAGCGCGTAGCCAGCCGCCCGAAGGCGTTGTTTGCTCGCGTATGAATTTCCGTCGTCGGAATTGGACGGCGGCATCGGCACGGACGTCAGCTTCGTTATGCATCTGGGCAAGCCGTACCCGATCTTGGCATGGCATATTGCCCTTTCGTAATATCTATGGTGGCACCTGCGTATTGTTTTTTTAAGGTATTGTACACTTAGTACTAATGGGATGGTTAGTTACTCGTGAGCGCTGTCCGACAACGTGGTTGTGCATGTTATCGGACGTGCTTCGTTTGTAACGTTCCCGGGGCCACCCGTGGAGAACCGGGAAGCGTAGCGCTAGTTATACGTCTGCTGTTTGCTCAACAAAGGGGCTTAGCGAGCGACGACATTATGGGCAGAAGTGCGTGGTCGAGATAAGAGGAATGCGCGTTCAGGTCCGCTTGGTGCTATCAAAAGCACGCGTCCACATAACACGGGCTCGCTCTATGGCGTCGTCGTCGACACTGCCTTGCCCGTTGCGGCATGCGCTGATTCGGCCTATCCGTAACGCAAATTTATCTTTCGCCTATTATGTATTCATCCTTTCTTTATCTGAGCATACAGCATAAGAGGAGGTGGCCGCGTGCAAACACGTTAATGCGCCGCCGTTTGTAATGAGGCGCTCACAAGCGGGAAGTTATTATCGATGCAGCTCGCGTGCACGTGCTCTTGCATGGTGATCAAGAGGACCTGCTGCCGCCAAATAGGCGTCTAGTACGCGGCGTAATCTCGGCGTATTGCGCATTTTGCTGTCCTCCCCCTCCCCCATCACGTTCTGCTTTCCTCTCCTCAGAAGGCTTAGCTTGGCCTCCTCTGGACAGATTTCGAGTCTCCCCATGAATTTAGAGTTGTCGCTTTTCTCTTCGGATTTAGTGAATCGGTGGCAGGAAGGGGATTCACTGGCGGCTGGCCTGTAGACTGGGCAATTATTTAATGTGTATAGCATTCTTGACATTGTCGAACCAGTTTTCTTTCCAGCTATCTAACTATCCAACCAAAGATTTTGGCCGATACCGAAGGTAGTGCAGTCTAAAAATAAAAAAAAACATTTAAAGAAATTTCTCTGCGCTGAGTGGAATCAAAGCCGCGTCACAAGGCTTCCTCAAGCGTAGGAGCCCGACGCCTTAGCACGCTGCGCCACGAATGCCCGTGGGGACGGCGGGAATAATTGTTTGCACGGACCGATCCGCCACACATCTCGGAGGTCACGCCCGGACTTCGCGGCCACACCGCTAGATGGCACGGCGTATCCAAAATGAGCCGTGAGACAGGAACCCGTCTGCAGTAGACGCCTAATACATGGTTCGTTTCGGCGTTCATATACTTGCAGCCATTGTAGACGAATTCTGCCCGAAGTTTTTTGGACGTGAATATTATTAGGATTTACCGCGATTGACTTTCTTTGTAGGGTGAACCGGGCAGTACGGTTTAACTATGACCCACACAGTCGTGCAAGTGAGCGCACCTGTGTTGGGCGTAAAACAGTAAACCTCGGCATAAAGTCATTGCATATAACGTTGCCTCATGGTACGTGTCTCTAAAGCACAAAGACTTATTAATGAAATATTTACTGGCTTCCTTAATTTTTTTATATATTTCGGCAAGTCATTTTTGTGCTATTGGGTACGCGTCTATATGATACAAGGGGTGTGTGGAATTGTTCATTGTATTGATGTGTCGTTCTATACTTCCGTGTACGTTACTTCTCTGTGCTTCGCTCAGGGTTATGATGTGCTGTGTGTCAGACTTCTGCTGCAGCGAATAGAAGATCGAACATTTATTGTGCCACTGCCGTCGATTTCAGTCGTAAAGGCCTATCACATTGCGACGACTGGATGATCGGCCGTTGTCCGTGCAGGCACTTCTAGAAGACCGTCCCCATCGCTCGTCGGCCCACAAGGCTGTGACGGCACTTTTGTCTTTCTTGAGGGCGACTGGCCTGCGTTGACGCCTTCGACTTGGTGGCGCCCTCCGCGCGCCTGCGTGAACTCACGCCGTCTTTCCTCTCCCCCTCCGACCCTCCGCTCCTCCTTCTATGTCAGCTTTCTATTCCTCCTTTCCCGACACCCAGTGTGGAGTAGACAAACAGACACATTTCTTGCCAACAAACCTGCCTTCTCTCTTTCCTCTCCTCCTCCTCCTTTCACGGTTATGCTGAACAAAAAGAAGCTTCAAACGTGTTTCCAAGAAGCACGGGACTTCGTAGAGGAGGTACTCGAGCCCCCGAGGTACTCGAGTGGCTGTCACATCACTCAACTTGCAGAGCTTTCGTGCTAACAGGTTATGCGTTGAAAGTGATGCGGTTCCTATAAAAAGCAAAATTCTCGCTCTGTCGTAACGTGGCGCGATACACACCTACTGCCACGAGTCTCCGACGAGTGCGCTACAACAAGCGTGCAACGAAAAAACGTGCTTACCAGTTGCCATTCGCACGAACAACCATACCACTTGTTTCACTGCGGACCCTATGACACTTGTAACCTCGCCTGCTGTCGAAGAGCGTCGTGGCGTTCCCTGTGGCATCGGCGGCGTAAATGCCTGGCTGAAATTGAGTGCAACGCATTAGAAACTGCGCTTTACTCCGCTCATGAAGGAGGAAGATATATTAGAAGATATATGGAATTATAGTCTTTGTAGGCCGCTGCTCACACATTTCAGCAATACACCCAGCGTGACACCGTCGACCAGCGTATCTCAAACGTGCCGGATTCGTAGCACAAATGTTACGACGCCTTTGTGAAGGACGTTTAAGCCAAGCTTGTAGTGACTCGAAGTGTTGCCGCTTACACAAACGCTTGTCCTGTTGGGGTTCTCCCGTATCTTGCGCAGATTCCACGTGGCGCGGTATCTACGTAAAGAACGTTGAATTAACATTCAATCGCACGCCTTGTGAGGGCAAATGCTTATCAGCAACGTGGACTCCTACATTGCGCGAGACCTGCGGGCTCTCGATGGTAATCTCATTAAGCGAGAACCCATAAGACGATGCCGTTGTACGCGTGCAAAATGCCTAATTCCCCTTCAGACGGCTCATAGGGTTATTTCATGTTCGTTAGAAAAGGGAAAAGAAATAACATCTCATAATTTTTTATTTTTTTTTTAATCAGGTATGGCATAACGCCTGATATGTTCCGTCAGATGAGCCGCCATAACCGATGCTCCTCTCATTTGTCATTTCTACAGCTTTTCTTCTTTATTGTACTGCGTTCCAGCGGGCCGCAAGGCTTTCCTTTCATTTTTCTTTCTTTCTTTCCGTTTTTTTTTTTTCATTGCTGCATTAGATTACGGAAATAGCGGGCATTTGCGCGACCGCGCACCATTCTGACAGCGTCCGCGTGCGCGCGAGCCATGACCTGCCAAGACAGCCAGGATTAAATGAGCCCCGCCGCGGGAGCTGACCTCCGGCCCCGGTCCGTCTTGTAATCGCGCCCGCATTATGCAGCCCGCAATGCGCGAAGGCCGCCAACGCGGCGTCCCTCTCTTCCTGGTTCGCGCACCGTGCGTGCGTGTGTGCGTGCGTGCACGTTTCCAGTCGGAAACGACCGAATCCGGCGCGACCCATCAGCGCTTCCGTGTGTTTAGTGCGCTTATACTTTGAGCCATCGGGCCGCGGATTTGCAACGAAATGTGGCTATTCTGCTTGTTGCCCAATTTCTTGCGCTCAGTGATAAGGCAAAGTGACCGGAACGCGCATTCCGTGTCCGTTCGTGCCTGCCCTCATCCCTCCTCCTCCTCCTCCTCTATCTCTCTCTATATGCGTGTGTTAGTGTGTATGCGTAACAAGATACTGTAGGCCTGAAGGCCTATATAGCATCTTGTTCTGTATCTTCTATCTTGTGCAGTATCTTGTATCAGAAGGCCTACGGTACATTAGCTGCCTTTCACCGGCTAACAAATTTTAAACATCGCGCCGCGCAGGACGCGCCTGCATGTACCGGAATTTTCGGGAATGTTATCGATGGTTCTATCCGTTGTCCCCCCGTTGTCACAGGAGCTTTTGTAAAGTGATTGTATGCGCGACGCGAACTGCGTCGTACTTTGTGGAAGACACGCGGGCACCAGCGATTACGTTGGAACCTTCGACGAGTCCTGTATAAAAGCCTACGCGCTTGACCCGCTGATCAGCTTTTTCGACGATCGCCGACTGTGCTAGCCGCTATCGTTGTGCGTCACTATTGCTTGTAGTTCCTTAGCACAGGTTCGCCCGATAAAGAGTTACTTTCGTGATTCACAGTTTTAGCAACTGTCTTCTACACCGTCACCACCACGTGTCAATCATGGGGGAAGGAAAAGATAGGAGGAAGCATACCGCAACGCGTTTGAAAGCAAACCTGGTGGCCCAACACGTGATCGCACGTCAAAGTGCGCGGCTAGTTTTAGTGTTCCTGCTGTGCAGGCAGAGAGCCACGGCAGGGCAGCCGAACAAGCACGCACCCACCGAATAAAAATTACTGGCATAACTACTGGGAACCAAACGTCTCAGCAAATCTCGATTCTTGCTCCGTCATCGCGACGCAAGAGGTCACGTGTTGGGGTAGCTTCACGGAGCCTCGTTCACTTGCCAAGGCTGGCTGCGTGACGTAATGCCCCTTACTATATTTTCCTTCCCCCATGGCGACAGTATTTATATGCCGACGCTTTATCAAAGTCGCATGTTTCTCCATATTGAAAACGTTCTTCCAATGCAACCCTCGGTGTCCCTTCGTGATTGTAGCGCTTTGTTGGCGATAAACGTCGGTTCACCGTACCGCCGTATTTCTGCATTGCGGTACAATTAATTTACAGTATAATTAGGTCCCACCGTAGACACCGCGCTGACTGCTACAGCAAACGGAGAGCACGGACCGTTAGAAAAACACAGTGAGAGAGGGGAAAAGGAGGAAAGGCGAACTGGACGACCAGGCTGCGCCTGGCTTGGCTCTGGAGGGAGGGGAAAGCCGGAAAAGATAAAACGTCATGCGCGCGAGCACACGACAGCGCTCATGGACGATAGCACCGGCCGACCGAGGGGTGCGTAGTCAATTTAGGTGTAATGAGACTGCTTTATTTCGTTTGTCTTCCCTGCGGCAGGTAGCTCCCGGACGAGGGCCAACGTAGTAAAATATCTTATCTTCGTTCTGCCGCCGTCTATTGGATCGGTAGTGAGCCGTGTAGCTCTAAAGCTGATCCCAATTTTACCCTGGGCCTTAATGCCGTTCTATCGACGGAAACGAAAGAAAGAAAGAAAGAATGAATCTGGTTACTGCATCGGCAGACGCTGTTAAAATCTAATGGAAATGGTTAATGGTCTAATGGAAAAAACACGTTGCTAGGTATCGACAGATTCTGTAAAGCATGGCCTGTTTGTTGATAGATCATTCATCCCACGTTGTTTAGTCACTACGGACTCTTTCGCGCGCATCAGGAACACAAAGAGAACAATAAAATAATTGAGGCGCCTGGTTGTTGCTGCTTTTGGTACAGTACTTCTACGTGGGCACCGGTCGTATGCCGCTTCATTGTGTTCTCCCGCGATAACAAAAATATATCGAAACGATGGGCTAGAGCTCCTGCACGGGCTAAAAATGTAAAGCTAGGAGACGGGACCTAGCGAAGCATGGTGAACAAGTGGTTCTTTAGCGTAAGCGTGTACTATACGTTCACTGCGAGTCGACAAAACGTGGTTCGCCTATACGTGGCTGTTTAGCTGTATTTCGAGTTATGCTGAGCACAGTAGATATTTTCTCTCATCAAGACTTCGTCACTGGCGTATTACTGTTGTTATTAAAACCAAAAGCGCAAGGAACCTTAATGAAGTGTTGCTTAGGGGTGGTTCATGGTCTCCGACGGGGGCAAAGTTTTATTCTTCTTTCATCGAAGTAGGCAGATAGCCAGAGGGCCTATTAAATATAACAGAGGTCGAGATAAATAATATACAGAATTCGAGATATGTAAGAGGTGTTTAGAGTAATGTTGAAGAAAAGACGCAGGGAAGAGATTGATGGAAGTGGAGTCAATGCAAGTGTAGGTAACGGTACAATGATAGCGATAGAAGTATTATATACGAAAGTTCAGATCGAGGCCAAATCTACGACATAGATAGACATGTATGTGGTAAAGCCTGATAAAATCAAACAGGCTAGGGGACTATTTATCTCTTTAAAAGAAGACGCCAATAATAATAATAATAATAATAATAATAATAATAATAATAATAATAATAATAATAATAATAATAATAATCAGGTGGAGACAATGTCGCCGCACGTGGGGTTAGCCTGGCTTGTTTGGCGGCAAATGTTCGGCCTGAACTTCTCGCACGTTGTTAACGAAGCTTTGTCGCCAGACGTTGATGAACTCCGCGTCTCGGAGGAAAGCAATCAACAAGCGTAGAAATCCTTTCCTGAATGCATATGAATACATACGGGACCTTCAGGAAACACTATAGTGTAATCAAAGCCCGCGCGTGGAAAACCCTTCTCCCCTAGGCTGCACTGAAGCAACGCCTTTCTTTCAACGTCCAACCGTGGGCGCTACACTTGGCATTTTCTTTTATCAGACGAAAACACGAATGAAATGTATTTTAGTTGTTCCTGAAATTTACCTTTAGGCTTCGTGTGCACCACGCAACGACTTTGATGAGTGGTGAACTACGTGCAAATTGTCGGGAATGTGCAGCAAACTTTTCTTCCTCGCTTTGTTCTGGTCGTTGTCGTTCGCCCTCTCCGTTTTAGCAAACTCTGTGTGAACGCGTGGGACTTGTGCCCTTTGCGCAAGTGAAAAGTGCTTCGGTCGAAACTACCGCGAAACTATACGCGTCAACGCGCTGCGGTGTTAGTCCATATTCCTTGCTATTACCGTCTTTTGTAATGTTTTTCAGGTGACCCGCGTTTTTATTTCTTTTCCGGCTAAGCGAGTAAAAAAGAATAAGCAAATTGTACGATGCCCCGTGGCTCCTATGCGTAGATTTGATCACAGAAAAAGAAGCAAGCAAAACGCTGAAATCACGTAGGTCAGAAATAAATAACGCCGCCCCCCTTCGTCTTTGTATACTCGCCCCTTGTGTGATTCCCGTCGATAACCACGTGCATACACACTTGCGGCTGCCGCGAGCTCTTGTGTGTACACACCGTCAGCCACCGGTAGTCGTAAAAGCCAGGGGTGGCGCCTTAGCGAAAGCCGCCGACTCGGGACAGGCACGGCGGTGGGGCCGATCTCACGCGGCATTAATTCCGTCTCCATACATATATGCGGTTGACATGCCCGCGGGAAAAAAAAAAACAAAACAAAAACAAAAAACAAAAAAACGAATAGCGCCCTTCGCGCTCCAATGGTCGCGGCGGCCCCGCTCCACCACCGTGTGCCCTTTATCATCTGTATCTTTTGTCTTTATTTTTTCGTCTCGCGCTTGCATAGTTGTGAAGGCTCATATACTGGGTGAAGGCTGCATTGTGCGGCGGGTGAGCGGCGACGGCTCTAAGTGACTCATTAGCGCCGAGGAGAGGAAGTGCGATTTTGTTTACGACAAGCGTGATTGCGCGCCGACGTCAGGGCGACGTTGTCGCCGTGACGCTCTGCGGCAGAACACACTACCTCTCTCTCTCTCTCTCTCTCTCTCTCTCTCTCTCTCTCTCTGCGTCTATAGCGTCTGCAGCCTCTTTAAGCATCATTTTATAAGCTTACGAGGGGGGAGCTGAGGCGAGGAGTGACCTCTAGATGCTTCTTGTTTAGTCTTTCATACCGAAGCTGCAAATTGCGCAGCAGCCGTTGATAAATGTGCACGAACGCCGCCCGTGTCTCCGGCCTGGCCGTCAAACAGTCCTTCAGATAAAGCGCGAACGGCCCGAGTGTGAGGTCCGTAAAAGTATACCCGTCAGCATAAATCCGTTCCGTGTGTCGGACGCAGTGAGCGGCGTGTACAGCTCGATGGCATTGCTGTCGCAACCTGCACATTGTTCACTCACTCTTCGCATCGGCCGACGATCGCTTTGCTGCCGTTTAAGCGGTGCCGTGCCTGACACGTTGCGACATATTTGCAACGGTGGATATCTGAAATCGTATTCGAGAACGCGCCTCCGCTGGAAACCCATTCGTCTTTCGCAGCGCCGCGCCTCGACTGGAAAATACACTGCGTTTTAATAACGCTGCTCTCTGGTTCTACGTACGCCGAGTGGTCGCTTTAGAAACCCCGCTCTGTAGTGCATTCGAGTGGACGGCGAGAGCACCTGCTAAAACATTTCTGCTCGGGAATCAGCGTGGAACACTATTGAAGCGTTTACCATTTCAGTCCAGGTGCGGCGCTGTCGTCCATTTGCTTAAGCCGAAGACCACTGTCGAGTCGAGGAACGTATACTGTCACACTGGCGCGCGTATGCATGGCCTCTGTCGCCGATCGAATAAGAGGACGCTGCGCAGCGGAGATGGAAGCTGTTAAGTTTAATGTGAGCACGCGGAACTTGCCGTCTGCGTATCGTCTTGACCAGTCGACGCTTCTGCAATCTGGAAGCCGTACTTTCGTATTCGAGTAGGTGATTTTACTCGACCGTTTCCTTGCTTGGCGCGCCTTCTGGCATAGTTACAAACGCTCCTCGTCACATGTGACATGTAGTAACTGCCTTCGTAATGGTCGCCAACTGTAGGATGTCAATTGTTTTGCGACGTTTTGCCGCGGGGTCCTCTGGCCGTCTCCCATTAGAACTACGGGGATTTTCGTCGACGCTGTAGTCATTGGCTGCGCGTAGTGCCCCCGCTAGCGGAAAAGACGCCCAGCTCAAAGCAATATTACCTCAGCACGTTTTCAAAAACGTTGTTGAAGATGCACGCGTTTACTCGATCGCCGCATGAGTTTGTGTTCACTGCGTGCAAAAACTACACTCCTCGATCCTGTCGACCGTGAGTCATGCCATAGAAACTCTTGCGCCGTGCAAACAGGGCTGTATCTTTGTCGCTTGTGTAGCTGGTTAATTAGACTAACGTACGTGCGAAGGTCCGTTGCATGATGCGTCTTGCATTTACACGCTGACATAAGAGTTTATCACGCGATGGATAAGTTTATGACGCAGACACAGTGCGAAATGGCGCTATTTCTACGGCCCCTTCGTAGTGTGTGCCTCATAAATAGGGAATAAAGCGATCACATATTATTTAAATTAAAATCTGGGGTCTTACGTGCCAAAACCACAATCTATATGAGGCGTGCCGTATAGTTGGGGACACCGGATTAATTTCGACCACTTAGGGTTCTTTAACGTGCACCCATGGCACGGTATATACGCGGGTGTTCTTGCATTTCGCCCCAATTGAAAGGCGGCCGCGGCGGCCATGTGTCATATATTTCACCCACGATTGCGGTCTGAATCTCAAACGAGCCTGAACGTCCAACGAGACGGAATGTCGAATAGCGGACGTTCAGACTCGCTGGACATTTCATCCTGGTTGGACAATGCTTCTCACCGGGATCCCTAGGCTATCCCTACATGTCAACCGGCGAGGATTGCGTCCTGACCGCGTCCTCATGCATGACTTTCGGCGAGCCACATGGGCGATACCACAGAATGACGGCATTGGGAGAACATTTGAGCGTCAACGTTTATTCCATTTTGCGACCGCGTTCACGTTTATACAAACGGCCTTACATGAGTATAGGGTTGTCGAGACAGCAACAACTATTACTTTCGCGCCCATAACCAGTCGCGCACGTACGTGTAAATATTCAAGAAACAGGAATTCGTCGAAGCCACTCGTACTGGATCACTGAAAGCGCCGCCCCGCGAGAGGGAGAGAGAGAGAGAAAGGCAATGGAAAGACAGGGAGGTTAACCCGAGATTATCTCCGGTTGGCTACCCTGTACTGGGGGAGGGGCAAGGGGATGCAATAGGTGAGAGAGAAGGATAAAAAAAAGAAAAGAAAAGCCTAAACAGACACGCACGCACACACGAACTGTTTCTGTGGGCACTGTCACGCAGCCCGCAAAGGCGTTCCTAGTCTTACGCAGTGTCACCGTATAGTCCCACGTCACACAGTGTACATTCACAATTTGTCAGAAAGTCCCGTGTCTTTCAAGTATCGCAGCAGCGCCTTCATAGCAGATCGCGCTGATGTTCGCGTAGGCGAGCTTGACCAGTGTAACCTAAGATCTGCGCATGAGAACCTATTTGCAGGATCCATATTTCGTCGCATCACAAAGAAAGCATCCACGTTGGTTACAGGAGTGACGTGTTGCCCTGTGTATGCGCCCCTGATAACAATCGTTCCTGTGTTTATCATTGGTCACGCTACTGAACGATGCGAGATACGAGCGAGCGCGTCCGCATTCGCCCAGCATATCGCTGGACCAAAGTTCCCCGACTTCGCAGTGTTGGGGATTCTTCGCCAGCTCCCATCCGTTTGTTTACAACTCGGCCGATAAGCGCGGCGAGAGGCAGTGCCGCGTCGACAGAGAATCCGTGGCGAACTGGTCCAGTATGTGGAGCTAGCGACATGAATCACGTGCATAAATATGGCGTCGATGCTTTGCCAAAGCAGAGAGTGATAGAAACACCCCGCCACGGTTACTGAGTGACGGCGTTGTTCTGCCGCTGAGTGCAGGGTCCCAGCCTTGGCACGTTGCTCCATCTTGCAATTTGTGTGAGTGCGACACGAAGCGATGGAGTGAAAAACGGTAACATGCATGCCTATGGTCAATTTGCCTTCCCCATTCCTACTTTCTTAGTGAGCCCCCTTCCACTTCTTTTTGTTCTTTAAATGTACTCCTGCCACCCCTTCCCAACTTAAGGGGAAGCTCTAGCTTGGGGGCGTCCAATTTAAATAAATTGGAAAGGAGAATTGGTTTTTCTCGGCAACCAGTGCACCAAATTTGAGGAGGTTTGTTGCATTTAAAAGGAAAAGTTAAAATCTAGTGACTGCTGGTTGCGAATTTTTTATTTAAGTCATGAACATTTTTTAATAAAAATTGTCAAAAATAGCAAATTTTCAGAAAACGAAACTATGAAGTTTACAACTGTGTTACTCAACAATGATAAAACAATATCGCATATCTGTGAATTGTAACTAATAGGACATCCAAAGCGGACAAAATTGTTGTACATGGCTCTCGGATAAACTACTAATATGCGAGTACAACTTTTACAGAACCCTTGTAAACAGTGTAAGAAATTCACGCAAGATATAAATTGACATGTTAGATTTGTCCGCTTTGGATACTCTAACAGATGAATTTTACAGACCTGCGATATCTGTTCCTGGTGCAGAGCTACAGGTTTGTGAACTTCGTTCTTCTATGTTTTTTTCAAACTTACCAATTTATGAAAATTCCCTTAAGAAATTTTAGGCCGTAAATCGAAATTTGGTTTCCAATAGTCACTGTAATTTAACTTTCTCTCTCAAAAGCAACAAATCTTATTCAAATCGGCCCAGTGATTATGTCACAAAAGTGTTTTCTGGGTTTTACGTGTCTTTGCATAGGCGGTCACGGAGTTGGGCCCGAGCTAAAGCCGCGCACAACTTCCTTTTTCTTTTCTTTTTTCGGGACGAGTTTGCAGCTACGATCCCTGCAATGAAACGATAAATGGCCGGAATCTTTAGCCGTGTAAAGATGATTGTGCTCACTTAACCTCATCTACAAGCACCTGCCCGTCTGCCTAATATATACCTCGTTGCAGAACAGAAAGATCTTATAAGCCACTCTCTCTGTGCAAAGGATGTAGCACTTTCAGTGGTTGGCTCTCTGACAAAGCGCGCCGCTATCTTGGACTTTGATTATTTCTATGCCATCTTTGTTTTGCTTACTACTTTGTTTTACATTACTAGCACGAGCAACTGAAACATTTATGTAACTAATTAACTAATAGTCACTGATTAACTTCTTGGTTAATTAGGTTATGGCAACATAATGAAATTTACGAATTGTTGCTGGTGAGTTTGCAAAACTTGTTTTCTTGAAATGAATTTCCTGAAGGGCACGACTTTCGAGATATTATTTCCCGAGGTATGGGAGGATATACGTGGGCGTTTCAGTTGCTTTTGTGCTTCAGTGCATAAAATAATGTTTTGTGAGAAAAGTAAGTGCAACAAGAGTGCATTTATGCGGCGAGTTTGATGGCACATTTTTCTCCGAAATGGTGTCATTCTGCAAATGCACTCCAAGTGAATACGCATTGCAAGCTCACCGACTACAATTCGTAAATTGCACTATGAGCCATAACGTAAGTAACGAATGAGTGAATTAGTAAATTTCTGTTAATTAATTGGCAATGCGTACCGAGTTTTTATTTTTTTTCTAGCGAATAATGTCCGCCTCTTTGAATAATCCAGCTCAAGAGAACTAGAATTCTGTTATCTGGTATAGGCAACTCCATATATATATATATATGTACACGTGTGTATGTTTATATGCGCGCGCGCGTGCGTGTGCGCGTGTGCGCGCACACGCTTTTCTCAGCTCTCTCGTCCCCCGCGCACCTCTACGCTACGTGACCGGCTTTCCACACTTCGCGCTCATACACGTTTCCCACTTTAATGCTCCTAACACTATAGCGCACGCGCACACACACGAAAGAAGACATGCGCACACGGATACGAACGCACACCCGAGCAAAACGAGCCCGCGGCTCGGAGTTATTCCGCGCTGCCGCATGCGGGCCCTTACGCGGCTGTCGTCCGCGGCCGCCATTCGCCTTGACACGCTGCGCTCAAATGCGCTGACCCACAATCGCGGGGGAGCGGGCGCCGCCGCTTTCACCCGCCTCGCTGCTGCCGCTGCTGCTGACGCCGCTGTTGCTACGAGTCAGCGGGTCGTTTTCTCTTCCGGCTCGCATTGTGCGCATGAATCATTGCCCGCGTCCCTCTGAAGCGCTCGCTGTCCCAATAACCCCCGATACCACCGCGTACTGGTGTCTCTTCTGATCTTTGGACGTGTCTCGCAGATTGCAAGGGACGTCCAAAGATCAGAAGAGACGGTTGCGATATATCCTAGCCGCTTATCCGGGACGGTATCTCGTAACGATTCGTTTACTCCTAATTCATGATTTTTTTTTATCATCCGGGAACACCGAGCGACCGATCCTGTCGAGCCCGGGGACGAAAGGCGAATGTAATTGACGTGAAGATAGCGAAGATATAATGGAGCTCTCGGAATATGCCGGGTCTTTCTGAGAATACTTTATGCAATTCTTAAAAATCGTTTGTGGCAGGTAGCACAATTTCAGTCCTTCGTAAAACTAGCTGCTGAGCCAGTTTGTACATGATGGCGGGTGTGAAATAGATGAACAACAACCACGGAAGGAAGGCGAAAACGAAGACGCCTTCCTTCCGTTGTGGTTGCGCGTCTATTTCATGCCAGTTATCTAGTCTTTCAGCTGGTCTACTCGAAGAGGTGGACATTGCTTGTGTGAAAAAAACGAAATGCATAACATACTAATTAAAGAAATTTCGCCAATTAAGCTTTTAGCTTTTTACCATACGGCATATATTGCAATTTGCAAAATGTAGCCGCGGTGAGACTGCAAGGCATATAAACTCTAGAAAAAGAAATTACGGACGATACCATTTTCGAGAGATGTGCCATCAAAGTTGCCGTAAAAATGCGCTGTCATTCCAATAATTTTTAACAAACCGCCGTTTTATGCACTGAAGCGCAAAAGTAACTGCACAGCCAATTTATTTATTTGTTTATTTATTTATTTACATGTACCTTACAGTCCTTCGAGAACGCATAGTGTAAGGGGGGAAATACGGTAACATATTAGTATGGAATCGGGAAAAAATAAACATCGGTATAATGAAAGGAGTATGCACACAACACGGAAAATTAATACGTTAGCAAATACAATATGTAGAGCAATAACAGTAAATGGCAAACAATAACATAATAGGATAATAACATTGTAAACGTTTTTGCATGTTATACAGTAGTAAGTATTGTAAAAAAATTGGGACCACTGTAATTCTTTTACTAACGTGTAGAAAAAATGCAGGAAAATTAAAAAAAAAGGCCTGACGTGTTTAGACGGCTGAAACGGCATATTGATCGGTTAGCAGATTGCGAAATGCAGTGTGTTTAGATTGGCAAGCGATGTTATCTGGTAGAGCGTTCCATAAACGGACCGCACGGGGCAAAGCTGATAAATTAAAAGCGTGTGTGTTGCCATAAATTCGGGTGTAGCTGAACTGATTGTTCAGTCGTTGTGACTTCGAGGATGCTTTTTTCAGGTTTGATAAGGTTAGGTCAACTGTGTGAACAAATCTATGAAATAATAATGGCAGGGAGGTATCACAGTGAGCAGTAGTAGAGTTCTTCGCAAAGTTCCGGAATTAATGTGTCTAAACTGGTGTCATCCAGAGAATTCGTTCCAAGTGGGTCCGCCTTGCGAACTCCTCGGCTACAATTTGTAAATGTCAATATGAGGGCTAAGATAATTAGTTAGAAGCTTAATTACTGCATGTTCGTTACTCTGCACTTATTAATCTGCAATGGTACTAGCTGCAACAGATCTTCCTCTATTTAATTCTTTAACGTCTTCGCAGAAACACCTGGTATATGTGAAGCGGAGCTTTCACGAAGCCGTTAATCAAACGCTATAAAACTAAATGCGATGCGTAAAGTTCTCTTTATTGTCAATCTATGCAACGTGCAATCCCATGCATTGTTCATGCTTATGATCCTTACAGGTCACAACGTCAATGTCATGCAGCGTTTATATTTATCCACTGCATCGTTAAGCTGGGCCGAAATGAAACGACCCGAATCTCTTCTACAGATTAGAAGAAAGTGTGGACAATTTGTAAGAGATCAAACTCGCCTAGGCTGTGTTTTATGGCTCTGTTTGTTCCGTTTATGTGTCACTGTAAACACGTGTCAACATAGACGATAAAGGAAGAAAGAAAAAGAAACAAATTGTGGATTATTGAGCATTGGGTGGTTGTGCGAACTGACCGAGGTTCGATCCCACCGTCGCATGCGTATTTGTTTTGTTTTCTGTGTGTACGTTACCGCCAGGAAGCCATGACAGCGGCAGTCGCCGGCGCCGTGGTCAGCTGAGTCCGGGAGTGTTCCCAAGAAACGCTTCGCTTTTAGAAGGAGCCCGACTAAATTTGTGCCGATGCTGAAGCGAGTACGTTGGAAGTTGTTGCTGTGAATCAACGCGGAAATAAACGAAGGCAATAAGGAGAATAACATTTTTTAAAAATATTATTGTTGATATGAAATTAAAGGGGAGGGCTGCAACGCCTTTCATGGTGCCGTCTACTGCTCGTTATAGGGCAAGGAAATAACAGAAGCGGCGAAAAGCGCTTATAGAGAGAAAGAAAAGGATGCATAGAAAGGCAGGGAGGTTAGCCAGAGGTAGTCCCGGGGCTACCCTGCACTGGGGGAAGGGATAAGGGTGATGAAAAGAGAGAGTGGAAGGGGGAGATAGAGAGACGAGCACGAACAACTCGCGTACACTCTAGAGTGATAAGGGGCGGCGTTCTTAAAGTCCATCGTGAAGCCCCGTAGACCGCAGGAACCTTAATAACGCGAGTAAGGCCTTCAGCGCAGATGTTTTTTTGGGAGCACTGACCTAAAGGTTGTAGTTCTGATAGTGGACGATTGTCCAACTGGTCCAGTACTCTGCACAGCAGTGGTCTCTAGGCACTATATATATATAAGGAAGAAGCGTGCGTCTATTTACAGATGGCTTTTAATGGCTGAGCCAGCAAGCGTAGAGCAGCGATAATGTTACACTCTTCTTCGTCGTCTCCAAGGCCACCATCATCGTCCTCCTTTTCCCACATTACCGACTGTGACATCACCCCCGTCGGAAAAAGCACCTTATTGGTGCGGCTCTTCGGTATGAGAAAGGTAGGGCTTGAGGCGGCTGACGTGGATGATGCGCACTTGAGTCTATAATGCAGTAGTGGTTTATTTTATCTAGTCATATTCTTTCCCTTCCGCTCCCATGCAGTGTAGCGAACCAGAGAAGTCAAAGGATATTTCTTCAGGTTGTGCGCGCAGCATGATGATAATCGTTTTTGGAACGTGTATACATATTGCGATGAGGTGGCAGTCACCTTGCGCATAGCTTGGCAGTCTTCAGGGGAATGTAATGGCGGCGTACAAATGACGGCCGCGACATCAAAGCCACCTTGGGCACTGCTGTCACTGAGCGTTAGTCCTGTCGCGGACGAAATGTGCTAGAAAGCTCACTCGACACGTTTTGCTGTCGAGTGAGTTTTGGTTAGAGGCACCGGAAAACGGGGGCGATGGTGCGACATTGATGGCGTCGACTCTTGAGTGGGCTTGGTCCGCTTCTGGCACAGTGAGCCAATGGGCCGAGGAGGAGCTCGGTGTTGGGCGCACGCACACGCAACCGAAATCGGCAAATGTGGCGATGGAGAATTCGGTTCGCAGTAGACCGATCCCACCGGCCAGTTTCATGACGACGCCGCTGCCGCGGTGGATGCTGGTACTTGTAGTAATCCGGCTGCTCCAGCCGCCCGGAGTGCCTGTGCGTCATGTTTCCGAACGATTTCTTGGCAATTTTTGGTATGTGCGGAGCCATCATGCGATGGCAGGATTTACCTGCTGCGGTCCTGTAGAACCAGTCAATCTGTGCCCCATAGTCCACACACGGGCCAGGCTAATGAACCAGCTGTATGTATCGAAAACGTTAAACGCCTTCACTGCATTATGCTTGTACCCTGTCAGTTTCTATTCTTTCTGGTGTCACGCTGTACTGCTAATCTGATGACAGTAATTATACTTTATATTACAGCTGACACCAGCTTGACTGTATAGCCATTCTCATTTTCATTATTATTTATTATCCAAACATCGACAAAAACCACAAAGATGGGCATTACAATGGGAGGGAGGGCGCACATGAAGTACACAAAAGAAAACTGTAATAAGGAAAAAAATACTTAGTAAGGTAGTCGTTACAAAAAGACCATAAAAAAGTGAAGTTAAATAAACAGCAAATAAGGATATGATATAATAGCAGTGCAAAAAAAAGTCTGCAAGGAAATAGGACGGGAACAGCACAAAAATTATTATGAAAAATCAATCTAATGCAATTAAAAGTAATGACAGATGGTTTGGGAAGATAGTTTTAAAAACTGATCTGCAACCAGTTCAACTGCTATGGAAAGGGGAAAATAGGCAGCGCTGAGGTAACTGCGTGCACTTGCGACTCGAACGCTAGCGCGGCACCTGTTGGCTCCTGGTCCTCACATGCGGCTTAATCGACCAGTACGAATCGCCGATGAAAGTATATCACGGCGGCTCATCATGGAGAGCGGCGCGTATTCGCGTGAGCAAAAGATGGGACGCTCGCCTCACGTCACGCAGTCGGAGTTTTCGAAGCAGCTACCGTGCCGTTCGCTTGGATGCAAATAAAGGATGCCGTCTAGCTTACCTAAGAGCTTCTATAGGTACCGCTGTTAGCGAAGTCTGCAAGCCGTGCGCGGAAACCATGTCAGCAAGCATCATTAGGGCACGAGAGTTCCGGCGCCGCACTTCAAACCTGTCTCCAACAGGTATACAAATTCCATTATGTATGTCGCTGAGCAAACGTGAGGTTGCAGTCACCGAGAGGCACGTGTGCAAAAATAGTAATGCAAAACGACCGCCTACATCAGCATGTACTACATGCATAGCTCGAACAAATACCGTACTCAACGCGTAATCAGCGGGTAACAACCGAAAGGAAAGAGCAGCAGGCACTTATGAACGTTCGCCTAACATGCTGCAATAATGTAATTTATTAAAATACTCTCATGACGAATTTTCCTCGGTGGTGGACTCGCAGAAACGTCTGGGAAGCTTTGTGTGCACTGCTCAACGACCTGGGGCTGCGGTGGTCTGGTTGACCAACTGACTACAACCAAGATGATGGCAGCGCTAGTTCCGGAAAACCGGAGCATGCGCAGATCGGTCGGTGGGATCGGTCTATTCGATAATACGAGTAAACTGGTTGAGTTGGTACTGGCTCTCCTTTAAAAAGGCGCATTAAAACCAAGCCGAAGAAAGGAGGGGAACTTGACGGCTTTGGTGTTGCGCTGCTGAGCACGAGGTCGCGAGATCAAATCCCGGCCGCGGCGGCCGCATTTTGATGCGGGCGAAATGCAAAAACGCCCGTGTCCAGTGCAATGTAGGCACGTTATAGACACCTTGTTGGCCTAAATTAATCCACAGTCTCCCACCACGGCGTTCCTCTTTATCAAGTCGTGGTTTTGGCACGTAAAACCCCGGAATTCAATTCGCTTCAAGTAAGGAAGGGAGTATGTCTTTTTCTCCCTTTTATGCCTTTTCCCTTGTTTCAATACACCCTTTTCAAAGATGAACCCGTTCACAGCATAAACTGATTGTTTGCATAAGGGTGTAAGATAGCGGCTTCACCGGCGTCGCGTTCTATGCCAACACGTCAAGAAAAAAAAAGGAAAAGAAGAAAATAATGTAAAAGAAAGAACGCCCCTTGTAGAGTGAAGAGTTTCATGGCAAGGAAGCCCCTGAGGAAAGCGAAGGCGTACACATGGTTACAAAGGAAGAGGTAGATGAGGGTGACTAGAGCGATATGATTCGCCGGCGCATGTTGAAATTTCTTTTAAAAAATTATATCCTGGGGTTCGACAAGCCTAAACCACGATCTGATTATGAGGCACGCCGTAATAGGGGTCTCCGGATTAATTTTGACCACCTGGGCTTCCTTAACCTGGGCCCAACGCACCGAACATGAGTGTTATTGCATCTCGACCCTATCTGAATACGGCTCCCGCAGGCGCACGTTTCTGTTTCCTTTCAACGCAGCACTTGCGGCTGCATTCCTGACCTGGCATGTATAGCGTAAGTCGTTCAGAGATGCATCAGTTCAATACAACAACAGCACAATGCTTCGGTGGGTGCATAGGCACGCAGGATTGATTACGGGGCGGTGAGAAAGCTGAACAAAGGACGGCGTAGCATAGATATTTGCAGTATCCCGAGACAACAATGTTGATGATGCCCCGCGACGGTGTGGTTCGGTGGTGGCGCTCAGCTAAGCGATCACGTTGTATGAGAATTGGCCGACTTGGTGAATTCAGTGCGATAGAAGACGTTGCGCGGCACGGACACGATGATGCGTCTCCCACGATCGGAAACAGCTTACGGAAGTATAGCTTACTATTAAAGGGCAACTCCGGCGTTCTTTTCTTTTTTGTTTGTTTCTTTTTTTTTTACGATGTCAAAGTGATCGAGTATTTAGGTTCCCGAGACCCTCCTGTTAGCCATCTGGTAGTAGAATTGTTCCGCAAATTCGAAGACAATTTCAAATAAGCAAGCAATTGCGCGCAATAACGAAAACGAAACCAGACCGAGCAGCCGAGCGAATCTTTTCGTGTGACGTCACGGAGGGCACACCAGCGAAGAAGGCGCGCAAGGCATGCCGGTCTCACCCGCGGGGTGAACGAAAGCAGCGGAGGGCATGACCATAGATGAGCAGAGCATAGACGAGCAGACGCTCAGCTGTTTCGAGACCGCGACGGACCTTCGCGTGACAGTGTCGGCGGCACCACCTATTCGGATCTGTGAAACAGTGGCAGCTACGTTTCCGACGAATTCAATAGCCGCGATTCGCCGTTCGCATTCGACCCGCCACCGCGAGAGCCAGCTATAGCGCTCAGGCGCAATTAACATATCGCGGTGCAACGTGAAGACCAGGGGTAGCCATAACCACTGATTTTATACGTGCTGCTTGCTATTTTAGCTGTTTCTACCCCTTCTCAGGGAAACGTTTCGCATGTTCACTGTAAGATGTGGAGCACGACGTTCCGCATGTGTAACCCACATGAACGCCGCTGGCAGCCCGATGCACCGGCGGGTGTGTTTGTTTACATCGGCAGGTACGGCGACCTCCCGTCGTTCGCTTCAGATACAATGGTAGCCGCTCATCGGTGACATCAGTTATGTCAGAACGTCGCAAAACGCGCAGATTTAATTCATGTAAGCACCGTTGCATCACTTCGAGTCGCGCTGATATGAGTGACCACAAACACCTTCGAAAACAGCGAGCGGGAGACCATATATATACATGTATATGCAAGAGCGTTCTTATGCTGTCTACTTATGATTCTTCCTATTCTCTTCATGTACACAATTAATGTGTGCATAAAAGTAGACATATATTAGGACACTGTGCGTATGAACCTTCATTTAGTGAACGCGCAGTTTTCCTACGGGAACGCCGCTGCCACTACTGACGCTGCTGGCAGCTGATCGAGGCGGTTGTTTGCGCGCTGCTGTATCGCAGGGGCCTCCGCTTGCTGCGCAATTGAGATGCGAGGCAAGCAGTGTACGCCGGACGCTAAATAATGAGTGAGCATAACAGTACGTAAAAATACATTCATGTTTGTAGTCACATTTAATTTGGGGCAGTGCCGGCGAGTGCGAATGGCATGCAGCTAGCCTTGCAGAATCAGCAGCGTATCCCGATGTTCATAGCTCGCCGTCGCTTCCAGCTTTTTGTGTGTGCCCTGCAAGAAACGAAGGATGGTTTATTTCAAATCCGCATCGTCAAAACTTAAAACAGAAGCAGGTATTTTGTAGCGAGGCCTTTTCCCGGTGCTAATGCCTTTCGGTGCGTTTAGCGTTCGCTAGTGGACAAGCAACGCTCCGCCAAGGGCGGAGCGTCGAACGTGGGCATTCACGTCCTCCTGTGAGAGACAGTTACGGCACTGCACTTATCTCTTCCATTTCTCTTTAAGAATCACTTCACACACATTCACGAACACGAAAAGCACCGAAAGGTATTAACACCGCAGAAGGCATCGCTACAAAATACCGGCCCAGGGCAGTCTCTCCGATCCGCCAACAGTAGACGCACGAAGTCGGCGACTCCGATAGGTTTAACCTCTGTTGAACGCGGTCGACGTCGGCTCAGTCTGTGTGTCCGGATGGTCAGGGGTGAATGAAGTTCGTGCATCCAACAACGCAACACAACTTGCCTCCCATCTCTTACCCGTCCGCAGAAAACGTAACTTTTTGCGACAGCAACTTCTCACGCCAAGCAGCTCACTATATCACTATAGCTGATTCCTCGGTCCTATCGTCTGCCACTCATTCCCAGCATGCTTTGCGTATACTGCCTTTTACGTCATAACACAACGTGGTCGCTGCTGAGCAGCAGGCAAGGCAGGTGGCACGAGGGAATGAACGAGATTCATTTGTGAAATATGTGCGCAACTCCAAAGCCTGCTGTTTTGAAGAAGTGACGGAATCGCGCAGAAGCGCGCTTTCAGCAAATTTCATTCAGATCCGTCGACCACGAAAAATCGCCGGGAGAAAGAAAGAGGGAAACTTATTATGGTAGAAAAGCTGAGAGGTCGGCCTGAATCAATGTTGTGACCTGCTACTCAGCATTGGGGAAATGAGAGGGGAGTAAGAAGAGAGAAAGGGAAAGAGGGGTTGATGATGAGGATGAAGATGGCGGTGAGTGAACTCGAAAAGCATGGACTTAAAATTCTCAAATCTAGTTGGCTCTCGTGCGAGAATTTGATTATAGATTTTATAACATCACGCCGATAAGAATCCGGCCAAGGTTCCAATATGACATTTTCAGACAATGACTGACTGCTACACTTGTGCAAATATTGTACCAATGATTGTCGTTGCACAACATATCGCGGACAAATGCACAATACGTGTTTAGTTGTCTCGGTTATCTTGTACTCCTCGCAGTCCGGACTGTCTGCACGGCCAAATAAGGTGGATGTATCGCTGAGTGTATGCCACACCTATTGTCGTCACTTGTGAAGCAAGCTTGCATCACTTGTTTTTATCTTGGGCGGTAATTTCATTCATATGTTTGGTTGGAGTTGTCTTAAGTCATTTATTAGTCGATAGAAGCCCAGCTAAGCGTTCCTGAAACTAGATGCACGCACCTTTATTGAGCCCAGAATGTGAAGTATGCTTGCGGTGAGCCTCGCGTTTTGGTCTTTCTTGTTACTGTACAGCACGCGATACCTTTAGTCGCTGCAGATACACAGAGGGCTTTCTCACCCGAAAAGTTGCGCAGCAGATCTATGGTGTTTGTGCTGCATAGCACAGAATGCTGCTGGTAAACTACTGCGGTTTCGTTGTGGCAACCTTTCATTTCTTTTTTCTTCGTTCCTTTTAATTTTTCTTTCCTTCCTGTATGCCTCTCTTGCTTTAGGAAAAAGAGAAACGGAGCATAATATATTCCAACCTCCGTGCAGCAACCTGAAATGAGCAGAACACAGGTTGTGCATTTCAGTCTTTTGTCGCGCGTGCCGATATCCCTGCGCCCTATGACCGACTATATGGCCGTTGCGTCTATCTCACGATAGAAGCAACGCCGGAAGGACTGAGCAGTTGAGCGCGCCGTGCCTCGGAATCGCGCACAACAAGCATTATCAAGCTGCACACGGAGTCCCCTTGCACTTCTCGTCACATTGTTCCAACCCGTGTGGCTGAGCAGAGCGGCGCACCATTTAGGACATTTCCTCGCACAAAGGTTCCCACGTAGAAACTTGAGTACGAAGCACGCATCGCAGTGCAAAGCAATTCCTTTTTTCTTTCTTTCTTTGCTTGTATTGCACACTGAAGGGTGTATAGCCGAGTAGGCACTGGGACCATGCGCTTGGGATTCGTTGCGTGCAACTGCGGCGTACGGGGCGTGGCGTATTTCGGTCCACGCGTGGCCGTTTCGGCGTCGTGAATGGCTCCCGAGGGAACGCCCGTCGCCGGAGTGGGTCACGTGCACACCGGCGGCGTTTGGTCGCGACGTGTGTACATAGGTATGCGGCTAACCGACACCCGCGCGTGCTCCGGCAGCAGCACGACCGCATGCGGGGGTCGCTGGTCACTATTAGCAATATACGTGTCTCGCTGCGCGTGGACCCTATTCGGAAGCAGCGGTCGAAGAGACATGCCGGAAAGACCGACTTTGTTCTCAATGGCGTCCTTCGAATCGTTTCGTGTACTGTGTACATGTATGTACGTGTTTACCGCGGCTGCTTAGAGGTGAACGGTATATAATCAGGTCGGTATTTATTCAACGGCGACGCTTATGGGACGACCTTGTCGGCTCTTGCTGAATATTACAATTCGAAAGTATATATAATATCCCGAACGCATTTGTGCATTGAAGGGAAGAAAATAAACGCAGCTCGGTTAAGGGTAGTGGTAGATCCGGCGAGCGCTGCGCACATTTTTTACTTAGTTAGGTGTTCGAACCGTGTGCAAACAACTCGCGTATCTTTATTTCACGTTATTAATGCTTTCTTATTTACTGCATAGAAAACAGCGAAAAAAGATTGCGCTGCATCTATATATATATATATATATATATAGAATAGAATAGAATAGCTTTATTTCCATCTACTTGATGGAGGAGGCTGCAAGTAAGAGCTGCTCCAGTAGATGCAGCTTGACGAGGCCCGCAGCCCCCCCTACAGAATTTTCGGCAACAGCATACATGCAAACACATATGCATCATACATACATACATTATATATATATACATATATATACACACACATATACAAAAGCATAGATGCACACTTTATATATATATATATATATATATATATATATATATATATATATATATATATATATATATATGCGGCATGCTTAAAACGAATGCTAATAGAAAATCACTAACACCAAGAAGGATACAGAAATCTCATAAAGTTGTTTGAGGAAAGTAGCGAGTAACTGTATATAGTATACCAATAATTGCAGTTAGTTATCTAAAACATTGGAGTATTTATTTGAACGCGGGAAATATGAATAGAAAGAGCGTATACAGAAGAAGTGTGTACGGATATGGATCGACATTATGCTAGCCATGCAGGCCGTGCGTCAGCACTTCTAAAGAGGGCACTGCACAGTGAGGTGGCTATTCATGACATGCAACGAAGAGAGTGTTCGACGCGAGGGTGCCGAGAAAGGGTGCGACCGTAACATGCTCGATCTACCCGGAGACAACTACTGGAGTGTCTATATCTTTAAATATCATCAGAACGGCACAAACCGTCCGCCTCTCGTCTTCGAAGGCAGGCAGAAGCATATTAATGTCGGCAGGTCTAGCCCCCTTGGCAGTCGACGAGAATGCCATCATGCTCTCTCACACCTTTAGGGCAACCTTTCAAGTTAGCCCTTTCCCTCGGAATGTACACCCCCAATATAATGCAGCTCGACGCAAGGCACGAGCCCGCTCTCTCATTGACTTTACGCACAAAAACCTGCAATTAACCACCTATGTAGATGCTGCCCAGTATGGGCGCACAGGTTCATTTGTAGCTGTTGTAGCTGATCCTCATGGGAAAATTCTTAATGCAGCTTCGGTAAGACACACCACGGTAGCGGCGGCTGAACAGGCTGCCATCGCGCTAGCTATGAATGACTCCTCGCGGCCTTACATCTACACTGACTCGAGATCAGCCATACGAGCCTTTCTATCTGGCCTAATCTCGTAAGAGGCGGCGGCTATAATCAAACAAAGACCGCCTGATGCTGTTCACACTATCGCATGGTTCCCGGCGCACATGGGATCCAATGTACATTCCAGCAAACCCAACCCGAATGAGCTAGTTCATGACCAGGCGCGAGGTCTAACATTCCGCAATGGTCCTGATACGCTAAGCAGTCGGGATTCTGAGCATAACTCTGATCCTCTACTCTCTCTAAATGAAATAGTTAAACACTATCAGCTTGGGCGCAGGCAGTTCCCGCTGCCACACCCACAGCTAACTAGACTCCAATCTTCCACATTGAGAATGTTACAAACGGGATCTTTCCCTTCGAGAGGAAAGTTTAGCCGCTTTGCTCTGGACATCGATCCACACTGCCCCGAGTGCAATGAAGAGTATTGTTCGTTAGCACACATACTCTGGCAATGTTCTGCGTTACAAAACGCATCTTTTAATAAACAAGAGGACTGGGAAGAGGCCCTTAAAAGCGGCGATCCCCAGGACCAACTAAGGGCTGTCCAAAGGGCCCGCGAACGGGCGGAGGACCATGGTGTTCCGGCCCCAACGTGGGAGCGGCCCGCAACTACGACTTAGTAGTTCCTTAGGACCTTAATAAAGTTTGTTGACTGACAGACTGATGAAGCTCTCTTTATTTCTGTCTCAGAAATGAGGAAGCAAAAAGTCATGAAGAATCAAGGACCACCTCTCTCTCTCTCTCTCTCTCTCTCTCTCTCTCTCTCTCTCTCTCTCTCTCTCTCGAAACGCTATTTTGTCATTCTCTTCCTCTCTTCCAAAGAAAACTGCGCTGACTTCCAGACGCACGTATGTGAGCGAAGCATGCTTCCTCTGTTGCTCAGCTGTCGCACTCCAGTGTTCCTCGAGTCCGGACTCGCGGCTGTAGTTTAGTGCGTTACATTCTGCGGGACGTATTCTTTCGTCCCGTTCTGTCCGTGCACTGTTGTGCACATGCCATTTTCCGAAGTGTTCGTGCGTTTTATCGCAATAGTAACTATACGGACGTTCGAGGTTCGTGCCGTTGGTTTCGCCGTAGCCGCCGCCGTGCTGTCACGGTATCGACGGTGCGTGCGCGGACCAGCGCCATCGAGGCGCGATGGTTGCAGCGCTCCTCGTCACACCAGCTGCACCAACGTATGGGGAAACTATGCATCCAAGACTTGCATGTAGAACATCGCATTGCGACACGCCTAGTAGTTAGTAGCTGCCAGGGCGCTGTTTCTGCTGCGTCGCGCCCCTTTATTATCCAACATCGTCAGAGGAGTTTCAGCGCAACGTTAAGGCCGAACTACGCGTACGCTTGCCGGCGCGCGAAAGATCGCGCCTCGCATTGAATTGCGGTTTGAAATATTACACATGGAGGAAGGAAAAAATCGAGAGGAGGCCCTACCCCCTTCGCGCGCTAGGAGAAAAGTGTGAAGGAAGTCGCGTGGCATTTTCTCCTTTATTTTTTGCTCTTTTCTTCGTTCTTTTGGTGTAGCGGCCATGTCCTCGGGTCACAATGGCGGCTTTGTTATGGGAGTGTGCGCTCACGCGTGTTGCTCCGTGGGTTTAGTACCATGGCAAAGTGCCGTGCGTGTAGGATTGCGTTAGTCTCCGCGGTTTGTTCCGCTGTGTTATCTAGATTGCGCTTTCCCGACTGTTGTATCCAGGTGGGACTGGAAGTAAAGCGCGTGGAACGAGCGCGCGTGCAACGCCGTACACCAACGAAGGACGAGGTGGGCATATTAACGCGAAAGCGTTAAGGAGCCCGTGTCGCAGAAAATCCGGCGTGCGGCGTCGGACGTCGTTTCGACAAAGAGATTTTCGAACCACCCATACCCAGCCCTCCATGCGATGCAAGAAATTTATTGAAAAAGTTGAATTTGTCAAACTCGTATACCTGGAAAAATCGTAAACTATGGTACATACACGACATACAGACATGATAGCTCTCGGATTCTAATTTGACTGTCCGAGAAAACAATTCTTTTACGTGAAAACTCAAAGAAACCCCTTTTCCAGCGTTTCTACCATTCACGGACCAGCCGCGCGGCGTCCGCTATTTGCGCGCGTAGGCGCGCGGGTGTCTTTGGGGCCACGGAGCGGTGCGCGGTTCCTTGCAATTCCTTCAGATGGCGCTCGCCTCCGCTGCATCGCGGCCCACGCAAGAGGCCGCGTTTCTACCACAAAGCCCGCCTTCATGCATAGCGTTCGCGGCCAGAATTTCCCAGTAAACATTACGGTTACGCACGCTCCAGTACCCGGGAAGCATGAGAATCAGTCCGGGATCTTTGAATCCTACCGCGTTCCACTCTTAAAGGCGAAGCTTAAGCGTCCTCCAAATTTTTTATGAGGCGGCCAGAGCACCGATATTTATCTGGAGGAGATATCTGCGCATCGCGCCGTGCTTCGACGAGTGCGAACTGTCCCGCACCATCGGCGCATGCGTGTGTATAGTTTGGCCTTTAGACCTTGCTAGCGCTAATTCTCAGTGCTTCACCCTTCGGGCAGAACATTATGACCGCTTTTCAACGAGTCTGTCATAACCAACCTTCTCCGGCTGCACGGTTGGAATTCCGCACCGGAACAGCGTCTCAGCTACACAGCATGTTCGTCGGCAAGCGTTCTATGAGGCGCATGTATTGTCCACCTGTCTCACCTCCACAGATGTGCTGGTTGACGACTCTGGTTCCCTACGAACAATACAATGAGACAATCAAATGTAACTAGATATACTCACTACAACAAATATGCGCCGTCGAGCCCACCATTCCTTTAATAAGCGAATAGCTTTCCTGAAGCTTTGGTCTATTTGTTTACAGTGGCAATCATCGTCAACGGTTTCTACACAATTTTTCTTTTTCTCGTTCGTTCTATCCAAGCGGGTTATAAATCTCTCTAGTCCTGTCATGTACCGTTGCGTTCCGTTCTCCTCCGTTTTAACGCGATAGCGTTAAGGAGCTCGTGTCGCAGAAAAGCCGGTGTCGTCGGCGTCGGCGTCGACGTCCGCGGCGTTGGCCGTGAGCGATAAATCACGGCAGGCACTTCATAAATAAAAAGCAACTTCCAAGATGGGCTGGGTGGGAATCGAACCAGGGTCTCCGGAGTGTGAGACGGAGACGTTACCACTGAGCCACGAGCTTTTTTTTTTCTTTATTACTGACGTGGCAACAAGGCTACAAAACAAGACATTTTATCAATACACAACGGTCACGACAGAAACTCTGCCACTGGTTGGCAGTCACAGGGCTAAAAACGCTTGAAATTCGCTAGCTCAGTCATCACACTGAGCCATGTTGGTTTTTCTTTTTGCAAATTATACAGTTCCTTAATATGACA
The DNA here is from genome assembly GCF_050947875.1 of Dermacentor variabilis. Taxonomy (NCBI): domain Eukaryota; kingdom Metazoa; phylum Arthropoda; class Arachnida; order Ixodida; family Ixodidae; genus Dermacentor; species Dermacentor variabilis. The sequence goes on along the minus strand of NC_134571.1, from coordinate 146,905,246 downwards.
AATGCTTTCAATGAACTTCACTGAGCCACGAGCTCGATGCTTCAAAGCGGTACAAAAGCGCCTCTAGTGAACGCGGTGTTGCCTTAGAAACGAGCTGTTTCTAAGGTTCAGGCGTGCGTCGCTTGCTCAGGCGCACATTTCGTTGTCGCGCCGAACGCTGTCGGACGCGCATCGACTACGCGCCGCGGACGCTCACCGCGTCCGATGCGCGTAGTCGCTGCGCCGTAGCCCATTGTCTTACACCCCTTGGTGGGTCGACGGGAACGCTGTCGCGTTCCACTCTTGAAGGCGAAGCTTAAGCGTCCTCCAAATTTTTTTTCTATTTTGTTTAGTTCTTATTAGTTTATTATGTTTAGATCTTATTATGTTTTGTTCCATTCTGATTTGTGCCGTTCCGTTCCGTATCTCGCCGTAAACTTTGCAGAAATGACAAAAAACGAAGGCGGAGGGAGATATGAGGACACGCCGTGGTTGCTTAGTGGCTATGATGTTAGGCTGCTGAGCACGAGGTCGCAAAGTCGAATCCTGGCCCGGGCGGCCGAATTTCGATGGGGGAGAAATGCGAAAACACCCGCGTACTTAGATTTATGTGCGCGTTAAAGAACCCCAGGTAGTACAAATTTCTGGAGTCCCCCACTACGGCGTGCCTCATAATCAAAAAGTGGTTTTGGCACGTAAAACCCCATAATTAAGGAAGATATGAGGCGCGCATCACGCTCCCTTAATATGAGAGCCGAATGTAAAGGAGCCTCCAAACTGAAATACACGAAGCATTCAACATGTTGCCCTGCAACTCACACCCGGGGCGCGGATGGCTCGTTCCGCATTTCCGGACCATTATGCATTCAAGCATCGCGTATGCCTCGGCGTCGCACTTTTGCACAGCTCTCTTCGCGTAATTTCATTGTAAATTTAGGGCTTCCTCTGCCGACATGCCGCTTTCGTTTCTGCGCAGTTCTCTTTTATCATCTGCACGGCTTGGCTTCACATACGGATGTTTTTATTGCGATAGCAATTATATGGACACTCAAGGTGCATTGCTGCCGTCGCTGTCGCCGTTGGCGCCGCCGTGAGGATCCGTATCAGTGAAAGCATGCGAGGGTAATCGGCGAATGCGGTTAAATCTCGCGTGCGCTATCAAGGAACGCGGCCCGGATGCGTGCCCTCTGCTGTCGCGCGCGAGGCAGTGGAGAGAGAGAGAGAAACTTTATTATGAAGTGAAAGGATTTATGTGGTCGGGGCCCTCAGTCCAGGGCCCCAATGGCTGTCGCTACCGCTTGTGCTCGTTGTATCAGGGCCAGCCAGACCTGAGGCTCTGGAATCAGGAGTGGGAGGAGCGGCGTTCTTCTCCGGCGGCTCCTAGGGTGCCTCGATGTTCTCCTTGCCCGCTGCTCTGTACAGAGCGGAGACAACCGCGGCGTCTGCTACGGCGTTGGCTACGCTAATCGCGGACGCCGTAGTAGACGCCTTTGGCGGACGCCGTAGGGACGCGTTGCCGGCGCTCGTGTGTTTCCAAAGGGATCTGCGATGGTGTCCAAAGTGCGCGCCCGCGCGGGCCTCATCTTCAAAGCGATCTGCGATGTTTGCAGACTGCGCGTAGTGCCGGTAGCTTCATATGAGCTGTGCTTTCGACGTTTTGTTCGTGTTGAAGCGAGAGATGCATGAAGGTCAATTCGCTTGCTGCTGCCGCGATCCCTCATTCCAGAATTTAGACAGCGAGTTTCCGCGCTCATCGAGCGAAATGTGTTCTTTTTACCTGTGCGTACGTGACACCGTGCTGGTTAATTTAGTTAAAACACATGGGCGGGCTAGTTGGTTTGAATCGATGTTAGAATAGGTAAGCGCGACTGAACAAGGACGTACAAAGAAGCAGACGCACAAAGACAGCCCTGTATACGTGTGTCTTTTTCTTCCTACGTCCTCGTTCAGTCACGCTTACATATTCTATCATTGTCAATTTAGTTAGTAAGCGAATGTTTACAAGTTTATACGACTGCTAAAACTACTATCCTTACTTCGTACAGCTACCCACGAATTTGTTATCGCAATCGGTGCTTCACTTTTCGGGCGAAACCGCACATTTTTACAGTGAAGTTGTATACCTCTCTACCATCCACGCAAAATTTCGTGTCGTAAGCAAAAAACTCCCTATACGTGGGCCGATCCCGGAGATAGTGCAATGCCGGGCCGACCCGCGGCGGAGGTGAAGCAGGCGTTAAGCACTCGCCATACGTGGGCCGATCCCGAACGTAGCGCAATACTGGCCCGACCCGCGGCGCAGGTGAAGCAGGCGTTAAGTACTTCCCATATATGGGTCGATCCCGAAAATAGTGCGATGCCGGGCCCACCCGCGGCGGAGGGGAAGCCGATGTTAAGCACTCCCCATACGTGGGCCCGTCCCGAAGATAGTGCAATGCCGGCCCGACCCGCGGCGCAGGTGCAGTTCGCCATTAGGGGGCCCACATAGCTTCGCTAGTCATGCTTCTTCACAGAGTAAAAGGGCACCGAGGTTTTTTTTTTTTTTTTGTACTGATGCTTTTTCTACAGACGCAGTCGGAGTCGCAGCCGTTTAAGCGCGACAACGTTAAGGGCCAGTGTCGGCGTCCGGCATCGGTGCCAAGCGTCCTATGAGCGAAAGTTGCCGTATATATTCTAACGACACTAAAGTTCTGCTTCTATCACGAAAGTTGCTCACGCCTTGTCTTACGTTCTTTACAAAGCTATTCTTGGAAGTTTGAGAATGACCGACCACAAGCAAATGCCATGAAACAAAGCACCGACAGTGCATGCTTTTTATGTTAAATCTTCTCAGACTGAAATATTAAAAAAGCGACACAACAAAGGAAGATCGGCCCACGCAAGAGGCCGCGTTTTTACCAGAAGGCTCGCCCCTGTGCATAGCGTTTGCTTCCAGCGTTTCCAGGTAAACATTACGGTTACATAAGCTGCAGTTGTCGTGAAGCGTGAGAAGCAGTTAGGGATCATTGAATACCAAGACGATGCTTAAGAGGAAGCTTTAGCTCGCCCTGAACTCCGACACCGCCTATTCAAACACATGTAAAACACGCAGAAATGCGTTTATGAGAAAGCACTTGGGCCGATTTTAAATAAATTTGAAGCATTTACGAGAGAAAGTTAAATTCTAATGGCTGTTGCAAGCGGAGTTTTGATTTATGGCCTCCATATTTTGCAATGACTTTTATGTATTTGTGTGCTAAAGAAATGGAAGTCCGATGTTTACAAATTTGTCCCTCTGCATCACAAACAGATATCGCCGTTCTGTAAATTGCATCCATCAAAGGATCCAAAGCGGACAAATTTGACATATTAATTCATGTCTTACGTGAAATTGTTGCAATGTTTATGAAGGCTTCGCAATAGTGGTACTCATATATCATTGGTGCGAGAACCATGTATAATACGTCTAACACACTTGAGTGCCCGACTATAGAAATACTGCACCTAACTTAGTGTGTGAAAGGGTTGTATAGACTCACGTTGCCTCTCTCTCTCTCTCTCTCTCTCTCTCTCTCTCTCTCTCTCTCTCTCTCTCTCTCTCTCTCTCTCTCTCTCTCTCTTTCTTTCTCTCTCTTTCACTCTCCGTTCCCCTCCCCACGTGTAGGGCAGCAAACTGGACTCAGTCTGGTTAACCTCCCTGCCTTTCCTTCTTCCCTTCTCTCTCTCTCTCTCTCTCTCTCTCTCTCTCTCTCTCTCCTCTTTAGATGTGCCATTAGATGCAGTTTACAGAATTGCGATATCGTTTTTCTTTGCTGATTTACAGAGTTGTAAACTTGATATATTACTTTTCTGAAGACTTGCTATTTTAACAATGTTTATTTAAGAGGAAGCTTTAGCTCGGGCCCAACTCCGACGCGGTCTATTCAAGTGCATGTAAAACGCAAAAAACGTTTTTCTGAGATAACCCCTGGTCCGATTTTAATGAAATTTGTTGCATTTGAGAGAGAAAGTTGAATCCTAGTGACTGTTGGTAGCGGAATTTTGATTTAGGGCTTGCATTTTGTGAAAAAGATTTTCGATAGAAGTTGAAAAAAAATAGGAGCACGACGATTACAAACTAATAGCTCTGCATCAAGAATAGATATCGCGGTTCTGCAAGCGGCATCTATTAGATCACTCAAAGCGGACAAAGTTGATATGTCATTTTACATCTTACGTGAATTTGTTGCGTTGTTTACAAGGGTTCTGCAAAAGTTGTACTTCCCTATTACTTTAATTTTTTATATTCATTTGTAACATATCAGTTTTGTCCGCTTTAGATGTACACCCGGCCTCAAAATATTACGGACCAGGAAATCCGAGAGAAAGCTGGATATCTCGGCAACCTCACAACGCAGCGTGGTATTTGCATTTCAGGCCTCGACTATAATATGCTAACAACATTGTCGTATACAGTTTTACCGGCTATTGCTACAGGCTGTTTTGGAATCAAACGTTTTCTGAGATGCCGTGGTCCGTAAACTTTTGTGGCCGGGTGTACTATTAGATACAATTCACAGAATTGCGATATCATTTTCTCCTGCTGAGTTACGGAGTTGTGAACTGGATAGTTTAGTTTTCTGAAAATTTGCGATTATTGCCAATTTTTTATAAAAAATTGGCTATCTAAATCGAAAATTCGAAACCAACAGTCACTAGATTTTAAGTTTTTCTTTTAAATGTAGCAAACCCCGTTAAATTTGGGGCGGTAGTTGCCGAGAAAACCGAATTCTCTGTCTACATGTATTTAGACAGGAGCACACGAGCTAAAGCTTCCTCTTAAAAAATCAACGGCATAAATCGAAAATTTCGCTTCCAACAGCCACTAGATTTTAACTTATTTTTTTAATGCGACAATCCTCAGGAAATTTCGTGCAGTGGTTGCTGAGAAAGCCGATTTCTCCTTTCCCATGTATTAAGATAGCAGCCCACGATCTAGAGCTTCCTCTTAAGCGTCCTCCGAAATTCTGGACTCGTATTAGCGCTACCTGCTACTAACTGAAGTGCTAACTAAATATGCGGCGAGTCGATGCAAATGTTCGTTTCTTTCTTCTATTATTCTTTTTTTGTTTTGCTGGTTGTGAACGAGGAAAGTGGCCCTTATGCAAGTAGATATATTTGCTCTTGAGGGCATCAAGACGTCCGATTCAAGTGTCTCTAGATGAACGCCTGGTGTGGATGTGATGCAAGCAAGTATGATTTGCATGCTTTTATGAGCTTGAGATTTTGCAAGCGCTGCCTTTTTTTTTCGCCCTCTCTCTTTAACATAACATTTACGAGGCTCCTAATAGTCGCTGATTCTTCGCGTCTGCCGAAGTGCGTTTAGTGAGCCCGAGTAGTTGAATTCAGTCTACACTTCGGCAGAGAAGCGCAACGCAGAAAACGAAGCGTGTGCATTGGTGTTCGAGTGTGTCTGTAGTATTGGGAGAGGTGTCCGGAAGTTTTATCTGCGACGTTACTACGATGCCTCGTGCGCTATCGCTGTGAATCACATGCGCAGAACTCCAGGGCGCGTAAGTATGAAATTATTAATAATTTATCTTTCATTTCGCGTAAATTCACAGCAATAGTCGTATACACGGGGCAAGCTAGGCTAGAGAGTTGGCGATTGGCTATTGGCGCTTGAACTCGAGCGCAGTGTGAGCCCCCTGCAAGTAAGTACGTGTCTAAGTAAGTTCAAGCATTCGACACCTACGATAAACACTGCGGGAGAATGTGTTCTTTGTGGAGACTTATTGGATTGGTACATTCATCGGATTACCGCCTACGAGCAGCTATCCCTGCTGGGAAAATTGCTGTGCAGAACGAAATTGTTCATTGCTAAATAGATATTCAATCGTGCGTTCAGCGTTGTTCTGCGCTTACCTGGGACATTCTTATGAGTTGATCAGAAAGAATTGTTCATGCACTGTCGCCCATACTCTGAAGCAGGGACAAAGATTATTATTATAATTGTTGTTGTTGTTGTTGTTGTTAAATTATGCTGTTTTACGTGCCACAACCACTTTCTGATTATGAGGCACGCCGTAGTGGAGGACTCGGGAAATTTCGACCACCTGGGGTTCTTTGGCGTGCACCTAAATCTAAGCTCACAGTTGTTTTCGCATTTCGCCCCCGTCGAAATGCGGCCGCCGTGGCCGAGATTCGATCCCGCGACCTCGTGCTCAGCAGCCTAACACCATAGCCACTGAGCAACCACGGCGGTTGTTGTTGTTGTTGTTGTTGTTGTTGTTGTTGTTGTTGTTGTTAAACCAAAAAAGGCACAGCGTCTGCCTGGGCCAGAGGGAAAGAAGGTATGAATTTAGGCGAGCATATATAGACATCCTCGTAGAATACGAATAACTGACGTCGGTGTCCTTGAGTCGTGTCATTTCCCAAGCTGCGCGTCTAACTTTTCCTTCCTTGAGTTTGCTAATGTTTTGCAATCGGCAGACCGACGAAGGTCCATAACGGCGGGTATATGCCGGGGGCCCATATACGAGAAAACCATCGCGCACGGTGAACCGCACCAGACGAGCGCACTCAGGAAGCGGTTTGCGAAGCAAGAAACAAAAGAAAGAAAGAAAGAAAGAAAGAAAGAAAGAAAGAAAGAAAGAAAGAAAGGAACGAACGCTTCGCTTCAAACGGCTACTTCGAATTTACGGAGCAACAAGATTGTTATGGTGAACGGCGACGCCATAAGCACAGAGATGTTAAGCGCACAATAAATAAATAAATAATTAATTAATTAATTAATTAAATAAATAACAACCACAAAGGGAGAGAGAGAGTCCGGAAGCGAGGGAAACATGAAAGGTGCCGAAATTCGGATATTCCTTCTTACGCCGGAGTATGCACGCGAAGCACACGCCTCCTGGCAACCAGAGAGCTCGCGAGCGAAGCTTCAAGTCAAGGCTGTGCAAGTCAAATTTAATATCCTAAGCGCAGCACGCTGACGGTCCCTCGGAATCACGCCAACGCCGCGCGGGCGGCCGCACTATAGGCCGGAGCGCGCGGTGTTCGCGCTCAGCGTTCGATTCGCGCCCGGTGGCGTGGACGGCCGGTCGTTTGCTTCTTGAGCCAGCTTTGCGGCTCTCGACCGCCGTGTTGTTGCCGTTGCGTGCGCCGCTGCGAGTTGTGCCGAGAAGCAGACCGCACCGCTGGGCGGGTTGGGTTGCCACAGATTTAGCTGGGGGATCAGTTGGAGAGGCCGGAAGCACACGGCTCGTTCCGCTGCGCCATTTCACTTACATATGGGACACGCTATATCAGCGATGAAAATAAATAAACATCGACTAGCTTGGAAAAATTGAAAAATGAGTACCAAGTGGTGGATTATGTGTTGTCACACTCAAGCACGCGGATGAGAGGAAAACAAATGAATCAAATTGAAGTTTGAGCGCGAGCACATTCAATACGGTGTAGGAAAAAACGAAACAAGCATAAAAGGAAAAATAAAAATTAACAGAGTGCAGACTTTGTCTGTGTACGTTGCACAGTAAAAAAAAAAAGAAAAATCTGCACAGCACATAATCCATTTCTTGCAATATATGGAGAAGGCCACGCTATACGAGAGTAGTCCCTAAAGAGGGCGCACTGTTCTCAATTCGGCGTGCAGTTCTCGGCTTTGATGGGCATAAAGCGAACAAGTCGACAGCGCATGTGATACGTGTCCCTGTCAGGTTCTACAAGTTTCTGGCACGGCCGGGGTTGTTCGTGCCAAGGTAACAGGCTCGATGCGTTTCATGCGTACGTGTTCGCTGTGTTCTGTTTCGTTGTGTTCCAGCTATCAAAGTCTATCAAAACTGCGCTATAATGCAATGATAAGTGTTGATTTCATAACGAAGACGGTTTCTTCTTCTCTTGAAGAAACCGCTTTAGGTTTTGGGAAATTCTTCTAAGCGCTAGATTTCTGCTTGATTTGCATGACAGCATTAGTACTTCATTCAACTACACAATTACAGAGGTTTGTCGTCCCAAACTAATCAAATATTTATTGTAGAGTCACAAATTATTATCCGGGAACGACTGGGGTCCTTGTGCTGCACTCTCGTGATACAATAACGCTTGCATGTATCAACACACAGTGTGTGTGTGCGTGCGTGTGTGTGCGCGCGCGTTTGTGTGTGTGTGCGTGCGTGCGAGCGCACATTCACGCGTGCATGTTAATGAAATACGAGTGGTAACTATTAATCCGTGGACCAGTACTAACGTCGTGTGCCATATACCAGAAGCGTCAGCTTCTGGACGCGAAATTACGACAAATATTTCATTAGTTACCCAAGGAGGACGTTGCCACGCGTGCGGGCCTATACGACTCGTTACAGGGCCCACTAAATTTGATTTTTTTTAATGCTGCGTTATGAATAATTTACATTTATCGTTCGTCCGCCTACGCGTGGTTTTAGTTGCGAAGCTCTATATCTCACAGGAACGGCGGAGTACCTCATCCCACAGAGAATGTCGTTATCGTTATATATACAGAAAAATGTACTTGCTCAATTTTTGATATCCGGAAAGGGGCAATGAAGAAAGGAACGGAAAGAAGGTCAACCAGGCTCGCGCCCGGTTTACTATATACCTTGAGCAGGGGGAAGGGTTTTAAGTGATAAAAAGAAAAGGGAGAGAGGGATGGAGGAATTAATTGCTGCCGAGGAATGTATGCATGACAGGGGTGATGGCGACGATAGCGGTACTAGGCGGGGTTATGTATTGCAGGTTGCTGTTGGTCATTTCGCAAATCTGCTTCGAATAAAACCTAATAGATAAAGATAAAATCGCTTCGCTTTTGTCACACGGGCGAATTTTCAGCACCAACAAGCTATAGCGCAACGAGCAATTTCTCCACTGTCCGAGTAATCTGACATCTAACAAAACATATGGCCCCGCTGTTGCACGCGCGGCGATCGATCTTTTGTTTCCGATTGGACAAGCGGCAGTCGTGCCTTCCTCAGCACTGTACGCAACGTGTTATCTCTGGCCTTCGCTCGCTCGCTCGCTTATCCACTGGTCCGCAGCGCAACTAATTGGGATCGGGGGTAGCGGGATTCAGAGCGCTAAATCGAATCACAACCCCCCCCCCCCCCCCCCATCTTATTCGGTGTGGAGGGAGAGCGCTCTATTGGCCTCGAGCTCCACCACTGGAAAGGCTGGCGCCACCGTCGGCGTGACGTTCTATTAGGGATCACGTGGACCTAGCGGCTGCGTCGGCTGCTTCGGGAGCGCCGAAGCGGGCTGAAAACGAGAGTTTAAATTCCCTCGTACGCTGCGGTCCTCATTTAGTGGCGAGATATACCCGCTTCGAGTGTCTTCTTTACAACGCTTGAAAGCACTACAATAGGTAGTGGCTGCCTTTGAAGGCGCGCAACATGGTAGGCTACTGCTAGGTGCCGCAGTGCCGGACGTACGCAACGGAGCCCGGTTTCAGCCTTATTCACACGTAGCCGCAGGACAAGAAGCTGCGTGAAGCTTGGCTCGCGAATCCTAAAACGGGCAAACAGTCATCGGCTACAGCTCGGGTATGCAGCAAGCACAGACGCGAGAAAGATTTCTGCTACGGCGCCTGGTCTGCGATGTTCGGAAAACGCGCACTGAGACGCTCGCCCGAGTCCGCTGCCCGACTAATGTCATGACGGTTTAGTCTATGAACTTGTCGATGCTATAGATATTGGCAAGTTCACTGGAGCGAAAAGGGAGCGGTATGAAGCACATTAAAAAAAGCATGGCATATGGTCATGTTTGTGTTATGAATTAATGCACTGGATTAAAAAAAAAAAAGAAGCAGCGGGAAATCGCACGCTGAGAACACCGATAAACATGCAGTGCGACGCAACTAGAGAAATAATATTCAAACGTCCAAGAATTTAGAAGAAAAAAAAAAAGATTGAATCGTCGCGACGGCACATCACAGTCCACGTAGGCGTCGAAGTCACAACAATGAAATTCTTTAAGAGCTCTGATAGCGCCCACGCAACAATGGTTGCTTGTATACTGTCAAATGCTCATATTCTGCGGCCTAAAGCTCATGGCACGGAGCGAAAACGCGCACGCGGCGAAAGCGAAACAGTGCGCGGACAAGCGTGCAGACGCGCAGTCGGTCGCTGCGAATCTGTGCGATCGCTGTATTAAGGCTTCATTCTATTACGCTCCGTTTAGTTATACAAAGACTATAAAAACATATTTCATATAGTTTGCTCTCAATGTTTACCTACCTTTCACGCAAGAAGCCGGTTCGGGAGACTCCATCGCGGCAACCGCGCGCAGTGGCGTTCACTATACGTATTCGGTAAAGCGATAGCGTCTGTAAACGATTCTGTGCTTTCAGTTTGCCCAAGATTATTATTTAGACAGCAAAAAAAACTTCTCTCCTTTCGAAAGTACTTAAGAAATGTCCGGGAGAGCTCGCGCGTGGTGTTTTCAGTGAGCGCTGACAGCAAAACCTATGAGGAGCGCGCCGCGTCATCCCTCATACTACGCCAGCAAGGCGCTTCCGATAGATGGCGACTCCGTAACTCCTCGCCGCCAATACCCACAATCACTGCAATATTTCTCTCAGCGCACTCGACGATTGCACGTAACTATATTGGAGGGCAGCTCGTGCTGCCTTCGAGACTTCAAACTATGCCACAGCGGTCGTGCTGATTCGGTGCATTGTGTCGTTCAAGCGCATCTGTGGCTCTTATAACGAGCTGACGGAAGGGACAAATGAGGAGTTGTATTCTCACAAAGGTTCGTCAAGTATATATAGAGCGTAAGGTCGCTGCCGCTAGAATCAGTTTCGCTTTCTTTCTTTCATGTTTCTTTGTGCGTGCGTGCGCGCGTGTGTGCGTGTGTGTATGTCGGGGGGGGGAGCAGCGGGAATTGGGTGAGGAGGGGAGAATGCATATATGCTGCTACGAAGTTGACCTTTGAATACGAATATACGTAGCAGTCTCTTGGAAGGGCCGTATTGCGCCTGCTGAGTTGAAATGCCGTTTTTGCGTAGCGTCATCCGTTTGACTTTCTGTGTGAACTACCGTATTTGCACGATTCTACCGCGCCACCCATTGTAACGCGCAGTCGTATTATAGCCCATATATATATGTAGGTATTGGTATATAGGTACTTATAGGTATCGGTATATATAGGCTCAGGTATCGTTATACTTGGTGTGAGCGACAGAATCGGCATATATATATATATATATATATATATATATATATATATATATATATATATATATATATATATATATATATATATATATATATGCCGATTCTGCAGCGCGCATCAAGTATAACGATACCTGAGCCAACGTGTACCGTGCTGCAACGATATTACGGAACACAAGAAGGCACACAGACGCGCACACAGCTGAATCTTGGCGGCTAGTGGCTATCGGAGTCCGACGACAGCTCCCGTTCGCTGTCTGCCGGCCTCAGAAAGTCGTCTTCAGTTCCATCTAATGCGTTAGAAATACCAGACATCTGGAGGCTCGCGCAGCCTTTGATATGGAGATTGTGCACCGAGCGTAGGGAGCTTAGGCATAAGGCATCAGTAGGGAACCCGTGCTGTAACATTTGAAGGGCGGATTTTGAATCTGTAAGAATGACAACAGTTTGAGGCGTACAAAACCGTAGCTTCTTTAGAGCTGCCTCAATAGCAACGCTTCTCCATACGATTCCAATGGGTGCCCTCGCACATAGGTTTCATAGGCAGCGAGATGGCAGACAGCCTCGCCCATAGAGCGCTGTCTGGGAGTCCATTGAGAAAAGTTCCTCAAGAAGACAAGAGACTCTTCAGAGAAGCGGTGTCGTGCCACTTCAGTTCTTTGTGGAGCTCACCTCACAAGCCATGTGTGACCAAGGGTCTCAAAAGAAACCAAGCCACTTTACTGCTCCGCATTCGCACGGGCTCTGCTCGTACCCCTGCGTGGGTGTATAAGACTGGCCTGGCGTTGTCTTCATTGTGTTCGACGTGCGGTGTGTGCGATGACATAGAACATTACCTTATGCGCTGTACTCCGTATAACGCGGAAAGGAGTGCGCTATTCGGGTCTCTCAACACAGGAATTCCTAACAGTTCTCCTCAGGACATTATTTTCCCGCGCGGGAACCAGTTAAATAGGAAGGAGGTTTCTCGCCTTCTTTTAAGTTACCTGCAGGACACGGATTTGGCCTCCACATGGTGACCTTATGAGTGACTATGTGTAGTTGTGAGGTCTGTGTCTGATTTATATGATTTATGTATTTTAAGTGTCGCTACGGTGGAGCAATTGCCGGCAGCAACTGCAAGGCTAATCCCACCAGTAGCCTACAACCACGGAACTCAACTCAACTCGCTCGCGCAGTCACCGTTTGCGGGAGGGCATTCCACACGCCACGCAGTCACCTTGCGATGTCTCCGAACGTCGCTCTCTTCAGACGACCCTTTTGTTGGCAGTGTGGCTAGCTACCTCGCATTGAGCCTTCTCTTTCATTAATTTTTTCTAAATGTTTAACCTTGAGTAGAATTAGTTAAGATGGGACGCGCACACAAATTTGAACGCGCCTTTTATTAAAAGAATGAGTGTTCGTTAGAATCGTGCAAGCACGGTAATAACGCAGTCATGTAACAACATTAAAAGACTCTGCTAATAATGAAGCGAGCGAAAAAAGTGGCGCACCCAAGAGTCCTGTCGCTAACCACACTGTCAGGCGGCGTGACGTTGCCGTACTCGATGCGCGGCGTGCATTCGTCTTCTCCGTGCACTACCTGTCGGACGACACTGACAAGAGTTATGACACAAATCACGCTGCGTTGCGTTTGTCGCCAAAGCATGATTTTGCCAATCGTAATACCATGGATAACCATGTTATTGTTTAGAGAACGGCGACGAAACTGCAGTGTGGGAGTTTTCTTTGCGCGCGAAAAAAAAAAAAAAAAAGGAACCATAGCGAAATGCCTGGAGGTCCTTGACGTCAGGCAGCACGTGCAATGACGTCACCATAGCAGGATCAGCCTTAATTTACGTTTGTTTATTTATTTATTTATTTATTTATTTATTTATTTATTTATTTATTTATTTATTTATTTATTTATTTATTTATTTATTTATTTCGGCTTTCCTTTTCCCGTCTTACGAACGCTCCTGAGGACTCAAGAGCGTAATGTACCAGCATAATTTGATTTAGCGTCTTCCTTTTAATGTGTCTTTAATAACGACTCTACGAAGCCGGTCTTCATTCAAGACGCATTGTTCGCAGCAGAGCTGCGGGATTAAGGTTGTGTACAGCCAAAGCAATGGAGCAGTCAGCATTAAAAAAAAAAGAAAACAATTACATGCACGCAGGGTCCCTTCGCAACCTCCAGCACAGCGGGAGTGCCCCTGGTCCTTCCGAGTGGCACCCACTTCATATATCGGTCGGGCATACAGAATGCGCTGTGTGCGTCGACGTATACCCGGAGGCAATGCTAAACGGTGTGCCACGAAAGTGGCTGGTGTCTGGAATAAAATACCGCGTATGCCAGTTGCCGATTGTATCTTGAATCGTTCCGTGGGGCAGTATGAATCCGCCCATGCAAAGGCGACGCGGCCCTCTCGTATATAGGAAGCAGCGTCTGCGCGCGGTTTCCGGCGCTCGTAAACAAACTTGAGCGCAATCATGAGCATGCGGCGAGTCGAATTGCAGTGCATCCGTTTCCGTCGCGTTGAGCGCAGTGTCCTGTAACGAATAACGGGAGAGAACTCTGGCGTTCCGGTGGTTCTCCCACCATGCGAATGAAGATTTTTTGTACATGGATCAGTCCAGTCTAAATGCTGCTGGCTTCTAACGTTCTTGTGGGGTCATTTATTTCGCATTTTCTTTTCAAATTTCCAAGCACTCATAGCTTCTTCTTTTTTCTTAAATACAGCAAGGTATAGTTAGTATCGGGGCGCATGTGTAATCGTTCTGAATTGTAGCCTTCAAAACGCAATGTGTTATTTGAAAATGATCAGTTTGCGAACACACAAAGCCGTTTGAAGCGCAGAATGTGTACGTTTAGCCACAACCCGTTAACAAAACACAATTCCTATGCTGGAAGTTCCTGTATAAATGCTAGTGCCAGAGTTCCCCGTAGTAATTTTTGAAGGAAACACTATGGTGACGTCACGAGCTTCCTGCAATGAGTCGAGTAGCGTAGTTGACGGCATCGAGCCTTCTTCGACCTGTAGACGACTGCGTTCCCTGTGATTGCTCTGCGAGGGTTTGGATGGGCTCTCACTTACAGTCTTTACATGCTTGCGCCTGTGCTTAGAGGAGTGCTCAGCGGCTTTACTGTTACTTGTTGTTGACGCTTGGATGGTCATCGCTATTCGCAGAATGGTTGGTGAAATGATACTTTCTAAAGCCATGGTTGGCTGCGAGAGACGGCGTTTGGGAATTATTACCGGTTGACGGCTATTGCAACGCTGTAGAGCTCAGCAGCTCTAGGAGGTGTGTAGGTGGCCTTGCGCATAGATGAGCTTGTGCGTGTGAGAAGGGGAATGGAACGTCAGCGAAAAGGAAGTCGATCGACCAGCATGGCCAGAAATAGCACATAAAGGAAGAAAAAAAAACAAAAAATGTGTGTGTGTGTGTGTGTGTGATAGATAGATAGATAGATAGATAGATAGATAGATAGATAGATAGATAGATAGATAGATAGATAGATAGATAGATAGATAGATAGAGAGAGAGAGAGAGAGAGAGAGAGTTATTGCGTATACACATGGAGCTGTCTCTCCAGCACCTTTGTTGAATGTCTGGCGCCCGTCCAACTATTAAAAGTAGCTACTACGTCTTAGTGCTATTTATGGTTGAAATTGCGTCGCACACACACAACGCACAACTCGGTGAGCTCAACTCACCGAACATAAGAGCTACTTGGTAAAATATAGGGAGAACGTTTATTTCACTCAATACTATTGCAATTGTGAGCGTCATGCGGATATAACCACAAGGCAAAAATGTATGTCATGGGGTTCTTCGGTCACATTCCCATCTGACGTAGTATGGCATGCTACAGGCGCGCTGCCGGACTAACCACCTATCCAGGATTCGTTAAAAACTGCCCCCCCCCCGCCTCCTACTCCCCTCCCCTCTCAGCTCTCTTTCTGATGTTAAGATGAAGAGGAAGCAAGTATGTCCGTTGCGTTGTGATATAAGTTGCAAATATCATGTTAATTCATGGCATACGTGAGCTTGCAATGGGAAACGCCTGTGTTTGAGTGCCACACATTTAGCGCGTTGAGAGCTTTCGCCTACAAGTGCTTCATTTCTGTAATTTCAAGCTTTTGTTAGCATTCCATTTCTAGTGACTACTGAAGAAACGACGGCTCGCATGAAAACATAACTCACAAGTCGGCAGTGGGCAGTCGTTAATTAGTGCGCAAGGCTATATCTGCAATTACAAAACGCAATCCACTCTCGTCGAGGCGTCGCTCATTATGCAAATGAAAAAAGCGAAGTCGTTGGAGGCAGCTGCACAGTTTCGAAAAAATCCGTAATTTGGCGTACATAATGCCGTGGTAACGTGCGTAGCAAAACAGGTATTCGGTCCGTTATAATTAATATATACGGGAGTAATATACGTAACAGCACGGAATCTTTTCCCCCGTCGTGCGTTTCACGGATGTTTCCTCCGTTATTGCTTAAACGAAAGAAAATTCTGAAGTAACACGAGCGTTCCGTCTATGTAACTGAGAACGAAATCTGTGTCCGTTTCGCGATGGCGGGCACGAAATGGATGGTATACTTACGAGTACTGCGAGCAAAATTATTGTGCTTTGAATCTTTATAATATGTATCCTTAATTAACAGTTGTATGCAGCTTCACCACCAGCGTAAGTCTAGCCAGACATAGTACATAAGAGCGAGCCTATTACTCTTAATTTCTAAAAAAAAAAAGAAAAAGAAACGGAGACCTATGCACCTGCTCACCGGGCCAGTCAATACCACTCAGAGCATAGTTATAGATATTTGTAATTTTGATTCGTGGTATACGTCCTTAAGTACCGGGTGTATTTCGTCTCTCGGTATGGGCTGTGTGGTGGGGTTATTTGTACTTTTTACGAAAAGCGCGAACGGACAAGGCGAGAGAAGGAGACTGATAACTTATTGAGCGTTTGTTATTGCTTTCTGCAATAATGAATGATCGTGAAGTCGCCCTGTTTGCCATTTTAATGAAGTTTGTTTGTTACTTGTGTGATCCCTGCCACCCGCCCACTTTTGTCTCATACTCTCGAAGCAGTGTACTAATTTGTGCACATGTCTGTTTTGCAAATGACGGAATAAATCGGTATTGCTCACTACAAGTGCTACCCGACATAACAAACTTTCCGTATTACGGATCGTTCGTTTTCCTAGCTCCTCAGTCATTTCCGTATAATTACGGAAATGAGGGCGGCAGCTAGCACTTTACTAGCACCTTTCTCCGTAATTCAGGGAAAATTTTCTTGCTCAGAGTAATTGAACTGAGGTCGTAAGCAATATCAAAGTTGCATAGTGACAGGTTCGTGCATTGCTGCAGTTCCTCAAGTCGACAGACCTCGGTGACCGACTGTAATCTGAATAATCGACTCCGGGTGACCTCAACCTCGCTCTCCGCTCTCCTTTATTCTTGTGTCTTTCTTTCTTTTCATCGTTTAACCGTTGTTTTCCCCTGTGCATACTGTAGCTAGTTAGCAAACCCAACATTAGTCTGGTTGCCCTCCTTGCCTCTCCTTTCTCTCTTCCTCCTCATCTCTCTCTATAACTCTGCTCCCTAAATTTAGCAAAGACTGGAAACGTTATTTAAAAAGCTACGAAAAATTAGTCTCGAAAGGCATCGTAGAAACACGTAACATTTTTTGCACTGGTACTGAACACCGTCTGAATAGTTGCCAATGGCTGTGTTGAGAACTTCGGCGTGTTGTGCCGCCAAAATGTGACCGCAGTGGCTCGCTCCTGGTCAGTAATTGAATTGGCCGCGCCATACCGAATAGACAGTCTCTCGTCCGATGGCTGCGGCGTTTATTTCCCGCTGTGAGCGTAAGGTCGAGGGTTCGATTCCCGTCGGCGGTGGTCATGTTCTGGCGGGGTCTGAATCAAAAAACGGTCGTGTACTTGAGAACATCCTAAAAATTACCTGTAGCTTT